>NW_022589774.1:3464838-3860307 GCF_004348235.1 Phoca vitulina | reverse complement strand
TTTCTTTCTTTCTTTCTTTCTTTCTTTCTTTCTTTCTTTCTTTCTTTTCTTCTTCTCCTGTCACTCTATTTTATTTCTGGACAATAGTCATCTTAGAACTGGATTTGAAGCTCCATTCTTTTCCCTATCCAGTCTATTCTGCAGTTCACTGCAGGGTGGCCTTCTTAACCTAAAGAATCACATCATTCCTCTTCCAGACATCTTTAGAGAAAGTGGTAGCCTCAGGAGTTCTTGTATAAGACTACCACAGGGATGGACCATGCCTCACTGCAATTAAACAGATATGATTTGGCCCTCAGTTTCTGAAAACTTCCTGTATTTAGGGCTTCATGTTATTCCCTACTTTCTCTTGCTTTTATTGAGCCCAAGTCTCTATGAGTTTGTAGACTATCACTATTAGAAGTGCTTTATGCTTCATTTCCCTCCTTTTGCTTCTAAGTGGACTCACACCTGTCCTTTTAGCCTCTTCCATGCCTGGAGTTGGTGAAGACCTATGTTGGCACTCTTAACCCCAGTTTATAGGACTTGAAACTGGGAAGCCACCTGGATGTCTCTTTGCAGCCAAATTTCCTGGCAAGGAGGGATTGAGAAAGGCATACTGGCCTTAGAATCAGGGTTTGAATTATAGCTCCGATTCTGCTAAGAGTCAAGAACTGTCCAATATGGTAGCCACTAGCCACATGTGGCTATTGAACTCAGTATGACTGAAGAACAGAATTTAAAATTTTATTTAATTTTAATTAAATTTAATTTTAATTTAAAACCTGAAGCACTCCAAATCATTTTGCCATTAAACACATTGTGGAAAACATTGTTATATTGTTGTATATATGTCAGGTGTATGCATACATATAAACACACCTCTGATCTAACTGATATCAGTGGATTGAATGGTTTGAATGAATTTTTTTACACACCAGTGTAATTTTATGTTTTTTTGAATATTTTATGCAGGCAATGCAGTTACGGTGATACCTATGTAAATAATAATTGGTAATAAAATTGAAATACTTATTTTTAATTATGATATAATAAATTGTGTTTCTAGTTTAAACAAGTAAGTATGGAAAAATTTTAACACTTAAAGCGCAGGCATCCTACTACTGATGCAGAATTGAATAAAGACACAGAAGCTAGTATGTACTCTAACTAAATAAAGACAAAAGAGACTGGAAGAATGCATGTCGCAAATTTCAGAATGAATGGCAATTGCGATTTGCTGCAGCAAAGCAAAATGAAAAAGCTGTTTGTAAAAAATAATTTTAAAGGGCGCCTGGGTGGCTCAGTTGGTTAAGCAACTGCCTTCGGCTCAGGTCATGATTCTGGAGTCCTGGGATCGAGTCCCACATCGGGCTCCCCACTCAGCGGGGAGTCTGCTTCTCCGTCTGACCCTCCCCCCTTTCATGCTCTCTCTCTCTCCCATTCTCTCTCTCAGATAAATAAATAAAATCTTAAAAAAAAATTTAAAGATAATAAAGTAGGCAATATTAGGAGATAGTTTCAGCCAACACATAGAGAATTTACTAAAAAGTTTCCTCTCAACAGTCAAAAGAGAATCAATATTAGTTGCCTGAAATTAGAATTCAATGTCCAAAAAATATTTTAAAAATAATTTTTTGCAGGATTTGAACTTCTAACTTTGGCAGCTATAAGATGACTTAGATTCTTGCACACAAACAAAAATCCTTTTTACATGAAGAGATAATAAAAGAAATTATTATTTCAGTTATGAAAATTTTGTTGGAAAAGTATGAGAAGAAAAGCTAAAAAGGACATTTTACAAAAAATAAAACCTCTGCCATTAAGCCTCTAAACAATTGCCCATTGGATACAAAATCTTTCTAACTGTATCAAACTTCTATTGGTTCAAAGTGTGAAGCATGGTAAGAGCTTTCTTCAGTGTTGGAGAAATCATGCAATATAAGAGATACTGTCCACTTAATACTTTGGATGTGTTTTGTCTCAAAAGGCTTTCAAATTTACTTGAAAAAAAAAAATCTTATGTCACAGCTTAGAAACTGAACACATTGGTGTAGATGTGGTGAGTTATTTACATCTGTCAAAGAAAAACTTCATCTAGGGGCGCCTGAGTGACTCAATCCTTAAGCGTCAGCCTTAGGCTCAGGTCGTGATCCCAGGGTCCTGGGATCGAGCCCCGCATCGGGCTCCCTGTTCCGCGGGAGGCCTGCTTCTCCCTCTCCCATTCCCCTTGCTTGTGTTCCCTCTCTCGCTGTGTCTCTCTCTCTGTCAAATAAATAAATAAAATCTTTAAAAAAAAAGAAAAGAAAAAGAAAAACTTCATCTAGATATGAAAACATATTTTCTATCTCAGCAATGGGTTCCCCAACTACGTAAAGTCAAAAGTCTGGATTTATTGAAATGTTAAAATAAGAAACTGATCTTTCTTCTATTGCTTCATTCTTCTTATATGAAACATATTGGAGACATTTGTGTTCAGTTTTCTGGACAGTGTCATGGATATAGTAGTTAAAATTGTTCTTATAAATGTACAAATGCTATGAATTATCAGCTTGTGGAACTGTAGAAATAGAAAATGAATGTAAAGATCTTGTTCTTTTCCAAAGCTCATTGGTTGAATAGGGGAGGACCTTTACAAAGATTTATCATACTGTTAACTCAAATTGAAGATTTTCTTGAAATGAAAGGAATACCTGCCAAATATTCAATAGTCAAAGACAAAAAGAGAGTAGTGTGATTTATATTTCCTTACTGAATATCACATTGCATTTGAATGAGCTAAATTTGAAGTTCCGAGGAAGGAAAAATGTATTTACTAGAATGTACAAGAATTTATGATGAAATGGAAATTTTTCATAATAATAATAACAATTTAACCCATTTTTCTTTTTTTTTTTAAGATTTTATTTATTTATTTGACAGAGAAAGAGAAAGCACAAGCAAGGGGAGCGGGAGAGGGAGAAGCAGGCTCCCCACTGAGCAGGGAGCCCAATGCGAGACTCGATCCCAGTACCCTGGGATCATGACCTTGAGCCGAAGGCAGACGCTTAACCATCTGAGCCACCAAGGTGCCCTTAACCCATTTTTCTAATATGAATTAATATACAGAGGGTTTTCACTGTAAGCAAAAGGATTATGTAAATTAGTTATAAAAACTAAAAATATATGAATCTTTCACTAATATTGATGAATTTAGAGTTGCTCTTAATTTATGCAATACTCCTTTGATTTCAATGTTAATACTACTGAGTTGGCACAAGAGTTAGGGAATTATTTAACTTGAACAGACAATTTTGAAACACAGGATTTGCTTCAAAGTCAGATCATTTCTTCTAAAATACAGGAACCAGTTTTGACAATATGGATGCAAACATTAAAAAATGGTTTTTGGAAATTGACTCAGTTATTGGAAAACTTTTAACTTTGGAGAAACTTGGGGATGTGAATCTACTTTTTCAGCTATAAATTATGTGAAATATAAATACAGATCAAATATTTCTGATGCCAATTTAGCATTTGAATTGAAATGTGTTCTAAGTTGAAAAATACATGCTAGATTTAGGAGATTTCACATAAAAATGTGAAACATACAATTAACTGTTATTGATTACACTGTTGAAACGTTAATGTTTTAGAGGTATTTTGTTAAATATATGTATTATTAAAATTAATCTTACCCTGTTCTTTTTACCTTTTAATGTGGCTACCAGAACATTTAAACTTACACATGTGGCTCACATTTGTGGTGTGTGTTGTATATATTTTTTACTTTCCAGTTTTATTGAGCTAAAATTCATGTACAACATTGTATCATGAAATTTTTATGGGCATCTCTGCTGTAGAGTAGGGGCTTCAGAACTTGGGCTCTGAAACCAGACAGCCTGAATTTAAGTCTAGTCGCAGACACTTCTAGTTGTGTACCTTGGGCAAGTTGTCTAACAGCAACAGTTTTTTCCCATCTATGGGGATAATGGGCCGCCTGGGTGTTTAAGTGTCTGTCTTCAGCTCAGGTCATGGTCTCTGGGTCCTGGGATTGAGCCCTGCACCGGGCTCCCTGCTCAGTGGGAAGCCTGCTTCTCCCTCTCCCTCTGCGGCTCCCTCCACTCACGTGCTTGAGTGCTCTCTCTCTCTCTCTCAAATAAATAAATAAAGTCTTATAAAAAATGAGGATAATAATAGTTCTTACCTCATGGGGTGGTTATGAGAATACTTAAACTGTGTCTGGCCCATGTGGAATAGCTGTTGCTGTTGTAATTATTACGATTCTCTATTAACTCTGTGACCTTGAAAGTTCCTTAGCCACAACTTACTAATACCTAAAATAGTGACAACAGCGCTACATCACAAGATGTCTTCCTGAGCTAATGAGATAACATATGCAAAATTGCGTGACCACCGAGTGCTTGCTGAATCTTCCAGATCTTAGCTGGCATTCAGAAGTCTCTGTAATCTGTTCTCGCTCTCTCAAATAAATAAATAAAATCTTTAAAAAAAAAAAAAAAAAAAAAAGAAGTCTCTGTAATCTGGCTCAGCTCACCATTCTTAAATTCAACAGTATGCATGAAAGCAGACACAAACCATAAGGTGCCCTTGAGTTCTTAAACATTATGTTTATTGGGGTGCCTGGGTGGCTCAGTTGGTTAAGTGGTTGCCTTCAGCTCAGGTCATGGTCCCAGGGTCCTGGAATCAAGCCCTGCATCGGGCACCCTGCTCAGCGGGAAGCCTGCTTCTCCCACTCCCCCTGCTTGTGCTCTCTCTCTCTCTATCAAATAAATGAATAAAATCTTTAAAAAAATAAAAAATAAAACATTATTTTTATTATTCTCCACCATGAAACTCCTCCTTTGAGTATTTGTTCCTCAAACTAGCCTTTCTTGGGGACTCCCTAATTCTGCCCTTTTATCATCTAGACTGAAGGCCCATTCCTCCGCGAGGCTCTCAGTGTGGACTCCAGCCCCATTATGATCTCTCTCTAAATTCCTCTCTCCTCTAAATTCCTGAAATATTTTCCACCCATTGTGTACATTTGGCATTTAATCATATACTACCTTGTATTGTTGTTTAAAGTAATCATGGGTATGTCTCTCTCTGATCAGGTTAGAGTGAATGCTTTATAATTTGTGAATTCCCCCAATAGCACATGATAATTCTTCAAGAAATATTTGGTCAATAAGTGGGAACTATTGGAAAAATTAGGGGGGAATAAAGAGTTCCGACTGGGGATATCCAAGTATCCTCTACAGAGAACAAAGAGTACACTGAAGAACGGAAGTTTTAAGCGAAACTTTGAGATAAGCATGAAAGGGCCAGACAGAGCTGATATGGGAAGTGAGAAAGGTAGAGGGGGTAGGACAGAGCCAAGGTCAGGGAGCAAAGTGGACCCCACGCTGAAGGACTGTCCTAGAACTCAGGACACAGTTCCTTCTTCCCACAGTCCCTCCGACAGCTATTTCTAACCACATCCAATTTTAGAAAGTGACACCAGGTCGCATCCCAATCAGTTCTCTTGCCGATCTCATATGGTTTATTCCCAGAGCTTCCTTCCTCTTGCTCTGGGGGTGTTCACCACACCCGGGTATTTAAGATGTTTGGAAATCCTTCCCTCTGCTTTAGTTTTGCTAACCACCCGAAAGTGAATGAGTTCACATGTCCTCCTCCCCTATCGTCTGCATTCACAAATCCCCCGGGGCACTCTATCAGAAGACACCTTACTGCCTGCAGTTGCTGTAGAATCCCAACACAGTGCCTGTTCTATAACAGGCAGCCCATAACCACTGGATGAACTAATGTCACATGGTTGATTCCTGTTTGGGCCACCGTGGAGGAAAAACACAGTTAATGTGGAGAGAAAAAAGCTGTTGTTCAACCATGACTCATGGATTTAACTCTCAACACAAGGTTCAAGTTTATTTTGCATTTTTGTTGCTCCAAGGTGAGGGTGAACTGGCAAGGAGAAAGGGAAGCATGGTGGGAGTCAGGAAAGGCATGATTCAGGCCTTAACACTAACTTCAGTGTGAGTTTGGGTACCAACTCATTTGGGTTTGCAAAGTACAGAGGTGCTGTCCCATGTCAAAATTCTGTTATTCTAAAGTTATACTGTTGTCATTAGGTATGATGCACTAATGACAATCATACCTGGAAGGGGATGGACCCTTCCTGGAGAAAAGGGCCACTAATCACTGGACTTGGGAAAGTAGGACATCTCAGTTCTGGTTATCCTGGCTACCAGGCTTGGGGACCTGTGACTAACAGAGGCCAGCTCACAGGGGGAGGCACCGAGCTGTCTTCATCACTTGCTCATGCTCTCTCCATCCACCCAGGTACAACCAGTCTCTTTTTCTCTTTCTTTCTAACTTTATTCCCAGCCCCCAAGCTGAAATCTGATTATGTAATTAAGCACTCAGTAAGTGTTCTCCAATGTTGATTTTTAATGAAGTTGGCCAATACTGCTTCCTGTTTTGAAAGACACAAACCCATTTAAAAAGCTAGTCCGTGCCCCCAATACCCACTGCTTCTTAGAAACCAAATGGGCATTTTAACCATTGGTTTAGAGGAAGAATAATCATATGTAAATAGGTTAAAGTTCTCACAAAAGAGACAGTAGCTGTTAAAAAGAGAAACGCCAGTAGCAGGATATGATTGTGATACAAAAACTAGTACCGGTCTGTCTGTCTGTCTGTCTAGATCTCTAGTCTAGCCTCCCTATTCTCAGATTGTTCTGGGTTAATATCAAAAAGATCATGAATATGGTGACTCCTAGAGCCTACTTTTCTCATGGGATTTTGGAATGGCACGTAAGAGATATCTGTAAGACCTTTGAAGGCACCTCCCTAGCAAATCACTTCTCAGTCTCCTGAGTAACTTTGGAGAGCTGCTTGGGATGAATTCAAGCTCTACACCAGGCCTGCTCATGTTCCTTCATGAAAGTACAATCAGGCTGCCCTTCCCAATCTTCTCGGTGTGCACACTGAATAGTACAAGAGGAAAAGAGAGAGCGAAGTTGTAAGAGTGAGCTATAAGAGTGAGAGTGTTGGGAGAAATGGTGGACATTCGGGAGGGTGTTGTAGTTGTTTTCCATAAGCTATTCTGTCTTCTCACCCTAGATCCATGACTACCGACCGCTGAAGGATTAAACTCTAACGCTATTATTTCCCTACTTAAAATCTTTCATCCCCAGGTTGTTTGCCACTGTATCCTTGATTTGCCATTCAAATTCCATCCTACCTGTGTCTTTAAATTCATTTCTCAACACTCCCTGCCCCACCTCATGTGCTCTCTCCTTTCAATGCTTCCACCAGGCTGAACTCTCCCTCGGAATGCTTTCCCACCTTCTTCGCCTTCCATCTTCTGCTTGTTCTTTAAGAGGAGTCAGTTGCCACCATCCCCGATACTCCCTTGAGCTTGGTCTTCTTCCTCTGTTAACTCTGAGCACCCAGGCAGATCTCCATCATGGTCTTCATTACAGGGTCCTGCAATCACCTCTTCGCTTTCCCGTGTCCCTGACTAGACTGGACCATAAGCTCTTTGAATGGAAGACTATGTATTAACCATCACTGTATTTCTGGTGCCTTGCACAATGCCAGTCATTTATAGAAGATGAATAGATGTTCAACTAGTTGAGTAGGTATAGATTGGGGATAGAACCATCCCAACCAACTAGCATTGGCACAGTGCCATAGAATTCAGTTGGCTTTGTCTCTAGTTCTCTCCTTGGCACAACCTTAAGCTCCTTGGGAATTCTCTGACCTGGGCCCTGTGTCCAGACTCACACTATTCTCTCCAGGTAGACTTGGACCAATCAACTCTGAGTGCCATGCTCTCCCTCTTTTGGAAATCTGTTTCCTGCTTAAACTCACTTGATTCTTTCCCCTCATCTCTTTGCCCCCCTCATCGTTATGTGTGCTGTATTCTGGGTGCACATTTCTGAGTCTAGTTCTGCTTACATGACTGTGTTCCCTCTCTCCTCCACTCAGGTCAAAGTTTGACAGATGGCCATGGCTCTCCACCAAGCCCTCTGCAGTGCTGCGTGACCACAGATTTGTGAAAGAGCAGGCTACCCTGCAAATGACCAGTTACAAGTCCCTCTGGCTTCTGGGGCAGGCTGACCCCAGGTCCCTGGTGACCGGCTTCCTTCCCAAAATAGTTTCCTGCTTGAAATGATCTTCCCCTCTTCAGCAGGTGGGAATAAGTTGAGCTAAATGCCTTTCAAGCAGTGTGTCATGATGGTTAAGAGCAGGGGATTGAGACTGAGGCATATCTAGCCTACATCCCAGCACAGCCACCTGGTTGCTATCTGGGCTTGGACAGGTGGCTTAGCCTCTCTAAACCTTATTTCCTCATGTTTACAAAGGGGAGAGTGATAGCACCTACTTCATGTGTTTGCCCTGGGATTAAATGAGAAAAGGACTGTGGGTGCTGAGCACTGCTCTTGGCATAGAGTTGGGTACTCACTCAATGGTAGCTCTTCTTCCTACATTAGTGACATTAAGAACAGGAATGATAAGAAGTCATATTTAAAATGATGAAGGCGGGGCAGGGCCCAGGTCAGCTGTACTATCAGGTGACGACCACCCCCCCCCCACTGCCGCCCCCGTGGCTCCTGCCTGCCTTCTTGCAAGGTGACCCAGCTTGGCCCTGCCAGCTCTGTGCAGGGCTGCTGAGTGAGGTCAGAAATTCGGCCAGGATCAGGCTGCCTGGGCATGACCCCTGAGCTGCAGCTGTGGGAGGAGGAGCACAAGGGGCAGGTGAGAAATGGGGTGTCAGTGGGCTGGCTAGCACTGTGGCGAGGAAGTGGGTTTGTGGTGGGGTGAGGGCGGGGTAAGGAAGAGGGGAAGGGCAGAGCTTGAGAAGGTTCAGCAGGAAGGGAGGCAGTTGAGAAAAAAAATAATCTACCTTGTGGTCTTATTGGCTTCTTGTTATCATTTTCTGAAAATGAAGAATCAGAAAGAAACCAATACAAGGCTTCTGGGATGTCACGAAATAGCAGGAGGTGTCTTACTGCTGTCCTAGCTGCAGTTCCAAACAAGGAAAAAATGGGCTGTGTTTTAAAAAGTGGTCAGACTCTCAGACCAAGATCTAATGTGCCTTTTTAGCACCAAAACTCTGGTTGCACAACCCAGCGTTATTTCCACAGGCAGCTGAAGTAATTCTGCTCGTGAAATCCTGCCCTGTGTGACTTTTTTTTTTCTTGTTTTTTAGCTCAGTGATTAAATAATCATGACAGAACAGTCTGGGGCATGGACCTGGGCAGTCATCAGCAGCTACCACGTGTTTCCAGAAAGAAGTCTGGCGTCCCGGTACTTGGGGCAGGAGTCATAGAGCTAGTCCCCACCTTTAGGGAGCGCCTGGTCTAATGTCCTTCCCCAGCCATCAGTAATCCAACCGAGTTGCAGCTCAGTGAAGACTGAATGACCCACTGGAGCCGTGCCCTATGGAACCCAAGAAGGTTCTCTTATCACAACAGGAAGCAAAAGTCACGGGAGAGCAGGATTTCAAAAGCAAGATTTCTTCAGCACCTTGGAAACACCCACTTGCCTGCCCAGCCTCCCCTCAGTTTCACCTCTTATCTCTGCTCAGTCACTCACCGTTCCAGATCTTTTTTGGACTTCAGTTTCTAAACTTAAATCAGGCTTAATTTTGGGGAGGGGAGGCAGAAGTGAAAGATTTCACCAGGCAATGTATTTGACTCTCAGTCTCCTCACCGACCCATGACATGGCCTATTGTTTGGAACAGTTTATTCTTTGAAATGTCGGAGCTCAGCTGTTCTGTCCTCATCTCAGATTTTGTACATTCAAAAGCAACCCTTCATCTTCGTCTTCAAAATCAGCCCGGTTTCCTCATCTCTCTTAAACGGTACCACCATCTACCCAGCCGTTCAAGTTAAGCTTTGACTCACACCTGCCAGCTTCATAAATAGGCACCAACAGAGTCGGCTGATTCTTGCTTTGTCTGAAATGTCACTCTACGGGCCCCTCATCACAGTCACCCCCATGCAGTCGCAGCCTTTATCACTTCCTCATGCCTGGACTCAGTAACAACCCCCTACCAGACTTCTCAACTCACTCCATGCTGCCCAGTATGTCAAAATTAATTCACCCGGAGCACAGATTTCATCACTCCCTTTGCTGCACGGAAGCCGCATCGCGGCCTATGGTGCGAAGTCCAGCCAGACACCCAGCCTGGCATTCCCCACATTCCTCTGTGGTCTGGCTGCCAACTTCCCCAGGCCATCTCCCCACTCCCCAAAAGACACCCACTGCTCCCACCAGGCTGCTTATAAATACTGCACTCTGCTTGGTGGGGGGCAGATGCTAACTCATGGGAAGGGAGAGAAGGAGGGAGGCAAAGAGAGTGGAAGTACTCAGCTCGATCTCCTCCACCCACCATTCTAGTCCTTACCATGAGCACCCTCCTGGGAACTGTTCCATCTGTGTCTGCACCACTCATTAAAAAACAAACAAGCAAACCCAAAAGCTTTTATCATGGAAATTTCCAAACTTACATAAAAAACCCTCATGAACCCATTTGCCAGCTTCTACAGCCATCAAGTTTTGCCGTATTTTATTTCATCTATCCTCCCTCCATATTTGGGGGGGCAGGGATGGGAGGGAACCATTTTAAAGTAAATTCCAGACATTATGTCAGATTATTCCCAAATACCTCTGCATGAACCTCAAAAAAAGGACCTTTTTTTTTTTACACAACCACAATGCCATTCCCACAGCTAATAAAATTGCTAATTCTTTCCTATCATCTGTCTCTCAGTCTATATTCAAGTTTCCCAGATTGTCTAAAAAATCATTTTTAGAGCTGAGTGTATTTTAATCAAGATTCAAACAACATCATACTTTCTCACTGCATTGCCTTATGTCTGTGAGTTCTCTTTCAACACCTTTTGAACTTTTTCCTCCATGCCATTGACTAAATAAATAAACAGACCAGGTTCACTGCCCTATACAATGCCTAACATTCTAGATTTGGCTGATTACTTCCTTGTGGTATCATTTACAGACCACTCATTTCAACCCTTATACATTGCCTTACACTGTCTTTGACCTAACTTTTGTGTGAGTATGTATTGCTACTTCTAGTACAAACTCCCAAAGAAAAAGTGTGTGTGTGTGTGTGTGTGTGTGTGTGTATCTGTACGTTTGGTTTCAGTGTTATGAAGAGTGGTTCACATACCAGATCCTCAATAAATACTTGCTAAATAGCTTTTATTAAGCTCTACTGTCTGTAGAATTGTGTACCGGAGAGAGACATATAGAAAGAGACACAGTCCTAACCTTGTGTTTCCAGTGCTGTTAATTATGTAGGACAGTGGTTCTCCAACTTGAACACGCATCAGAATCAACTGGAGGGCTTGTTAAAAACCTAAATTGTGGGGCGACTGGTTGGCTCTGTCATTAAGCGTCTGCCTTCGGCTCAGATCATGATCCCAGGCTACCAGGTGATGCTGCTGGTCCAGGGAACTTTGAGAACCACTAATATCAGATGTGAGCTTCGGAAAAATCTTCTACTAGTGCCTGGGGCCCAGGCCATGATGCAGTTTTGATCCCCAAGGCTGCCCACTTCTGAGATTCAGTGGGTGACCTGGGTTGTCTAAACCTTTCAGTGTGGAGGAGCTACTTTGAAGACATGTTTTCTGGTGGAGAGGGGTGAGGTAAGGGAGCAGGCCTGTGGATAGAGGAGTGGCTTCCTCACACGGAGGGAGGGTCAGCTAGGTCCTGTGAGTCACAGGAAGTTTGAGAGGAGCAGGCAGCAGGGGCCTGGATCCTAAAAGCTTCAAGCCAGGGGCTCTGCGTATAAAGTGTATGCATGCAACTTTGTCCTGTATGGGGGTTCATAGCAGCCCCGATATAGGACTGTCATAGGCTGGATGTGGCTGAGATGTTTTGCTCGGGCTCTTGTTCCAGTTTTGCATCCAGATATGGATGGAAAGGTACCCTTTGGAAGGAGTGGGGAAAATGAGAAAACTTGAAAGTCTTTTTTTTTTTTTTAAGATTTATTTATTTTAAAGAGAGAGTAAGAGAGAGTGAGCAGAGAGGCAGAGGGAGAGAGAGAATCCCAAGCAGATTCCCCACGGAGCACGGAGCCCCATGCAGGGCTCGATCTCACGATCCTGAGGTCATGACCTGAGCCGAAATCAAGAGTCGGATGCTTAACTGACTGAGCCACCCAGGCGCCCCAAACTTGAAAGTCTTTTAAGAGCATCCGAGAATCAGTGACTAAATAAGAAAACCTTGTTACTTTGCTCAACTCTCTCATCTAGACTTTTCCCTATCCCAGCCTTATGTCTTTCCCTGAAGATAGTAGTGTTTTCCTTATGGTAATTCCTGTTACTTCATCTTTGTATCCCTTACCTCATTCTTGGGGGACAGACTACCTTATTTACCTCTTAAATGTGGACCTTCACCCTGTTCTAGACTTGGCCCTCATCTCTTCTCACTATTCCTACTCTTCTAGAGAAACATTACTACTTCTTTAGCTTCAACTTTCCACCTATATGTTCATGGCTCTCCCCAAAATATCTGCAGCCTAGACTTTTCTCTTGAGCTCCAGACTATAACTCCAGCTTCCTGCTAGATGCCTCCAGGTGGCATGCTCAATATGTCCAATCTAATTTGTTCTCTCCATCTCACCATTTATCCCTTCCTCTGGCCTTGGAACCCCATCGTCCAAGATGGGGTCACCATCTCTTGAGTTGTTCAAGCTTGAAATCAGGGAGCTCTCTTCAAACCTTCTCTTTTCCTCACCTGCCTCTATGTAATCATTCATCAAGCCCTATATTTTCACTCCTGATACGTCTTTCTTATTTCATATGCTCCCTGCCTTTGACTTAGTTTCAATCCTCATCATCTCTTTCCTGAATCATTGTTAAGGAGACACTGCACGCTCACTATGCGCCAGGAGCAGTGCTCAGGCACTTAGATACTTTCTCTGATTTAAGTACAAGTGCCATCTCCATTTTACAGACAAGAAAATCAAAAGGCTTAAAGATACTAAGAAACTTGCCCGAGGTTCCCTGCTCGCTGGTAGTTGCCCTGTACTGATATTGGACAATGTCGGGTGCATATTAGAAACAACTAGGGAGATTTTAAAGCCTACCATTTATCCCATCCATACCCCAGACCAATTGAATCAAAGTACTAGCTACTTCCATGGCTTTCTACCCAGATGTTCATGGCTCTCCCCAAAATATCTGCAGCCCAGACTTGTTTCTTGAGCTCCAGACTCCTTCCTCAGTGACGCTCCTGGGCAGTCAGGGTTGAGAATCACTGCTTTACTGCCTCTGTGCATAACTACTTACCCTGCTCCCCAACCTGCCCCACTTCAAACCTTCCTCCAGAATGCTGTCTAGCTGTCCTTTCAAAACACCACCCCAGTGGCTCCCCTGTGCGGATAGAGCGAAGCAGATGCTTCTCAGCAGAACATCCAGACCTCCGTGGTCTGAATTCTCATGGGTGAGCTCCCTTCCCTTACTCTACCTGCAGCCGCCCCACACACTTGAGACTTCTAGTACTTTGCACATGCTATTTGCTCAGCCTGAAGTGGCCTTTCTTGCCTTTCTCTACCCCAGCTTAACTCTCTAGCAAATAGCTTTTCTTTTTTTCTTTGAGACACAGTTAAAATGTCACCTCTACAATTTCCCCGGGTAGTATTAACGGCTTATCCTTTGTTCTCTTTGTAATTTGCCTCATTACTCTGAGCTGCAATGATTTATTTACACCCTTGTCTCCTTCAAAAGACTTTGAGTCTCAAGAAGAGCTGTGTCTTGGGGCGCCTGGGTGGCTCAGTCGTTAAGCGTCTGCCTTCGGCTCGGGTCATGGTCCCAGTGTCCTGGGATCGAGTCCCGCATCGGGCTCCCTGCTCTGCGGGAAGCCTGCTTCTCCCTCTCCCACTCCCCCTGCTTGTGTTCCCTCTCTCGCTGTGTCTCTCTCTGTCAAATAAATAAAATCTTTAAAAAAAAAAAAAAGAAGAGCTGTGTCTTGTTCGTATTTTTACCTGCATGATGTAGCCCATGTTAGGCACTCAGTAAATGTTAAATGAATGAATGAATGAACAAACTTCAAGACTCTTGCCAGTTTGTGCCTACTGTTGTTGGGCTCCACAGCCAAGAGCAGTCTTTGAGTCAGATGAGTCCAGATCCAGGTTCTGCCCCCTTACTAGCTGTGCAGCCACGCCCCAGAGGCCAACTTTATTCACCCTGTTTATGGTTTAATCTCTTCATCTGTGAAATGGGGATATTGAGGGTACCTACCCCACAGAATGGCTATAAGGGTTCAATGATATTAGTCCATAGCACTCGGTAATGTCCATTATTATTATTTGCTTAGAAAACAGCTTTCCAGTATATCGTTTGATACCACTTATGAAAAATTACATCTATATGTGTGCGTGTGTGTATGTAAATATATATGTGTGTGTATATATATATATATATAGAGAGAGAATATATAGATATCTGTATCTATATATAAAGAGAGAGACATGGAAGAATGTTCGTTAAGATGATATTGAGTGGTTTTTTTCCACTTACATTTTTATTTATTGTTAGACTGTTTTACAATAAATATTGATTTATACACTTAGCCACTTCACCTCCCCAAATACAGACACCCACACATACCCACAAACACTCTAACCTGTAATATGCATATACAAACCCCACACACTCATAAAACACACAAACACACCTACTTCCCCAGGAGGCAGAAACTCTGAGCCCAGATGTGACCCGGCCTCAGGCACATTGAGAATGTGCCTGTAGAGAGAACATGTAGACCTCGGGCCATCTCTGGCTCTTGGCCAGCAGGGAGGGGCAGGCACTCTGCCAACTCTGGAACCAGGAAGTGACATTCCTATTCATCCAAGCCTTCAAGTAAACACCCAACCTGGGCGTCTGGAGACAGACCCCCTTATGAAATGTGGGCCCGCGGAGGCACGGCCTGGCCGCATGAGTCTGTTTCTCAGGGTGGAGGAGTGGGGTGAGGAGTAGAGGCCTCAAGCCCACAGCACAGTGCACAAAGGACAGTTGGGAAGTTTCTAAAGTAGAAAGGAACCAACTAACTGCTGTCAGAAAATGATTTATTTTTATTCCTGAAAATTTAGGAAATACAGAAGGAACTGGATGGAAGGACCTCCATTCCACAGGTAAATTGGAAGTTCTTTATTTTTCCATTGGAAGAGAAAACCTGTAGTGACTTTTGAACTGGCTTTGATACTTAAGCCTCAATTTTGATGGAATTTAATAGCAAATATATTACCTTCCTCGGCCTGCTCTATGTTGGCTTGTACTGTGACCAAGAAAAAGCAGGTGTCCCATGGCCTCCAGAAATCAGACTTACTTCCCCATGGAAGGGAGCAAATGACGCCAAGTATTAGGACAGAAATGAGGGAAATTTCTGGACCTGTGAACCATCGCTGACCTTTGGAGTAGGATCTAGAGAGATTAGCAGCCAATAGAACAGAGCTTTGTCCGGGACTGAAGACTCACACAGGGCGGGCCCTGGTGTCAGGCCCCAGGACTGCATTCACTTTAGAATCAGCTTGGAGAGGTCACAGGTCAAGGAAAAGAAGAAGGAATCCCCAATTCCCTAAAAAGACATGATCTCTTCCCTCAGAAGTGCACATTGTAGTTGGGGAAATGAGATGGGCACTTATGAAAAAATTAGAAAAAAAGTCTCCCATCTCCTTCAACCTTCTATCTTGGGCAGCGTAGACCCTAGGTACTGAAGAAGTTTACAGCAATATATCACTGACCAGGGCCACCACCACATACAGCCACAGAGGTCCCACCTCCTTCAACACTGACATAACACTAATGATCCCAATCATCACCAGCCAAAAGAGGAAGGAGCATAACATTAATATCCAAAATTTTATTAACTTGCAGGCCTGGCGAATGAGGACTCCAGCCCCTCCTTTCACTGCCCCGAAGTTTCCCAGTTCTTTCCTTCCTTCCTTCCTTCCTTCCTTCCTTCCTTCCTTCCTTCCTTCCTTCCTTCCTTCCTTCCTTCCTCCCTCCCTTCCTTCCTTCCTCCCTTCCTTCCCTCCCCCTCCTTTCATTTCTTTTATTGAGATATCATTCACATACCACAAAATTTACCATTTTTAAAGTGCACAGTTTAGTGGATTTTAGTATATTCACAAGGTTTTGCAATCATCACCACTGATTCCAGAACTTCAACATCACTGAAAAAGACACTCTGCCCATTAAGCAGTCACTCTTCTTCCTCTCTTGTCCCAGCCCCTGGCAACAACGAATCTACTTCCCATCTCCCTGGATTTGCCCCTTCTGCACCTTTCCTGTAAATGGAACACACACTAGGTAGCCTTTTAGGTCTGGCTTCTTTCATTTATGTTTTCAGGGCTCATCATGTTGTATCAATGTCTCCATACTTCATTCCTTTTCTCACCACTTTCTGGGCATCCCAGATGGTAGTTCCCACGTGCTCAGGCCCAAGTCTGCTCAGGGACTGGTCCCCGGAAGCCACTTGGGACAAGTGCCCCACAGATGCACCTCTGACCACTTTGCAGACATTGTTCTCTTGTCTTGGTTTCATCTTCTAGAATTCTTCAAACTGGAAACTCCTAGGTGTCAAAGGATCTTCAGTTCCTATCAGTCCTTCCCTCTCTGAAGCGGGGCCATACCGTGTGCGGACTCGAGAACACGGTCTCCCTCCCTGCCCGGGGGCTGCCCCTGTTCCCTGGGCCTTTAGGAAGACCCCACCTTCAGCTTGTAATGACAGGCTCCTCTGGTGACTGGGGGAGGGCCCGGTCTGCTCCCTCCTCTCTCTCTAGTTCACTTGGATCCTCAAGACCAGGGCGGGAAGGAGCCCAAGATGAAACAAGCACACCCTAAAACAAGAATTGAGGTGAAAGTGATTTTTATGGTTGTGTTTCCAGGAAAAACCAGCAGGGGTATGGGAGAGTAGCCTGGGAGAATATGTGGGAGCCAAAAAGGGAGTGAAATCTAGTGAGGTCCCACAGAGGGTAACTGGAGCTCAGTCCCACTGGGGATCAACAGTGCACGTCAGACCTTGGAGTCAGATGTTGCACCTGTCAGTCACTGGTCGAGGGCTGCTCCTTGGGTGTGTGCCATCTGGGCCCTCAGCTCGCAGGGTCCCCTGGCAAAGGACGTCCTGACAGCCTGGGCGCAGCCCTTTGACATGGAGACACAGGTGCCGGCTGTTAGAAGTGAAAGCACACAGGCTCAGCTACCCTCTCTTTTTTTTTTTTTTTTAAATTTTTTTATTTATTTGACAGAGAGAGATAGTGAGAGCAGGAACACAAGCAGGGAGAATGGGAGAGGAAGAAGCAGGCCTCCCGGAGAGCAGGGAGCCCGATGTGGGGCTCAATCCCAGGACTCTGGGATTATGACCTGAGCCAAAGGCAGACGCGCAACGACTGAGCCACCCAGGCGCCCCTACCCTCTCTTTCTTGAGGACTCCTTTCCCCACAAACATCAGAACCTCGCACATGCTATCACGGAGCATGATGCTGAGACTCAGCAACTATTAGTTGACAGCTGCATGATAGCTAGATTGATGGATCGATCAATCAGTTGGCAGACAAACTTCATTAGAGCCCTCAAAGTAATTTTCTTTACAACCATAAAACACTTGAAAAAATAGAGTATATTACGCACATCTCTGGCTAACCCTTTGCCGCTTGCTGCACAGACTTTGACAATGAACACAAATGAAGGCGACAGCTGCTAGATTGTGATATAAGTCCACTAGATGTCAGCTAAACTTGGACACTCAGTGCAATAGGCCTCATGAGGTTCCAAGTGATGAACGCCACCGTCAACCAAGTGTCCCACATTTGATAAGCCAGGGATTCAGGCTCATGTTGCAACTCTCACCCTGGATGCTAGAAGAGTCCCTCCCTGGCATCTGGAATGGCTGTCATTTTCCTCTTTTTCTAGGTGCGAGAGAGCAGAGACCAGGGTTCTCTGACTGACTTGGGCGTGCTACTGAACCTCTTGATCTTTCTGCTTTCTCCACCACTTTGCCCACGTCCTGAGGTCGATTAAAGATCACATCAGCAGATATGCAAGAGCTTTTGGGAAATGTCCACACCAAGGTAAGGAATTATTTCTTTGAATGGCTTTTGGCTTTGTAAAAGGAATCTTGGGCAACTGAGAAAAGTTGCAAGTGGTGAAGCCAAGAAGCTTCCCTGGAGACCTTGTTGAGGTCTGAACCTCAGTGGGAGGTCACCAGGTGCCGGGACCTGGCCTGTGCCCGTCCACTCATTGACCTGTCAGGCTATAGTGTGACTGCTCAGGAAAGGTCCACCAGGGGCCCCAGTAGCACGAAGAGGTAAGGAGAGAAGGCAAAGGGGGAATCTAAGAAAGGGTGAGGGAAAAATGAAGGGAAGTCTACAAGAGAGGGTGGGGAGGTAGGTAACAAAGAAGTCAGGGGCAAAGGAGAGACAGCAGACAGAGGTGGCCATGCTGAAGGGGGGTGGGCACCGTTGTCGAAGGCTCCTCCTGAGATGTCTGCCGCCTCCGTCGATGATGGAGGCCACATGCACCACATCCTCGTCACAGCCCTGCTCTCCACCCTCTGGCTACCTTCCCACATTATTTGAGGGGAAAAAAGTCCAGGAGGGTCTCCAAGGCAGTGTGACCTTGACCCCCCCCACAGACGTCCCGCAGGCTTTGGGCAGAAAGAAGGTGGCCAGAAGAGTCAGGAAGCTGAAGGCCTGATCCGGGCCGGCAAACAGAGGGCCCTCAGTGAGCGTGCCAGCCTGTAAATTGTCCTTTTGTTTCGCGGGCTTTACCGAACACGGTTTTATTTCATGTGACTGTGCTATTTCAGGAGGAGTAAATATTGCCGGCGGTCTGTTTAAAAAGGCCAGTGACCTGAAATGTGTGTGTGTGTTTTTTTTTCCTTTTCTTTTCCATTTGAATTATCTCCAAAAGACAGGTCTGCCTAAGCACCGTGCCGCTTTAGTTCCCTGGCTTTTATTTCTAACTTTCCCTTTCTGTCTCGTGATATGTGGAGCTGGCAAACAAAGGGAGGAACGAGAAGGGGACAAAGACACGAGCGCTGACCTAGGCCCGAGGGAAGAGGGGGAGATGTCCAGGGTGCAGCCCGGAAGGGGGCAGGGCGCCATGGGCTCGCTGCTGCCCTCGCTGCTTCCGGAACTGGTGTCGGACCTGTAATTACAGCCTCTTTCCTCCGATTTCCTCTGTGAAAATAGCAACACTCAGACTAAGTGCAGAATAGAAAAAAGCCCTACATAAAGGATCAGGAATTTATAAATACAGTTAAAATGATAGGATTGTTACCCCCGCGGTCTAGTTCTCCAGGAGTCGGTTGGGAAAGGGGGGGCACAGTTCTTGAAACTCGTCTCAGGTCCTAAGCTACCCAGATGCGCCTCTTTGGTGGGCCCTGTCAAGGAGAGATTTGCTACAGGTTTTTTTCCACTACACGTCAATCATTGTAAGAGTGGAGGTCGCTCGCCAGGCATGTTCCCCTCTCAGGAGATTTAGGTCGACTTCTCAAGGATTCTCACTCACCATCTGATTGTTCAGGTTCTTTTCCTCAACTCATTATCTCCAAGGATGGGGAAGAGGATATCCTTATCTCAGCAAATACCTCCTAGTCTTCTGGACTTTTCCTCCTAGACAAACACTGTGTTCCCCTTGGAATTGTCATGTTCTTATATGGCCCAGCAACCTGGTCACAGCTTACCCTCCCATAGGGATCTCTTAACTTGGGACAAGTGAGAGATCACCAGGAAAGTTCATTCCTGGTGGTGGAGACTGTCAGGTGGAAATATGGCCATGGAAAGTGGAGACATCCTATTGAGGTGAAAGATGATGAAGAAACAGAGGCCAGAGGCAGAGAAAAAGGCCCGCCCTGTACCGAAGTCTTTGGTTCTCATGGTTCCTGAGGCCTAGCTCCGGGTATCCCTGATCTTTGCATACTTTAGATACTCAACCTTTCCTTGAATTCCATGAGTTAATAGATTCCCTCTTTTGCCTCAAGTAGTTCAAGTGGGGTTTTTGAAGTGTGCAACCAAAAATCTTGACCAATATGATAGTACTAATGCCAAGAATTCTCTAGGGAAGTTGACAAGCCAATATTATCAGTGCGGCTTCTCAAAACTGGTTTCATGAAGGGCTGAGAACAATATTTGTACCATGCTGACTTTGACTTATTGTCACTACTCTACTTTCCAGAAAGATGAGCCTTGGGAAGGGGAGAGAAAATACCGCAAGCAGCATTTATGACCCAGCTACTGAAGAAGAGGAAGGAATCTGAGGACTAGACTTGTGTAGGGGCCTCTGCCTTCATGTGGAATCACACATAAGCTTTCCAGATAGGAGGTTTCCCGAAGAGAGTAGCAGAATTATCTTCCTATCACCCACCACAATGTCTTAACTCCCACTCCGGGATCTACAGTAGTTAAACCCAACTTCCACGTCTGCCTCTTAGTAGAGCCGAAGAATAGTGACTGATCATGGTCAGCATAATAGCCCTTCCTATGCTTAGGGTCGTCGCCTCCACAATAAATGACTGCAGTCCTCTCTGCACCAAGGGGGCCGATGTGATGGCCTGGCATGATGGTGTAGAATGTGCCCTGGGCTAGGCATCCAAGGACCTGCATTCCAGCTGGGTTTTTGCCACCAGGCTCTTAGAAGACTAGCTAAGTCCATGGGTCCAGTTTCCTCACCTGCTAAGTAAGAAATTAAATTAGATCATCTCTAAACTCCTTTCTCGCTCTCATAAGCCATTACTCAAAGGTAAGTTCCTGGCCTGGAATCATTCTCCACAATGAATATTATTTGCTTTCCACCAAAATCAGGAGGGCCAAAGAGGAACGAGAACAAGAAATTCAGACATTTTGTTTTCTCATGTTTAAGGCAAGATGAATCTTTTTACAAAATTAAGGTTATTTCAACATACTATTAGATTTTAAACAATCAAGTTTATTACACAAGAAATACATGTTTACTATAGAAAATGTAGATCTAAGTAAGTAAAAGGAAAGAACTTAATCCGTAATCCTTCCTATCAAAGATAGCCTCAATTAATATTTTGTGTGTATAGATGAAAAAATTTTCTGTCCACATATATATATTTTTTCTGCAAATAGGATCAGAATATCCATTTTGTTTTTCAAGCTGGTCTTGTTGACATGCTGAAAACATCTTTCTGTGTTAATAAATATACTTAAATAGCATTGATTTTAATAGCCGTATAGCAACCTGTTGTTTGGGTGTACCTTACTTTATCCAACCCATCCTCTATGACTGGATAATTTTATTTTTCATTATTTATATTTTCATTATTATAAACAATCTTATATATGTACTTTGTGCATATATATACTTTGTGTGTGTGTGTATGTGTATATATATTTTTTTAAGAGTTCTGAGTGAACAGACGGTGCAATTGAATATGATTTGGGATGCAAAGCAGCCACACCCTTCCTAGTGGGTTCATGTGTCAGTCAAGCCCTTTTGGGTGGCAGGGAAGCATTTGATTCCTCTGTACCACATGACCTCCCGCCACCCCGGTCACAACGGATTGGACTGGCACTCTGTCCTCTGCAGAGGGAGGCACCTGGAGGCTGGCCAAAAGCCTTTGAGGGGCCTGGCAGGCGTCCCGCGCCCTGAGAGGGATTCCGTTCCTGGGTGGTGCTGACTGAGCTGAGCAGATTCTCCCTCAGGGTGTCGAAGGCCTGATGGCCGGGCGACCTCCGTAGGAGGGGCAGGCGTGGGGCTGGATCCGTGGGGTAAACCCCATGCCCTGAACTAACCAGTGCATTTCCTACCACCTGGGAGAAGGGATCTCTCCCTGTGTGAGTCCCAGGGTTCACCTTCTCCAGCTCCAGGTAGCTAACCAAGGAGGGTAAACATGGTCTCTGGAGCCTGAGAGCCTGGGTTTGGATCCTGGCTCGGTACGTCTTACCTGTGTGATCTCAGGCCAGTCTCCTAGCCTCCCTGTTCCTGAGTTTCCCCATGTAAAAATAAGGACAACAAGGCCTACTAGAAAAGGTTCCTGTGAAAATGAAATGAGTTAATACATGTAAAAGTCTTTCAAAGAGTGCCTAAGACACTGCGGATACGGTTACGATTACGGCTCTGCTGGTCTGTGTTGCTGTACTAGAACCTCAGGCATCTTGGGAGTCTTACAGGTCACTGACACCTGCAAGGACACACTGATGACTTCAAATGTCCTGCTATTATTAGCTGACTCGAAGTACTTCTGTTCCTTCCACCAGATTGCTCACCTCCTTAAGGCCTTGGGCTCTGCTTTAGTGTCCCCTGTGCCCTCCCCAGCGCGTGGTGCAGGGTAAGCACCCAGCACATGGCGGATTCTGCCATTTGGTGCGAGAGCAGTTTCCGGGCAGCCCCCGCCCAGGCAGCTTGGGCCAGCGTAGTGGTCAGCTGGGCCGGCCGCCCAGCCCCCTCCCCCACCGCAGCCGGGCCCGAGCCGCTCTCCCCGGATGGCAAAGCCCCAGCAGCCCCGGCGGCAGGCAGAAACCCAGCGCTCGGGGCGGAGCCGGAAGTTGTCTCCTTCGGTTTGCAGAGTTAGAAAAACATCCCGCCGAAGTGAACCCAGAGCCTCCTTGACATGCGCCAGAGCTGACAAAATACAGGGTTACCATCTGTTTGGGGGACCCCTCCCTCCAGGGACACTGCACACCTGCCCGCTTCCTGAGATGGCCCCCGGGTCCCACACTCTAGTTGGGGGGGGGTCTGAGGCTAGAGCCCCGGACAAATAATGGAATAAAGGCAGTGAAGGTTGCTGGTCCTTCTCCCTCTTTGGTCTCCTCTGGACCCACCAGCTCACTGACATGGGCCACCAAAGGTGGGCCTTTCATGTCGGCTGCTGAGCAGCTCCTGGAGCCCTGGAGCTGGAGAGAGGCTTAGATGAGCAGGACAACTAGAAAGGCAGGACTTCCGGAGGACAGGCAGCAAGTTTAGTACAAAGGTGTCAGGGATTAGTTGGCATTTCCCTGTGCCAGCATTAGGCTGGGTGTGTCGTGTAGCATTAATAACAATAATAGTAACAGCTAACACACACACATACCATCTGCCAATTACTATTCTAAGCATCTCACACATATTAGCTCATTTAACCATTACCCCCAGTCACTGGAGTGGGTAGTACTATTATCTCCATTTTATAGGCGAGGAAACTGAGGCACAGAGAAGTTAAGTAACTTCCTTAAGTTCCCACAGCTACTCAGTGGCATACCTGGGCGTATACTTAATCCCTACTCTCAAAGCTTTTTGATTAACTGTTAAGTATGATCGTGTATGCATGTGCACATTTAATTCTCACAGGAACTCATAATAGCTCATAGGTTAACGTGGGCCCATGTTATGGAGAAGGAAATTAAAGCCCAGAGAGGTGAAACGTGTTGAGGTCACATAAATAACAAGCGGTGGATTTCACACCGGGCTTGTCCGGCTGCATAACACCTCAGCACAGAGAAGACCATGTAAAAGGACAGGAGAATGCTTCGTGGCCTTTGAGAAGGAGGCCATTGAAGACCACAAAGAATTGGAGATGCGCAGATTGGGTGTGCGGGAAGTAGCATCAGGCACAGCAAAGGAGCCAGACCTCTGACTTTCCTGGTTCTTTGCTGGCTTCAAGCCCTACCAACGAGCTAGCTGGGTGAGCTGCCTGAAGTCCCGCAGCGCATGCTTTTTAAAAAGGTGAACCCAGTGGAGCCGAAAACTGGCTCTAAATGCAGCCAAATCTCCAAACAGGAAAAATCTCAAAGCTTTTCTTACCCTCCATGCTCACTTTCTAAGCAATCTAATTTTTTTTTTTTCTGTTTTTCTCTCCCCCTGAGTTTTTTCAGTCCCCCTTCAAACTATCTCTGGCTCAAGATCATTAAGATTCTAGAATCTCAGAACTGTAGGGAAACTTAGCAGTGATTTAATGCCCCTTGTCAAGGCTACTTAAGGCAACCGTTGCTTCTCGTACATTTAAACCGTTTCTCCCTGAGGAAGAAGACTTGCCCCTTGTTAATGGAACTGAGAAACTGGCTAGTGGCAGAGCTATTTCAAGCACTTGCCTGGAATCGGACAATGGAGGCTGATGCCAAAGCTGCCTCTCGAGAGAGGGCTTTGCCTTCAGCTCCCTACCACCCCCACAAGCCGCGGCCAGGTCTTCACCAGGGAAGGCCAAAGGGTCAAACCCGGCTTCTCCAGATCACAAGGAGGTCTGGGAAGGTCACCAGGAACACAGAAATAATAGAATCTATTAAGAAATTCGCAGATCTATGATGGTAATACCATGAGATTGTATTCATGGATACCTGTACACAGTTTTATATGCAAGCACTCAAACCATCCAGAGACCTCACCAAGGAAGGGACCCAGGGAGAGAAGTGAGGCCTGAAGAAACTGCAGGCCTGGAGGCAGGAAGGTTTGTTAGCTGAAGGCAGGTAACGCTGGTTTTACAATCCGACTTTCCCCTTTCTAACTGGGGGAACATAACCAGTGACACACCTTGGCATTCTCAGACTTTGTTCTCGTTGTGCTGCTCTCTGATTGGGTGGTTCCACACACTGAAGAGGAAATGAATGGTGACTATAAAATTGAGTAATACTTTACAGATTCTTATCATCATTGTCACCATTATCAGCACCAAGCGTTAACTGATGACCCAGCTCCTTTCAGATAGAGTGAGGAGGAGGGAGGTCGGTCCAATGGAGTGGAGGCTTATGTTGAGCTCAGCATCTCTGGTCCCATCCACAGTGGGGCTGGGTTCCCAGCTATGGCATTGCTGAGGCCCTAGGTTCCCAATGGGGAGATTGAACTATGGCGCCAGTGGGCACATCAGGACACCAGTGATCTTAATTACACGTCAGTTTTTCTCCACGGAAGCTAACAGCTAGCATTAGATAAATGTCTGCTAAGTGTCAGGCACTCTGATGAGTGTTATGCACACCTCCAGTGAATGAGTACATCGTTATCCCCATTTTGTAGATGAGGAAACTATAAGAGATTAAGTCATTCTCCCAGGGTCTTCGCACTATATTGCGATCTCCATGAGAGAAAGGACTGCTTTATTATTGCTTCCTCCCCGAACAGTGCTAGGCATCAGGGAGATGTTCAGGAAAAAGTTTTTGAATGGGTGGATGAGTAGGTAATAAATGGTGAAGCAGAGAAGACTATATTTTCCAGAAAGATTTTCTAGACTAACTGAAAGAACGATAATAATCCACAGCTCTTTTAACCTTCTCTCGCTCCATGTATTTACCCATTGATTGTTCTCAATGGGAAGTGTCTTACTACTCTGTGGGTGTACAAGGTTGGTTGCTAATTTTGGAACGCTTGTGAATCCTGGGCCCAGAGTCATGACCAAGGCTGGTGAGTCATATTCCCCACACAGACCACCCTACACACTGGCTGTCAGAATAAACCAGAAGTTGCCATCTCGTCCCCCGCTCTGCCTGTCTCATTTTACCTTCTTGAAATGACGAAGGATGTTCTGCAGAGGGTGGGGTCAGGGTAACACTAGACTTCTGGATACTCTTGCTCTCTGGAAACCTGAAATTGCACAGGCTCTGTTGGAAGCCTCACAGTCTACTGGAAGAGCCTGTCCCTCCCCCAGGGTATCAGCGTGAACCTGTAAGCGGCTGAAGCGTCTTTATTGTAGGTAATGTCTGCAGGAGCCCCACTCTGCCATTTCAGGCAGGTGCATAACAACCTGTTACCGGGAGACCGTTAGACCTCTGTAACAAAGGATATAGTTTCTCATTCCTTACTCGGAAAGAAGAGCTTAAAAATACGAGTGCCCCTGAAAGAGGAAACACATTGATTTAAAGTCATACAAAGTTGCAAAAAGCTGATGGCAGGCCTTTCTTGGGACAGAAAGAAGACAGAATTCAGGGGAATTAAAACGGGCAGAAGAGGTTTGGCATCACAGATTGTTGGGTACTTAAAATACAATCTGGGGCACCTGGGTGGCTCAGTCTGTTAAGCGTCTGCCTTCGGCTCGGGTCATGACCTCTGAGTCCTGGGATTGAGCCCCATGTCGGGCTTCCTGCTCAGCGGGGAGTCTGCTTCTCTCTCTTAAATAAATAAATAAATTAAATACTTTTTAAAAAACCTACTGACTCTCATTCACATTGTGGGTTATTCGGGCTCCTTTGCGTGGCTGGGGTAGATGACTGAATCCTTGCCTCCTAGTCTTTCAGGGGGGAGAAATACAAAGCCAGAGAGAAAAGAGAAAAGGTCTTTGGCTAAACTAGATCACTTGTTACCTGTGAACAATACTATGATCAAATTCTGATAAGCAATGAGGCTGAAAGTTAAAGATTTTCATTTTCTCTTCAGATTTTAACTTTCGTAAATTCTGCCATCCCTTTATTATAGAGAGCCAAGAGTCTCTGGGTGTGTGAGGACTCACTGACTAGATGAGCAGCCCCATGACACTCCCAAACGCCAATTCCTCTGCCAACCATGTCCCAGTGGTTTCACTCCTCCTAACCACACTGGATAATGCAGGTATAAGAATGGAGGGAGAAACAGTGCTTTTAAAAATAGCTCTGACTTTGTAGTCCTTAAACAACCGAGGATTGTGATACGAGAGAGGGTTCCTCTGGATCTCCATTTCTACCGAGAGTAGAACTTGACAAAACGGCCTCCATTGACTTGAGTAAAGGGATTTGGCCTTGCTGAGTAAGAACTTCTAAAAGATAAGAGAGCTGCTGAACAAGAGAATTTCCTTCTCGGCCACAGCATGGATTCTTATTTGGCCGAGATGGTCACTGAAATTCAGCCTACCTTGACACAGAGGGATAGAGTAAATCCTTGTTATTCAACATGTGGTCCCCAGACAGCCGCACTGGCCTTGCTGGGGGGCTGGTTGAAGATGCAGACTTGGACGCCCCACCCTCGACCTGCTAAATAAGAATCCCCCCCTCTAACAAAACTCCCAGGTGAAACACAGGTACCTAACAGACTGAGAAGCCCTCTAGTAAATGACCTTTGCAGATTCCTTCTACTTGAGGATTTCATGGGGGCCAGCTCCAGTTGGGAAGCAGTGCGGCCCCCGTGCAGAGGGGGACCTGGTTGCTAAGGAAGTCTGCGGTGCGCCATAGTTCCCCTCCCAAGCCACAGCTCTCCCCTCGTCTGCTTCTACAGGACATGTTTCCCCACCACTTCAAGCGTACTGCAGCTGCAGTCCTTCCGAACACACACCAGTCTCCCTGTAGCCGATTCCTGGGAGGCCACACAGCTTGAGAGTCTGGTGTGTGTTCAGAGGGACTGCAGCTGCCGTGCCCTTGAGGTGTGTCTCCCTCAGGCCGTCAAAGGCACCCAGAGCAAGCACTGAGGCAGGCAGTCAGTGGTTTGTATAGATCCTAGCTCTCCTCCCTACACAGAACCACCTACATACCTCCCTGTTCATTCATCTCGGGGCTATAGATGGCAGGTAACACCCAACATCTCATCTGTTGAAGAATTATAAGGCAACTCATATATTTTCCCTAGAAGGATTCATTATTGCATAAATTACTCAGAAATATCAGTAAGAAAAAGAACACCCAAATCTCAGGTGGGGAGCGTGGGGTCTCAAGATATGGTGAACAGCTCCCTGACTATGAAGATCTAGTTCATGGACACACGCATGGGGAGCATGTCTACCCCAGGTGCTAATACCAACTATTGATCTGATCCGTTTGGGCTGCTATGACAAAATCCTACATCTGGGGGCTTACGTAAGAGACATCTATCTTCTCACAGTTCTGGAGGCTGGGAAGTCCAAGATCAAGGTGCTGGCCTATTCAGTTCTTGGTGAGGTCATTCTTCCTAACATAGATAACCACTTTCTCACTATGTCCTCCCGTGGCCATTCCTCAGAGTGTGTACGTCAAGAAAGAGCTTTGGTGTCTCTTTCCTCTTCTTATAAAGGCACCAATCGCATCATGGTGCCCCACCATTACGTCCTCGTCTAAACCTAAATACCTCCCAAAGGCCCCACCTCCAAATAGCATCACACCGGGGATTAGGACTTCAACATATGAATTTGGTGGGGGACACAGACATTCAGTCCGTAACAACTAACAATGTAATAGACTTCAGAGAGCCTGTCTCCAAATCTTTAATTTTTTTCCCCTTGAATGATATGCTCTTGGCTAATACTAATATTTTTTAAGTATACTAAGACTACACTCATTAGAGAAATAAAAAATTAAAAATTATGCATCTTCATAACAACCAGCAGAGCTGTAGAAATGCAGTTCTTCAGTCCCTAGGGTCTCTCCACTCCACCACTGTCGGTCAAAGAGGAGCTGCTCTATTTATTCATGGTAAGGAAAGCAGTTGAGATCTGGGGCTGTAGAGTTAGGATGATCTGGGTTCAAATGTGATTCTAGGGCTTCCTACCTATGACCTCTCCAAGCTTTGATTTCCTCATCTATAAAATGGAGGGAACGCTAATAACTTCTATCATTTTGTAGCATTCTACAGGCATGTGAGGGTTAAGTTAAATAATACACGAAATGCCCCGCTGCAGAGTAGATGCTAAATGTACAATGGCTATTACTATTTTGCTGCAGTTGGTATTATTGGACACAACACTTAGGTCTTTCTGGCTCATATGTGCTCTTTCTACCATTAGGTTGAGACATCCAAGAAGCAGGAATTAAGTTTCCCTCAGTAGACTCCTTCTTACCTTCCTGACTTTATAAAAGGTCTCCTGCCTCCCGTAGCTCATGAGGCAGCCAAGGTAGGGCTCTGTCCTTGGAGAGCCTAAGAACTAATGTGGCCACTTGTCTGACTACTGGCTGGAAGGGGTCCTCCCGAATCCTGAGCTCCTGGCAAAACTTGCAGCACAAGGTAGGCCTTGTTTGCTAGGAGGCCAGGAGATCTTCACCTCTCCAACCTCCACTGTTCCACCCTGGTGAGCACAGATCTTCATCCATACCTCTTTACCCCTACTGCCCGCTTCCCCTCACAGGACACTTCACCCCTGAGCACACACCAATGCACTGGCCTTCAAGGGTGATCTTTCCTTCAATTTAGCTTTCATTTCTGCCAGGATTCCCTGGGGTCAGCCATCTGAGCCAAGCGCCTTGGAACATACCCGGGACTTCATGGACGGTCACCTGTATATCACCAGAGTAGAAGCAGGTACCATTTCTCCCCTGCCCACATGGTCCTGACAATACGCAGTGACATCAAAATCTGTTGTATGGCTTGGCCCTGGGCCCTGCTCCTCCCCCAGTCGATCACCCAGTTATCTCTTTCAGGAAGCTTTCTGCCTTCTTCCCTAAGCCGAGGGCCCCTGCATTTACCTCTATCATTACGCACTGCACTGGAATTATTTGTGTCCCTGTCAGCCTCCCCCATGAAGCCAAGTTCCCGGAGGGCTGGGTTATTCATGTGTTATTCACCTCGGTACCCCAGCATTTAGCACTGTGTTTAATTCATAGTAAGCTTGCAATAAATGTTGAAGAAAGGAAGGAGAAGGAGGGAAGGAAAAGATAGGAAGCAAGAAAGAAAAAAAAAGGAAGAATAAAAAAGGATGAGAGGCATAGGAAGGAGCAAAGAGTGAGAAGAGGCTGGATTGAAATCTGTGGAATTCCCAGTGGCCCTGAGCAGTGAAGCTAAAACCCCTCCTCCTCCATATTAAATCTTCCAACTTTTCCCTCCCTGTTAATATAAAAATAGAATGAGTTTATATACACTCATTAAAATAGTTGACTAAGTAATCACGATGGTTCCTGGAGCCCTTAGCCCTCAGCAAGCCCTATGAAGGACTCTCTACTGACCGCAGACCATAAAACCCTCATCAAACACAAACACTGCCCTTTTTCCTGGATGCAGGCACACAGTCCATTCAAAGGTCAAGGTCAGTCACTTCTTGTGTACGTGAGCCCTCCACAGCTGACAAACATTTCTACACACATCCAAAGAGGGGGGGAGAAGGACCAACAAGCTCTTAGGAATTCCCTGTTGGTCATAATAACCTTATAGATATCTCCACAAATGGAGAGAAGCGGGGGCCCAGAGAGGTAAACAGCAAAACAAAAAACAAAAAACCCAAAACCAGCCAGATAATCATGGAAGTATCCACATGTGTACACACAGAGACACACTCAAGGGAGTTTAACTTTCCTAATACTGTTTTGCTGAGATTAATAATTAAATGGCCCTGTGTACCTTGAATAGAAGCCAACTGCTCAGCAAAGGGAGGTGACAGAGAAACATATCAACGAGATCAACCTGGAATGAAGATTAGTCAGTCCACCGTGCAGATAATACTGAGTTTCTTGCATTAATGTCCTATATCTTGTCTGCCTTTGTTTAACTTAGAATTTTAGAGATGGATTAGATATGAGATCTGGAGAAAGTTTGCTCTACAAACTTCAGCTTATTCCAGTCAATTGGGTCATTGTTTTCTCTCCACTGAATAGAATAGTTTGACCCAGAAGCCTAAGCTAAACTTTGCTGGTTGTGTTTGGAGGACATCTTCTCTTGGCTTTGGAAGCTAATCCATGTGTCCTCTCCTTTCATCAGAGCATGCCTCCTTATTAACCTCATGAAATCTCTCTGAACGGAGAGTGTGTATTATTCATGATTCACTTTGTGGTCAGGAATTTCATTACTCAGTGTGGAAATCATGTGGGATTGGAAGTATTGGAAAAATGAGTGTAGTTGTAGGAAAAGATAAATGACTATAGATTACTTTTTAAATACTGTCATGTGTTAATCTAGTCCCTGGAGAGAGAGGAAGAGATTAAACTAGAGTTAGCAGGGAGTCTGACCTGAGCCCACCTAGCGCTCAGGTGAGGAAGGCAGGAAAATGGGGGAAAGGAGCATGAGAAGGAAGAAGGCACATGTCACAGAAGGGAATCATCCTCCCCCAATCAAAGGAGAATGGGGGCTTCCAGGAGATCAGATGGTCCTCCCTGAGGCACCTACCAGGCCTGGATGCCGATGGATACCTGGGCCCGTCTCCTTCCCACTCTCCTCTTTTTTCCTCCTTCCCTCCCTGACTCTTTTCCTTCCATCCACTTTTATTGACCATCTGTGCATCAGGTACAGTGCAGGTGATGGGAATATGAAGAAAACAAAAGTTCCTAACCTCATGTTATTGAGTAGTAAACTAGTAACCAACGCATTCCACAAACCAACAATGCAGTGGCATCCCAGGGCCCGTGTCAGCACGCGGGCCAGCGCCAGTGGGCCTCACTGGAGGCTGTGGCCATTTCCACCCCACAGCCAGCCCTCCATGTAGCTGGATTCAGTAACAATGTGGTTCTCGAATTTCTGCACACCTACCGCTCTAGATTAAAAGAGAACGAGACATTTCAACTAAACTCAATGTGAGCATTTTGATTGGATCTTGTTCCAAAAAAAAAAATCTATTAGAAGACATATAACATTTTGGAAAATTTTACATAGACTGGGAATTAGGTGATTTAGGTGATTATCATTAATTTTCTTAAGTATAATAAAGATGATTGTGAATATGTAGGAGAATGTCCTTATTTTTCAAGAGATAGGTGTTGGAGTATTTAGGAGTCATGTCTACATCTTACTTTGAAATGGTTAAGAAAAAAATATATATGTGTGGCAAAATGTAAACAATTGTAGAATAAAGAATTGTAGAATTAAGGAGACGGATGTGAGTGTCAACTGTGCTGTTCTTTCAACTTGTCTACGCATTTGAAGCTTTCCATGGCAAAAACAATGAGATGATTCTCACCACTGGCCGGCTGTTCTACTAAGGATTTCAGTAGAATAAAGTCATTTGTGTGTCAATTAGCCAATAAATAACCGTAGCTCGCATTTACCATGTGCCAGGAAATTCTGAGTTTAACACGGGTTTTCTCCTTGAGTCCACACAGCAACATTGCATGCCAGGCTTTTCTTTACAGAGAGGGCAACCGAGGCTTGGCAAGGTGAAGTGCTTATCCCACGTCCCACAGCTGGTAACTGTCCATGCCAGATCCCAGCCTGGCTTTGATCTGGTTCCAGACTACCCACTCCTAACTGCTACTCTCCACCCACGGCCTCCTGGGAAACACCTTGACATACAACGTCTGGTTGAAGTAACGGTGACAGAAATCATTGCCGTGAAGGGCCCTGTGTCAACCTGTGAGTACAAACAACCAGTGTGAGAGCCTTTCCTGCTTTGATAGAGAGAAGGAGGGCCTCCAGGGGCTGCCAGGGGAGGGAGGCCATTGGTGAGGGAGCAAAGGGCGGAGAAAGAGGAAGTGGGGAACAGAAGCATGGCCTAACCCTATGAACCCACAACTGTTTGGGGGCAGATTAAAGGGGTTAGGCATGTATTTCTTTCTGGAGCAACAAAGTATTTTCTGTGTAGTCGAAAAGTTGCTACAATCAACGCTGCTCCACCTTACTACTGAAGGAAAAAAATCAGAGCTGAGACATAAAATGGTGTTTTCTTCCCTAATGGTTTCTTTTTTCTTTTCTTTTCTTTTTTTTTTTTTTTTAAGATTTTATTTGAGAGAGAGCAAGAGAGAGCATGAACAGAGGGAGGGGCAGAGGCAGAGAGAGAAGCAGACTTCCTACTGAGCAGGGAGCCCGATGCAGGGCTCGATCCCAGGAAGCCGGGATCATGACCTGAGCCCAAGGCATGCGCCTAACCCACTGAGCCACCCAGGCCCCCTGCTAACAGTTTCTTAATCAAGGTGTCATTATGTCTGAAGTTCCTATTGCTGACCCACCATCTAGGACACGAAATGTGATTTCAGAGAGTGAGGCTGGGCTGTGTTGAGTCATCCTGACCTTCTCACCCGCTTACCACCAGAGCCAGAGAGAGTGGAGGGCAGGCTGTGCTCAGCCTATTGGCCTCTACAGGAATTTCAACCATGACCTCGACCTTACTTGCCCTCTGCTCTAGTCTCCTGACTGGCTTGTGCTCATGGCAAAGCCGCAGTTCCAAGGCCAGCCTGGCGGACCCACCGTGGAGGAAACCGGGGTCATGTTCTATTTTGCTCTCGTGTATGAAATGTTAAGAGTTAGAGAAATCATGTAAAAAGTCAAAAGGATGTCAAGTTTGCAAACACCAGTCTCCCAGGGATTTGGCATTAGAACAAAAGTCACTTTTCGTACAGCCCGGCTTTTCCTGTGAGGACAGAGCTACAGAGACAGAAAACCTCTGTCTGGGGGGTGTTCCAAGTAACTCAGGACCAACTGTTCATACAGGGGAGCAAAGGGTCTCCTTGTACAGAATTTGGGGACTGCCTCTGGGAAATTTATTTTTTTTAAACACACACAATTGTGCCAACTGATTTCAGCGCGTGTTTCTAGAAACCTCACAGCATTGTGACAATCACAGAGCTTCCCTCAGCCCCGGAACAAGGGCAGCCCACACTGAAGCAGCCCTCGGAAGACAAAAAGTTGAGGTCAACTCTGATGATTCCTGTGAAGCAGAATCCATTTCAAATGAGACAAAAAGGAAATCATTCCCCCAAACTCCAGCAGGCTACAGAAATGACAGCTATTTTAACAATTCCAAAATGAAAGGTGTTCCTGGGGGAAGAAGCGGAACAATGGAAAAGTATCTGTTAAAATAAATGGTTTTCACGGGGCATTGCCCCCTAAAGGTCTCCCTCAACCCAAATAGTTCTCTTGCCTTGAACCCATCTTGCACCCTGCCCAGCTGTGAGCATGCTTATAAACCTGAGTGTCCCCCATCCCACCCACCAACCCCCAACTCCGGTCCCCTTCCTCTGGCTTCTCTGAGCTCCAAGACTCCATTCTCTCAGATCTTTCTAAACGTAAGCATGAGCCCATTTCTTTCCTACTTAAAACTTGTGGATGGCTCCAGATCCCCTACATGATAAAATTGCATACAATTTGGCACGGAAGGACTTCAGGATCTTTCTCCTGCCCCCTTTTCCCAGACTCAGCTGCTATCACACCCCACATGCATCCTTTGTTCCAGTTACACAGAACAGAATTACACTGAATTTCTCTAAATTATTACCCTGGTGGTCTCTGTCCATGCCTTCCCACTCACTGTCCCCCTATCTAGAATGTCATTCCTCTGAGTCCAGAGACTATACTGAAGTTTCAAGACTCAGCTCGAATGTTCCATCCTCAATGGAGCCCCCCCAGAACTACCTTCTTTCTCTCTCTCCACACCCCAGATGCCACACACACGCACAGACACACACACACACACACATTTACACACTTTCTCTCCATGCCCCCAGCTTCCTTCCCCAGCCACCCAAACACCACACGTTTTTCCAGGGCTCAGCTCTGTCCTCTGTTCACACACCGGCTGCCCTCATAGACTGTGAGCCCTTCCGTGAGGACGGAGCCCAAACCATGCTCATCTTTGTGTTCCCGGTTTTTAGCACGGTGCCTGGCGCCCAGTAGGTGCTTCATCACATGGATGGAATCTAGGATCTAGATCTTCCCCAGCCAGCAAGGCCAGGCTCAAATTATGCCTTTCCTAAGTCTTCCCAGACTCCCGACAGGAAACATTCCTGCCACCTCAGAACCCTGTATCCTATATTGTCTGTAAATTGTTACTTCTCTCATACATATATATTATATATATTTGGTAAGATTGAAAAAATTTGTCCTTTGAAACTATAATATGTTTTCAGGAAGTAACACTTTTTACCCCCTCTCTGCCCTGACCAGCCTTTGGTTTTGTTTAGGAACTATTGTTGATTAGTCAACTGGTCCTTTAGGACATCAACACCAATTATTTTAAAGTCTCTTTGTTTATAGAGAAAATGTAGCCAAAGACTGACTTCATTTATCCCGTGTTAAGAAGCCCAGCGTTTCTGCAAGATGAATGCTCTATATTCAGAGGTTGTAGGGAAGCCACGGGCTAATAGAATAAAAAGGCCTGGCCCTGGGCCCTGGCCACCTTCTCCATTGTCTGTCCTTCTGCTGGGCCCCTTTCCAGGTTGGGCTGTTTCCCTTCCCAGGGCCAAAGGATTCAGATTTATACATTGAAGTCCTCTTTGATTTTTCTGGGGATAATCCTTTCAGTATCTGGTTTTCTGCTGTCCCAATAATACTTCATCAGCAAGGCTGGTAGCTCTCTACCTTACCACGGCCCTATGGCCCTAAGTGGGGAAATTCATATACACTGCTTCTTTCAAAGTGACCTTGGAGAAACTTTTTTTTCTTTTCTTTCTTTCTTTATTTTTTTAGTTTCACTATTTCAGAAATTCTAAAATGCAGATCTGGAGAAGGAGAAGGATATGTAGAAAAACTCTCACGTAGCTTCCACCTGCCACTTCTTTGTATCACCAGCTACCTGAAGAGTCCAGTTGCCTGGAGGCCTTTGGCCAGGATGGTGGTGTGCGAGACAGTGTTCCTGAGCTGCCGGCTGGAACAGCATCTGAGTGGCCTCAGGGTTGGAGCAAGCCAATGGGAAAGCAGCTGGTGTCTCTACCATCACTCTCCCTCCCCCTCTATGACCCCGTCTTATCCTCTGTAGCCATCCTGACACAAACTACCCCTCAAAGGCTTTGGTAGAGGGCCAAGTATTTGTTAGTTGATGGGAAGGAGTCTGGTTTCCATGTCAGACTGACATTGGTAAAGGCTCCCTCCCACAGCCTCTCTTGCCCATATTCTTCACATGCTTGGAACAGAGTGTTTGAGATAGGAATCCAAAAGCACACAGCTGTTCAGAGTCAAGCAGTGGTGAGGAGTTGAGAATAAGAGGGCAAGGTCTGGGACCACTTGCTGGATAGATGGACACACGTGGGTCCGGGCCAGCCTAGGAAGGTTAACCAAAGGTGGGCTCACCCTAGTCCAAGAAACCAGGAGCATTTCCTAGGCAGTCAGCTAGGAGGCCAACAGCATCTTGGGGTTTCAACAGGTATGGGACCTCAAGCTGGGAGTCTAGGTCCTGGGGCAGGAAATAAACTATTGGATCTCCTAAAGGGAATTCTGAACTATCAAGCAGGGGCTTGGTTAAAACACAATATTATAAAGCAGATTGATAACAAGGAATCAAGATACTGAAGTTAAATCTTGCTCACCAGCCACAGAACTGCCTTGGTGGTGGGCTGCAAGTGGAGAGCCTAGAGCCAGGCCTGGCACCAGACCCTGGCAGGACTGGACTCGGCAGGTAGAACCCTCCCTTTTCTAGATGACCAGTACCAGAAGGACAAGGACCATGTGTGGCTCGCTCTCCACTCAGTAAGTGCCTGACATATAGCAGATGCTGAATAAATACTCAATGAATTGATGACCCTTGTGTAAGTTGTTGGGGAGAACAATGAGGACGCCGGGCACAGCCTTCTATCAGAAGAGCAGAGTCAGTCTTTGTCCTGCAGGGAGCACTGTTACCAGAGCTCTGTCTGGACCCTTCCAACTCTAGCTTCTGGATTTCTTTTAACAAACACGTATAATGCTCGCCACAGTCCAGCAAAGTCAACTAACTTAATTCTCAAACAACTCTATGAGGTACGTACTTTTATTAGCCCCATTTTATGGATGCGGACGCAGAAGCCCAGAGAAGTCAAGTGACTTGACCAAGGTTTCACAATAACCAATAAATGATGGAGTCTGGTTATGAAACCAGGCATTCTGACTCTAGAGCCTGTGCTCATGTAGACTAGCCTTTAGGGGATCCAGACCTATCACTATCCATGATTTGAGAGCTATGTAGCACCAATCTCTGTGACCTTCCTGAAGCCATTCACTCCTCATAAGCATCCTGGTAAGTCTGAGCTGCTGGCAGTGGTTACCAGATGTGGAAATGATTCCCACTGCCTTTGCAGGTCTCTGAAATGCAAATGAAACACAGCTTGGTAAAGCATTGCCTTGTAGAACTCCTCCCTGGGCCTGGACTGTGTCGGGGCCAGCTTCGTTGGGCTGGTGGCTGTGCAGTCACACAGCTCTCTGTGCTCAGAAGGACCTGCTTGGTTTACGCTCTTCTGTCACCATCTTGGAATTCCTAATAATTTTTGAACAAGGGTCCTGGGATCGTTACTTTGCACAGAGCCCTGCAAATGATGTAGAGGGTCCTGCCTGTGTTTCTATGTTGTCCATCCTGCCTGTGTTTCTATGATTTCCTTTCACTCACTCTCCCTTTCTTGCTTGCGGGAATCAGACTCATATCTTCATAAATTCGGGGCGCCTGGGTGACTCAGTCGGTTGAGTGTCATGATTTCAGGGTCCTGAGATCAAGCCCTGTGTTGGGCTCTGTGCTGAGCATGGAACATGCTTGATATTCTCTCTCTCTCTCCAGCTGCCCCTCCCCCTGCTCTCACTCTCTCTCTCTCTCTCACTCTCTAAATAAATAAATAAATAAAATCTTAAAAAAATATTTCCGTAAATTCCTCTCATGCTTAGGTGTTAAAAGAGCATGTGGGACAAATCCAGTTTTTTAAGAGTCTCTTATCTTAATCTGCTTCCCCTGAAGCCAATTCGAATCTTTTCTTTCATAAGATCTTTGACGCTGATACTTACTCCATCCCTCCCACCCTCTCCTCAAACTGAGATCTTAATCTTTCAGCTCCCTGCCCATCCAGGAGCAAGATAAAGGCAGTGAGGCGGAGGTGGGTTGTCAGCAAAGAGACTCCCTGATTAAAAGGGAATGTCCATAGTGTTACAAGATAAACTGAGGCATGTTAAACCGTTTAGGAGTTTCTTTAAACAAAGATCAATTTGGATTAGGCAGCACCAAACCAGAAGTGGTTAGGAGTGCTCCACCAACAGGAGCAAAGATTTATATGTAGAAAAGTACAAAAACAAAGAGAAAATTATTTGACTGGCCGTAGCTTAAAGCCGAGTAGGCTGCTTGTGATTGGTTGTCCTTAGCGTTTTGATTTCATAACCTTGAGGCATTTACAGGCTTAGATTTTGGGTTTGCTTCCGTAGGCTGCCAGGACATCAGAGCCACATAAGTCTAATGGTCTCCTGGTTTAATTAATTTAACAGTAGTCTAGATTAAAAGAGATTTAAGAGAAATGTTGACCAAATTAATGTGTGGGCTTTGTTTAGATCCTGATTCAACTAAACCAACTGTAAAAAGGTAAGTCTTTGATGATCAAGAAACATTGAATATGGACTGGGTATTAAATGATATTGAGGAATCATGCTTTATTTTGCGGGGTGTGTAACAGGCGTTGTGGTTATGTAAGAAAGTGCCCTAATTTCTTTTCGAGATGCATACTGAATTATTTAGGAGGGTTATGACATGGTATCTGGGATTTGCTTTAAAATGCTTTAGGGGAAAGAAGGGTTGGAGAGGGAGGGAGATGAAAGAACTATGTTATGTTTGGAAGTTGTTATAATAAATAGTTAAACATGAAAGAGAGGGAGAGAGAGCATCTAGACCACAACGTCACCAGAAGAGCAGAAGCAGATGTTTACTCTTGTTCTCTTGTATTGGCTCAGGGGAGTCTGAGCTCTGAATGAGCTGTTTTTTGTTTTTCTTTTTTTATGTGTGTAGATGACCCTCAACTTGGCGATGTCCTCTGAAACATCATCTTCTAGAGCTGGTTCAGTGATAGTGGGAATGGCTCCGCCCAACCATCCTCACTCCTCCTGCTTGTTCCCTCTTGTGAGTAAGAGTTTATGAGGATACCAGTAGAACAGGAGCTACAGAGGCTCAAACTCGTGACCTTGACTTATTAGCCTCCTTCCCTCATTTCATCACATCCAAATCCTGTTCCTTCCCCGGGCCTCATTCCCAGCGGCCTCCTCTGTGAAGCCTCCTGTGACCAGCTGGCCTGGCCTGATCTCTTTGTCCTCATCTCCCACGGCAATTACAGTCCAGCACCTGGCATTTAACCCTCTATTTGGTCCTGAGTTGTTCTTGGATAATTTTGCGCAACCTATTCTTCTCTCCCCAGCTGATTGCAGTTTCCCCTGCCTTCCACCCCGACAGAGTTCAGCGTGCTCTGAACAGCTCTGTTCCACACTGAGCCAATTGGAGGCCATTTGTGTGTATGTTCATTCACTCATTCTTCCACTACTGAGCAGCTACTATGTGCTAGGCATGGTGCTAGATGCTGGGGATTTGACATCGAACAAGATAGACCTGGTCTCTGCCCAGGAGCGCTTTCTGCTGAGAGGGAGAAATGACATTAAATAAGCACACAACAAAGTAATTCCTAACAGTGGCGGCAACTGCGGTGAAGGCAGAACCCGCGGTGCTCTGAGTATGCAGAACAGGAGACCTGGACTACTCTGAAGAGTCAGGGAGTCTCCCCATAAGGAAGAGACTTTAGGAAAGGACTTGAAGGAAATGTAGTAATTAGCCTGGCAAGGAGGTGGGGAGGAGCATTCCAAGCAGAGGAGACAGCACAGAAGAGGCTCCTAGGGGAAGGAATTTGGCATTCTAGAAGTCCAGTTTTACTGACATGCAGAGACCAAGATTGAACAGAAGCATACTTCTTGAGTTGAGATGAATTTTTACGCACATTGGAACTGGGTTCTCATTATCACATGAAGTAGATTATTGCGGTAATAGCCTCCCATTTGTTCTTGTCTCCCTGCATACAAGCCTCTGCAATGTGATTCTATCCTTTTCCCACAAGCAGCAGAGTCTGTTTCTCTATCTGTTGAATCTGGGCTTGGCTGTATGACCTTATCTGACAAATGGGACACTAGCAAATTTGACAAGGAAGAGGCTCTTGCTGGTGGGAACTCTATCACCAGGTGAGCAAGCCTGGTCCTGCCTCACTGAGGGTGAGAGGCACTATATGGAAAGAGGCTCTGGCCACCCCTTGGTCCAGCATTCCACTTGAGGCCCCCAGATATATAAGTGAGGCCATCCCAGACCATCTAGCCCCAACCAAACCAGCCAGACTAGAAGAACCACCTAACCAACCCACAGAATCATGAACTATAATAAATATTCGTTATTTTAAGTCACTAAGTTTTAGGGTAGTTTGTTGTGAAAAGCTAACTGATACAGCATCTTTACATGTCACATCTTAGATACTCCTAGCAACCAACTGTGTCCTACATTCAAAGTGTTTGTTAGGGGCACAATAATAATAAAAATTTAAAGGTTATAATCTAGTGGGGGAGATGTCTTACTTGTAAAGTGCTAAGTAACACTGAAGTTCAAAATGAGCAAATAAAAATACAAAAATACTTAGCACTTTACAAGTAAGTGAGTTCTATCAAAGTAAGTGAGTACTACTTTACAAGTAAGTGAGTTCTATCAATAGTGCTATGGGAATAAGGAGGAAGAAGTGGTCCCCAAGGCAGAGAAAATTTCTGTAGGAGCTGGAACTTCAACTTGGTCTTAAAAGGTACTGATTTAATCTTAGGTGACTAGAGAGGAACAGGGGGGTGGGATCTCCAAGACAGAGGAAGATGCAAATAACATGTTCAGGAAACTGCCAAAGCATAAAGGAAATCAATGAGAGATAAAGTTGGAATGGGGGGAGGCCAGGCTATTGAGAGCTGGAAACCTGGGGTTAGAGTTGATAGATTTAGCAAATAAAAATACAGGGTGCTCAGCAATACTTGGGCCATGCTTATACTAAAAAATTACTTGTTGCTTATTTGAAGTTCAAATTTAACTGGAAGTTCCGGTTTTTATCTGGTCACTCCAGCGGGAGTGGCAAACTCAACTGCCTAGAGAAGGAGATAAAATGAATGAGTAACATGGGCAGGGTGTAAGGCAATAGAGTGGGGTGGGGACCATGGCAAAACAGTAAGAGCACACTTATTCCACTGAGGGGATCAGGTTGACTTTGCTGTTGCCAATTGTTGCCATGTGAACATACAGGTCCAACATTTCCAACTCATCCAATTTTCCCAAGAGAAGTTGAAACTTTGCATTTCTATGTGAAATCCCCTAATTCTTTAACATAAATGAATATTTCAATTTTTTAAAAAATGTTTTCCCCAACACTTATTTAATTTAATTTAATTTAATTTTATTTTATTATATTATGTTAGTCACCATACAATACATCATTAGTTTTTGATGTGGTGATCCATGATCTGTTGTTTTTGTATAACACCCAGTGCTCCATGCAGTACATGCCCTCCTTAATACCCATCACCGGGCTAACCCATCCCCCACTGCCCTCCCCTCTAAAACCCTGTTTGTTTCTCAGAGTCCATAGTCTCTCATGGTTCATATCTCCCTCCGATTTCCCCCCCTTCATTTTTCCCTTCCTTCTCCTAATGTCCCCCATGCTATTCCTTATGTTCCTCAAATAAGTGAAACCATATGATAATTGACTTTCTCTGCTTGACTTATTTCACTTAGCATAGTCTCCTCCAGTCCCATCCATGTTGATGTAAAAGTTGGGTATTCATTCTTTCTGATGGCTGAGTAGTATTCCATTGTATATATGGACCACATCTTCTTTATCCATTCGTCTGTTGAAGGGCATCTCGGCTCTTTCCACAGTTTGGCTATTGCGGACATTGCTGCTATGAACATTGGGGTGCATATGGCCCTTCTTTTCACTACATCTGTGTCTTTGGGGTAAATACCCAGGAGTGCAATTGCTGGGTCATAGGGTAGCTCTATTTTTAATTTTTTGAGGAACCTCCACACTGTTTTCCAAAGTGGCTGTACCAACTTGCATTCCCACCAACAGTGTAAGAGGGTTCCCCTTTCTCCACAACCTCTCCAACATTTGTTGTTTCTTTCCCTGTCCATTTTTGCCATTCTAACTGGTGTAAGGTGGTATCTCAATGTGGTTTTGATTTAGATTTCCCTGATGGCTAATGATGATGAACATTTCTTCATGTGTCTGTTAGCCATTTGTATGTCTTCTTCAGAGAAGTGTCTTTTCATGTCTTCTGCCCATTTTTTTACTTGATTATTTGTTTTTTGGGTGTTGAGTTTGAGAAGTTCTTTATAGATCTTGGATACCAGCCCTTTATCTGTAGTGTCATTTGCAAGTATCTTCTCCCATTCTGTGGGTTGCCTCTTTGTTTTATTGACTGTTTCCTTTGCTGTGCAGAAGCTTTTTATCTTGATGAAGTCCCAAAAGTTCATTCCAAAATCCTCAACAAAATCCTAGCTAACAGGATCCAGCAATACATTAAAAGGATCATCCACCACGACCAAGTGGGATTTATCCCCGGGATGTAAGGGTGGTTCAACATTCGCAAATCAATCAATGTGATAGAACACATTAATAAGAGGAGGGAGAAGAACCAGATGGTCCTCTCAATTAATGCAGAAAAAGCATTTGACAAAATATAGCATCCTTTCCTGATTAAAACTCTTCAGACTCTTCAGAGTATAGGGATAGAGGGAACATTCCTCAAGTTCATAAAATCCATCTATGAAAAACCCACAGCAAATATCCTCCTCAATGGGGAAAAGCTGAGAGCCTTTCCCTTAAGATCAGGAACACGTCAAGGATGCCCACTCTCGCCACTGTTGTTCAACATAGTACTAGAAGTCCTAGCAACAGCAATCAGACAACAAAAATTAATAAAAGGTATTCAAATTGGCAAAGAAGAAGTTAAACTCTCTCTTTTCACAGATGACATGATACTTTATGTGGAAAACCCAAAAGACTCCACCCCCAAAATTACTAGAACTCATACAGCAATTCAGTAATGTGGCAGGATACAAAATCAGTGCACAAAAATCAGTTGCTTTCTTATACACTAACAATGCAACTGTAGAAAGAGAAATTAGAGAAATGATTCCATTTACAATAGCACCAAAAACCATAAGATACCTCGGAATAAACCTAACCAAAGAGGTAAAGGATCTATACTCTAGGAACTACAGAACACTCATGAAAGAAATTGAAGAAGACACAAAAAGATGGAAAAATATTCCATGCTCATGGATCGGAAGAATAAACATTGTTAAAATGTCTATGCTACTCAGAGCAATCTATACCCTCAATGCCATCCCGATCAGAATTCCAATGACATCTTTCAAAGCGCTGGAACAAACAATCCTAAAATTTGTATGGAATCAGAAAAGACCCCGAATCGCCGAGGAAATGTTGAAAAAGAAAAACAAAGCTGGGGGCATCACATTGCCCGATTTCAAGCTTTATTACAAAGCTGTCATCATCAAGACAGCATGGTACTGGCACAAAAACAGACACACAGATCAATGGAACAGAATAGAGAGCCCAGATATGGACCCTCAACTCTATGGTCAAATAATCTTTGACAAAGCAGGAAGAAATATGCAATGGCGAAAAGGCAGTCTCTTCAATAAATGGTGTTGGGAGAATTGGACAGCCACATGCAGAAGAATGAAACTCGACCATTTCTAACACCATACACAAAGATAAACTCAAAATGGATGAAAGACCTCAATGTGAGACAGGAATCCATCAAAATCCTAGAGGAGAACATAGGCAGTAACCTCTATGACAGCAACTTCTTTCAAGATACATCTCCAAAAGCTAGCGAAACAAAAGCAAGGATATTTCAATATTTAAAAAAATCCGTGTGGGCCAAGCAAAACATGTCTGTCAGCTATATCTAGTCTGAGGACCTCTGGTTTTCAACCTCTATTTTAAGTCTCAAATACCTAGATTTTTTTTTCTTTTTTACTGCAGTAGTATATGTCTGTAAAAAATTCAAACATCAAAACATTAAGGTGAATGTGAAAGCTTTCTTCCCTCTCTTTTCCTCCAATCCTATTCCCTTCCCCCGAGGTAGCCCCTGTCAACAGTCTGGGCACATAAGCTAAGGATTTTGAACTTTATAACCTGGAAGCTGGGGTAAAGACAGAATCACAAATTCTAGTACATGTTCTAGTAGACCTTTTGCATCTATGTACAAAGAGGTATGTGTGTAAAGAAATATGCACAAGGATGTTTATGGCTGTGAAAAATTAAAAATATCCTAATTCCCATTTTAGAACTGTGATATATTCATGACAAAATACTCTATAGCAGTTGAACTGGATTAACTAGATATTTATGTATCAAATGGACAGATACTCAAAACCATCAGGTGAGTATAGAAGATACATTACACAAAATTACTTTATTTCTCTCTCTCTCTATCTTTCATCTATTGATCCAGTCCAAGTATAAAAACATGGACCAGATGGAAACCTGTCTAATTCCCTGTAATAATTTCCTATTACTTCTCTAACTAATTGGCACAAACTTAGTAACTTGAAAGAACACCACTCTATTATCTTACAGGTCCCAAGGTCAGAAGTCTTCATGGGTCAGCAGGGCTGTGTTCCTTCTGGAGGCTCTGCGAGAGAATCCATGCCTATTCCAGCTCCTAGAGGCTGCCCACATTCCTTGGCTCTTGGCCACATCCCACCAACCTCTGCTTTCATCATCAGGTCTTCACTGACTCTGACATGCCCTCTAATAAAGACGCTTGTGATTACATTGGGCTCAGACGGATAATCCAGAATAATCTCTCCACCTCAAAATTCTTCATTTAGTTACATCTGTAAATTCCCATTTCTCACGTAAGGTAACATATCCACAGTTTAGCACATGGATAGCTTTGGGGGGCCATTATTCAGTCATGATAGTGTTTATCTGAGGAGAGGGGGGAAATAGGATTGGGGAGAAAAACTAAGAGAACTTCAACTTTGTCTGCCAGGTTTCTTTGCTTTAAAAAAGCCTTTTGAGACAAATATATTAAATTGTAATTTTCTGGTTATGGGTGGTAAGTGTTAGTTACATTATCCTCTGTGTATACACTATTCCTTCTATTAATTTTTTTTTTCAAAATTACCAAAAAAAAAAGAGAAAGGGGGTTAGGAAGGGAATGTATTTTCTCCTAGTTCATAGCTATGAAAAGTGCTGTCCTGCTGTGTGAATCTATGAGGGAAGAATCAAGAAAGAAATCTAAGAAAGAGGAAAAAAGAAGGAAAGAAGGAAGGAAGGAAGGGAAGAAGGAAGGAAGGGAAGAAGGAAAGAAAAAGAAGGAAAGAAGGAAGGAAGGGAAGAAGGAAAGAAAAAGAAGGAAAGAAGGAAGGAAGGTTTTTAGACCAGACAGAAGGGGCCATAGAGAGCAGCTAGGCCAGTGGTTGTCTAATAGCCCCGGGAAGGCCTCACCTGGGGCAATACTTCAAGGCGCTGCTGGGGCCAAGATTGGGCCCTTTAAAGGACCCCTTCCTTCTCCTACTCCACCCTTGTCTCTCCCACCGTCCCTTCAACCAAGGCACATCTGTTTTATCTGATTTTTATGATGGCATTTTACACAAGATGTCATCATCCAAAAAGATGTTCTGTTAAGTAAATACGTACTCGCACACACACATGTGTGCATGAATACACACTTACACACCTGCACACATAAGCAGTTTGAAAACCACTAACCATTTTGTCCTTCATCATTGTGTGATTGGGGAGTCTGAATCTGGAAAAGACGAAGCGACTTGAGACTACATAAAAGGTGTTACTATCTCAGCAAATCTCTTTGATTTGTGAGTCAGAGACCAAGCTGTTATAAACCCACAGAAGAAAGCCTTAAGATTTTCCAGTAACTGGAATTGTTTTATCTGAACACGTTTCCTGGAATCATGGATTCCTAGGACAGGGGTTTGGAGACAAGGAAGGAGGGGGTGTTTCTTGAGGAGGAAAGATCCTTTGTACATCCTCCCTGCTTCCAGAAGAATACAGAAACTGCTGAAAAGAGGGTTATTAGGAAGGAAAGAATTAGTAATAAATCTTTAAATCTAAAATATAGTTTAAAAAATCTGGTTTCCCCAAAGCTCAAGTGGACACAGAGATATTTTCCCCTCTGTCTCCTTTTCTTCTCTTGCTTTTATGAAAGTATATGTTTTCCTCACTCTGTCTTTCCAAGTCTGCTTTTTGTCTCTCTCTGTTGTTTTACTCTTTTATTTATTTTATTTTATTTGAAGTGAAAGGACGGGGCTGGAAGTCATCCCTCCCCGGCATGGGTGCGTGTGTGTGGTGGGGCCTCTATCCCAGAGGAGACTTTCTTTGCCTTTTGTGGAATGAAGGCTGTGTAGAAGTTCCAAGGATCCACCAACGCAGAGGAGAGCAGAACAGGTGACCAGTCAGCCCGAGAACACCTGCTTGGCAATGTGCTATGCAGCACGGAGCACGGTGTGAAGAGCTGGCATCCTCTACTGGAGGCGGTCAATCTCAAGCTTCTGAAGAGACTTTTATCGGCACCGGTCAAGTAACTTGATTTCTGAGTGAAGAGTTGTATTAAGGTGTTGACCTCAAACCAGTTTGTATAGATTAGTTTTGGGTGTAGTTGAGAGAACTGGTAACTAACATTTTTGGACCTATAACTGCTGGGTGGCCGCCATTGTCATTTGTAGCCAGTAGTGGGACCTGTTGGTGGCCTACTCAACTTCCATTTCTCCCTCTCTTCCTTGCTAACTGAACCCCGATTTTGTTCATCAGTTCTTTCCTTTTGAGGGTCAGAGAAAGGTGACCTGTCTCCAATTCCAAAGGTAGCTATTAATGGGTCTAAGCTAATTATGATATTTCCATTTCCTTTGACAGTGACTGGCTTAGGAAAGGTCACGTGATACGAGTCTGTCAGAAATCATCCTAATTGATGTTTATAGGTTAATTCACTTAGTCTTTAGCAGTGCCCGTAAGGTATCTATGTCCTTTTTTATAGGTTAAGAAATGCATTTCAGTTAATACAGCTGATAATCAGCTTAGCCCAAATTCAATCTAGCTCTAACTTCATGAAGATGGAAGCAGGCAGCACCCTGACAGCAAGGGCAGAATTTTGTTCACCAGCGTCCAGTCCAGTGCTTGGCACATGGTAGCCATTTTGAATAAATTAACCCAGATCCCAGGTTTATTTTATTACCTTATGCTACTACATTAGAAGTAACAGGTAACTTCTATTTCTTGCAGTATAGTAGGCCAGATATTCTTAAAAATCCCATCACTACCAAATACATAAATTATCTAAAAATACTAAAAAAAAATACTAAAAAAAAGTACAATGTAATGTACTTAAAATGTACTGCTGAACTGATATGTTTGTGTATGTGTGTGCACACATACACACATGCACACACACAAAGAAAAAGAAAAACTGAAAGGCAAAAAAATCAAAGCAATAGCAAATTTAGAGCCAGAAGCACCCTGAGGAAAATCTCTCAAATTCTAACAACCACAGAGCCCACAGAAGCTGAAGGATCAAATCAGAGACTCCATCTCAAAGCTGGGTTTCTGAAGGGCTGAACCACAGTGTGATTGGGGTACCTCCAAAGGGACTTAATAAAGAATCACTTGTGTTGGCTTTTGCTCTCAGTTTGAGAGAGAAAAAAAAAAATGTCTCCTTGAGATATGAGTCACCATAAACCAGCCCTCAACTCAGTTTGGGTTCCAGATTCACTCTACTTGCATATTCTGAAAATCTCCAATTGAGAATTTCATTTAAATTGATCCTGGGTAGATAGTGATTCTGAGTGCCTAGAAGAAGCAAATGTTAAGTCCTCTCTGGAGGAAGGACACCACCCTCAGCCAGGCCTCAAAGTATTCCATCAAGGAAAGATCTAATAAATATAAACTCGCAGTTTTCAAAAACAAATCACGAAACACACAAGGAAATAAAATGCCATGAGTGAGAGTCAACAGAAGAATAAGATTACAAAGACTTCAGATATCAGAATTGTCAAAGCAGAATATAAATTAAATATATTTAGTATCAATGGAATAAGGAAAAGAAAGAAGTCTTAGGGGTAGAAAAAAGGTGAGGGAATGAAGAGGATGTTACACTTGTATTCTTTTTTAAAAAACATAGTTAAAAGATACTAATTACTCAAATAATACAAGGACATATGCATGTTTTAAAGATTGTAACCGTGCAGAATGTAAGGAAATTTGAAGTACGAAAAAGAATTTGCTAAGTGTCTCCAATAGAAAACTATGCACAGTTTCGGGGATACCCTTTAGGATGATCTGATTCTAGCCTTTCATTGCCTTTGATTTGTTTTACAGCTCTGTAAAGAGTAGAGAGCTGATAGCAAGGCAAAATAATGTTTGCCCATAGACACCTAAGTGAATTCTGGCCAGTGGAGGGACAACATCCCCCTCTCCACCCTAGAAAAACCAGTTTTGCATCCATTTACAAATTCTTTTCAATATTCCTGATCTATAAATGTGTTGTCCTTTGGATTCCTTTGAACCAATTGTAACATCTGCTTCGTCCTCTCATGAGTAACGAGTTTAAACAATCTTTAACATGTGTTCATTTGATATCTGTAGGAGAGTTATGATTTTCACCTTTTTTAAAAGTCATCCTTATAACAAGAAGTATAGCAAAATCGAATAAAACATGGAAAGTCTCCTTCTTCTTGAAGCCTTGGAAAACCACGAATAACCTGGTAATCCTGGAGAGCAAGTTGGAGACGAGGTGGTGACCAGTCACTCAGAGGGCTGCCCCTCCTTCTGGGCAGAGTCCACCACTGTCCTAGAGGCGGTTCCCAGAGTTAGTTTTGCTCAGTTTTCTTTGGTGCAGGACTCTCTGGGTTCAAGTGATGGCTCCACCACTCAAATCTGAGAGACTTGGGGCAAGTTACTCAAACTTTCTGTGCTCCAGTGTCCCCTTATGGAAAGAGGCTAGTAATAAAACCTATCTGGTGGGGCTCTTGTAAAGATTAAATGAGTTTATGTTCATAAATCACTTGAAATAGTGGTCCATTGGCAAAAGCAAGTCATAGCCAACACTATTTATTATTGTCTGCATGACCGAATGGCCAATTTCCAGGCAGTTTTCAATCTAAAACACTATCACTTCTCCCCAGTAAAGTGGTATTTTCTTCATTTTTCTCTTTGCTATTCCTTTTCACCTACTCACTCTTTCTGGTGAACCCCTAGAAGCAAAACTATGTGGTGGGGGGGCAGAGAGAGCAAAGAATGAGGAGGTGAATGCTAGGAATCGGCGGGCTTGACTATCAGCAGAGGAGCTGGCATATTTTTGGCATCTGACTTGGGGTAGGAGAGAAAGGAAAGGTTGAAAACTTAGTTTGTCTCAAAATGTCCTATCAACCTCAGCCCTTTGGTTAGTGAGTTATTCCCGCTAGTCAATTCAGTTTACCAGAGGCAAGGCATTTTCTCCAGAAGACTCCATTAAGACATAGCAGGGCAAGTGGGGAAACCACATGGAGTAGCAGCTAAGCCTGAAGACTTTCGTACTAGATTACCTGTGTTTGAGGCCTCAGTCTACCATTTTCCAGCTGTGACACCCTGTACAGTTTGCTGAAATTTACCTGAGAGGGGAAACCTTTACCTGATAGAGATTTCAGGAGGATTAAATGAGACGAGGAACAGAAAGTGCCTGGACCCTAAGCACTCAACAATCCAATGGTGCACACAGTGTGGGTTTAGAGAATGCCTCTTTCAGTGGTTCTTGACCAGGCTTTCACACTGGAACCACCAAGAGTTTCTTAAAATACAAGGGCACAGGCCTTGCACTGAATGGAAAACACTAGAGGCTGGGCAGACTTATTTTCCCAAGACAGGAGGGGTAACAAGCCACACTTGTCCCCCACCTTAGCTAGCACTGGTGCACCAGAATATTGAGTTGTCATCTGTGGGGTGCCAAAAATCCCATAGGGCCAGGTGGTATGGTGGGAAAGGTGCAGGCTTTGAAGCCAGCCAGGTCTGTGATGAAATTTAGCTCCAGTCACTCACTGGTTATGTGACTTTGGGGAAGGCACTTCATCTCTCTAAGCCTCAGTTTCCCTGTCTGTGTAGTAGAGATCATTATAGCTTTCTTTAAGCCTTTGGTGAGGATTAATTTAGGCCCAGTAGTGCCTGGTGGTTGGCCAATTTTAGCATCACTTGTCTTCAAGATGGAGCCCTGACTTCATTCAACACCCATGCCCTCTGAGAAGATGGAAAATGGAGCTTCGGGGAACATCCCTGGCAGCAATTGAGCTGTTCAGACATGGAGCTGACCTTTAGACATTGAAGGAAACTGAATTTTCTGCGAGCGGAAGAGCTGCCATGTTGTTGGTTAGAGTTCCTGGTGGGTGGGTCATGGAGCATTGGTACCAGCTCACAGGTGCTGGTAGGAGGGGAGTGAGGTGGGGCAGTGACAGGCAGTGTCGGCAGTGGGGAGAGGTTCATTGGCTTCTTCCTTACTAAAAAATAAACTCCTGTCCATTTCCAGAAGCAAGGAGCCTTCATATTAGGTATTCCCTCTCTATAGAACATCCCATGTGGGCTGAACCCTACTGAAGAAAGGGGAGAGCTCTGTGGTTGTTGTTAGTGGTGGTTGGTTGGTGTTCCCTTCAACCCAACAGGGAAGAGTCCCTGTGATGTCTCCCTCCATTCACTTCTTGAGTTACAATCTTGTCATGAGATGATCTCCTTCTCAGCACTGAATGCACAGACAGATTCACACACATTATGACACAAAACCAGTAACACACAGCCAGAAGAAGAGAAGTTTTGAGGCTTCTTTGGCCTCACGTAGATGAAAGTCCAAGCAATCTTCCTCTCCCTATTTCTCAGATCCCACCCCAATACCCCCACAGTGATTCCTCATCTGTCCAGGCAAGGAGGAAGCACTCAAAGGGGAAATCTCCCCCAATGTTCTTGGGGTCAACCAGCTCAAGATATGGCCAGTCTTTACCAACATCTTTCTAGCCACGTGACATTCTAACAGGGGATATTGGGAATGGGGATGGGGACAGGAAGAGCTCAGAAGTCAGTTTCAGTTTCTTTCCTGTTGTTTTTTTGTTATTCACATTATGACTTTTCTTGCTTTGGGGTTCCTGTTGATATTTTGCCTTTATTCTGATCATTGATGTCTCTTGCCCTGTTTCCAAGAGCACACACACCCCATCTCTGTGTCAGATGTGCAGCAGAAACATCCAGGAACCCCTACTGGAATGTGAGGTTCTTACCTGTCTTATTCCTCTTCACATCCCTAGCACTTAGCATAGTACTCGGCACCAAGTTGGTCTTCAGTCATGGGTGCTGAACCAGTGGCCTGTTACTGCACTGGAAGCAAGACTCAGAGAGGGACAGCTCTGTTAAGGTTTCTCTAAAAGGGGTTTCTGTCCATCTCTGGCTTAACTTGGCAAGTGACAAACAAGAGGTGGTTTCCAGCTTGAAACCATGGTTTCCATGACTTCCAGCTTCTCCCCCAGGCAATGCGAAACACTTGGGATTTGGAACAGGAAACCTAAATTTAAGAGACAGACTTTCCACTTACTAACTGCATGAAGCTTGGGCCATTTTCCTAAGTCCTCTGAACTTCAGTTTGTTTATTTACTTGTTTCCAGGAAAATATAAGATTTTCCTTTCCTGCTTCACCATCAGAGAAGTTGTGACAATCACACAAATAAGGTTTATGAAAATGCTCTATCAAGAAGTATATTGGGGCAACTGGGTGGCTCAGTCGGTTGAGTGACTTTTGATCTCAAGTCAGGTCTTGATCTCAGGGTCATGAGTTCAAGCCCCACGCTGGGTGTGGAGACTATATATATATATATATATATATATATATATATATATACACATACACATATACATATATATATAGGCATATAAAAATATATATAAAAAGAAGTATATGAATGACAACTGTTATTTTTTATAAAGTTATTTCACTAGTGGGTTTTAAGTGTCATGGTTCAAAAGTATTAGATGCCCACTATATGTCAGGTGAAAAGAGCACTATGAAGGCGCCCAAAGAAATAAGCTACTCATAGACCACACCCAGTCTGGGGGTGTCCTGGATATTTCTGTTGCTAAAGCACCCCATAATCTTTCATCCTGTGGAGTCTGAAGCTGTAAATAACACCCAAGTCATTCTCATTTTGCTTTAGGACACCCCCAGGCTGAGTCTGTGAATGGTTCCTTTCTTTCCACCAGTGCTGGCCACCATCTCTGGGAATACAGACCTTCCTTGACTTACAATAGGGCTACACCCCAATAAACCCATAGTAAGTGGAAAACATCGTAAGTTGAAAATGCATTTAATATAAACCTAACCAACTGGACATCATCACTTAGCCTAGCCTACCTTAAACATTCCCAGAACACTTCCATTAGCCTACAGTTGGGCAACATTATCTAACACAAAGCCTATTTTATAATAAAGTGATGAATAGCTCATGTAATTGATTGAATACTGTACTGAAAGTGATTAACAGCATGGTTGTGTGGGTATAGAATGGTTTTAAGTGTACCGGTTGTTTACTCTTGTGATTGTGGCTGATGTTAACACCACGAGAGTATCATACCGAGTATCGCTAGCCCAGGGAAAAGATCAAAATTCAAAGTATGGTTTCTACTGAATGCCTATTACTTTCTCATCATGGTAAAGTCAAAAAATCCTAAGTTGAACCATCTTAAATTGAGGACCATCCGTACTAAAAAATAACCAAGTATTATCTCTGCTGAAGCCACGTATGGATCATAGACACGGTGTGATTTCAAGCAGCAGTGTTAATTCTAACAGTAAATATCACATTAGGGAAAATTAATAGGCAAACAAGATTTTGGTATTTCCCTCCTCTCCCACTTCAAATCAGATGCTACAGATACGCTCCTCTGCTGGTAGCCAGCCCTGCTGATTCTTGGCATTCACCTCCTCCTTCTTTGCTCTGTGTGTCGTCCCCTCATACAGTTTTGCTCCCAGGAGTCCATCAGAAACAGTGGGTGAGGGAAAAGGAATAGCTAAGAGAAAAATTAAGAAACTACCACTTTTATTAGGAAGCAGTGCACTGTTTTAGATCAAAATTTGTCCGAAAATAGACCATTCAGTCATGCAGACAATAATCAATTACATGTGAACACCAAACACTCAGGCACATCTTAAAAACATGTCAATCAATGTTCATGTGACCCATGTGTATTTCAAGATGGTGTGAGGGGACCGTAAGTATAGCCTTCATGGTTAAGAACTTGGGATTGAGCACTAGCTCGGCTGATTATGAGCTACATGACCTTTTCTATGATTCAGTTTCCTCCTCTATAAAATGGGAATAATATAGTACTTGCCTCATGGACTGTTGTGAGGACTGAGTGAGCACAGAAGACTCTCCTTTATAGCAGCCTGAAGGGAAACAGTGACCCTAATCAGACCTGTTCCTCTTCTCTGCTTTCCTTTCCTCTTGTCAATGGCTTATCTCCTCCTCTCCCACAGGAGCACCTGATTCAAGGCAGACTCCTCCTCCTTCGAGGCATCTAGCCCAAAGGACTTGTCCTCCCCTCCTTGTATGGGGGGAGCTATGTTCTTGGCTTTGAGACAGATTCTTAAATTGTCTTCTGCAGTTGCAAGTGACTCAGTCGTTGCTTAGAGATTTAATTAACCAGCAATAAGAGGCTTGAAACAGACAAGCCTCTGGGACTTTTGCTCTTCTTTGGTTGGCTGTGAGCAGGGTGAGAATGGAACAGCAAGGAAACTTCCAGAATTTCACTGTCCACTATGGTAGCCACAGTAGCTATTGAGCACTTGAAATGTGATTGTCCAAATTAAGATGTGCCGTAAGTACAAAATATATACCAGATTTTGAAGATTTGTATGAAAAAAGAATGTAAATTTCTCAATAATTTTTTATATTTATTGCAAATTGAAATAATAATATTTTTGATATATTGGCTTTACTTATTTTAATGTGGCTATTAGACAATTTAAAATTACCTATGTGGCTGCTGAATGGTGCTGTTCATGACTTAATAATGACTAATAACATGCCAGCATTTTTAAAAAGTGACTTTAACGTAGATCTCCTTTTACCTTTATGAAGTAGATATTATTATAACAAATTTTCAGATTAAGGGCAGCAAGACCACAATCCATTCTGTGTTTGGACAATCAGTAGACTTGCTTGGTCGAAGCAGATCTAAGCTGAAGGATAATCAGATGAAAGAACACTGACTTGGGAATCAAACTTGGCTTCTCATCCTTACCATAGCATTAAATAGCTGTGTGACTTCCAGCAAATTACTGCCCCTCTCTGGACCTCAGGTTTTACTTACAAAATAAAGAGATTGGCTAAATTAGAATTTAAGAGTGGGAAACTAGTAGCCTATGGGCCAGATACAGCCACAGATTTGTTTGTGTGTTTTGGCCAACACAGTGTTATAGAATTTATGTATTTACATACTCCTAGGTAGGGATCAGGTGCTCCTACTGACTGGGACTCTGACCATTCCCCTTGGACTCACACTCCACCACTTCACACACTTTCGTTGCCTGCCTCAAAACCCAGGAGGCATTTGAGTTTGCAATCCTTGGCTGCAAATTTTTTTTTTTTTTAAAGATTTTACTTATTCAGAGAGAGAGAGAGAGAGAGAGAGCTAGCATGCGCGCGCACATGTGAGGGCATGTGCAAGCTGGGGGCCGGGGCGGGGGGTGGGGGGTGGAAGTGGGCAGAGGGAGAGGGAGCAAGAGAATCCCAAGCAGACTCCGCACTGAGCATGGAGCCCAAAGCGGGGCTCGATCCCACGACCCCAGGGCCATGACCCGAGCTGAAATCAAGAGTCAGACACTTAACCAACTGAGCCACCCAGGCGCCCCTTAGCTGCAAATTTTAAACTCCGGGTGGAAGGACTCCATGGAAGGACTACTGACTCTTCCTTCTGTCCATGCTAATGCCAACCATTGTTAGAACTGGGTGGCCTTAAATAGTGGTCACCAGTCTACTTCTGGCCAAATTTTGACCTCTCCTTCTAGGTTGTTGTTGTTGTTTAATGATGTTACCATCTTGAATTTCTAGCAAAAACAGCATTATACCCTCCTGTAGAATCATAAATACTAACCTAGAAAGAAACTTAAAAATAATCTATTCAGGGCAAACCTTTCATTTTATAGAGGAGGAAACCAAAAGAAATTGAAGGCATATAGTGCTTTTATACTTGCATGTGTCAATGACTTTCTCGTCGTCTTTGCAAACAAGATAAAAAATAAGATAAAATATAACTATTTTTAATTAAAATATTATGCAGTTCCTTTACATGAAATCCAGGTAGAATTTTCTCCTCCTTCTCCTTCTTCTTTTTTAAATAAAAATTCAATGGGATGGCTGGCTAGGAAAAGAAATAGTAGTCTAGAACTACTTTACTTCCCTTGTGATTATGCTATATAAAACTTGCAACAAAAAAATAGGTAAATGTAACCCATGCAATGCAAGTAAATAGCTAAAGGATTTTAAAGCACTGAAAGAAGGCTTTTTGCAGGAATAATAGCAATTTGGATGTGAGCTACTGCTTTTGCATATTAAACGCAAGTCTTTGTCTCTTTCACCTCAGTAGTGTGAGAAAGCAAAATCTGATTTGATGGAGGATTAGGAAAAGACCATAAATAAAAGGGTGTGTTGTTTCCTGAGGGACAATCTTCCTAATGGCATTCTGCCCAGAAGTCCTTTCTTCTTGGCTGACCCACGTGACCAGGATACGTTGAGTAACCAGACTGAGACCCGAGAGGGTCAGGAGAGACCACAAAGTTGATCAATGCCTCCAGGGTCCAGACTTGGGCCAGTCAGTGTTGCTGTTGAATAAACACACTCATGGAAACTACACGTGATCTCTGTATGGAGAAGCTCAAAGTCAGCGATGGAAGAGATCCTTCCCAAGCTTAGCTAGTCACAGGTACCCCAGAAGTGTCTGAAGGTACTATCACCCCTCAATACTACTCCCAGGCATCTCTTGCCAGGAGAGAAGTCTAATCTTGGGTACATGGCTGGATTTAGGCAAAGAATAGCTCCTTGTATTTTTCCCAAACACATCATACATCATGACCATGACCTCTACCCTCAGGAAGCCAATGTCCAAAAAGGGGAAAAGACAGATCTGTTTTTTGTCCACAAAAATATAAACAGGTAAGTTCTAGAGGTCACCTTAGGGATTCGAGAAGAGGGGGAAGCAAAAAACAGCTTTTGCAAATGGCAAAAGCCAATCCAACCAGCCCAAGTTCAGGAAAAGATAAAAATTAATAGTAAAATGGTTTGGGGAGATAAAGGTCTTCTCAACACTCCCTGTCCTTTTCTCCTTTGTTTATATACTTTTCTCTAGCAGCAGGCCCTTAGTTCGCCTGTTTCTCCAACAACCTACCCGTCTTTCAAGGTGCCTCAGGAATCCCACTTCTAAGAAGCTTTCTCTAAGCCTCCAGCCCACAGAGTTTCTGCCCTTACTGTCTGTACTGCTCATTTGTCACTTGAATATGGCCTTGAGCTGCTTTTGACTATATTTATACACGTGCACCTCACCTTCCTAACCTGACAATAGACCCTTCACAGGCTGGGTGAAGTGTAAGTGTTGGGTCTAGCTGAGCTGAGTGCAGAGCTCTCAAGAGGAGACCAGCTCAGCAGGCCCTGGATCAGCCGTGGCCCGGGGCCTCCCTGCTTCCCTTTCCCAGCATGCCCCGGGGCACTGCCCTTCACTGACTCCACACCTGGTTCCCTCCTTTGTGGCCAGACAGGAATCACATTCAACTGTCCTGCTTTTCCCCCTCACCAGAAGGCAAAAAAAAGAGATGTTTATCTTTTTATTCAAGAGATAAGGTATCAGGGAAACAAAGTATTATCAGCCATTTAGGGAAGTTTATAATAGCAATTACCATTATCCAGATTACTAAGATTTTCTTAGAAAACCAAACCTTTTCCTGCTGAACAGAGCTGGACCATCAAAACACCAGTAAACAAAGAAAAACCTTCCATAGCTTCCTTCTGGAGGTGTTACCAGGCATCGGAGGACTTTGAAAACAACAACAACAACAAACTATGTATACCCTGTGTTTATACGGTCCACAAGTTAAGTGCAGGTAGGCTCATAAAACAAGCATTAACAATAAAAATATAGTCTGGGCTGGGCGCCTGTGTGGCTCCATTTGTTAAGCGTCCAACTCTTGGTTTCGGCTCAGGTCATGATCTCAGGGTCCTGGAATTGAGCCCCACATTGGGCTCTGTGCTTAGTGTAGAGTCTGCTTGAGATTCTTTCCCTCTCCCTCCCCTCTGCTTTTCCCCCTGCTTTCTCTCTCTCTCTTAAATAAATAAATAAATAAACAAATAAAATCTTAAAAAAAAAATACAGTCCAGGCTGGACTGTATGCTTAAATGGTTCAGATGGTAATTTTTTCATTATGTGCATTTTTACAATTAAAAACTTTAAAAAATACAGTCTGTATATAATATCAAGTATTAAAAGAAGAGTTGGAAGTTGAAAATGGACAACGTGAGAGTACAGACTGAGGGTGGAAGATGGGTGAAGCTCTTTCAGCCTAACTGAAGGGCTAGGGCGGTTGGTAACTCTGCAATACCCCAAGTTAGGTAAGGAGGAAAAATAACCATTAAAATTAACTATGGTATAAAGTTAGGCATTTGTTAGGAAATGAAAATTCTGCTTGGAATTCCAATGGGATTGAATGCATAACTAAGTGCTATATTCATGAGATGCCTGTTTTTATTTATCATTTTCTGCCTTTGAAAAAGAAAATGAGGTGGAGCCGAGAATGATGATAATATTACACTGTTGAATATGTGACTTCATTCTTTTCCCCCTAAGTTAAAAGTCAGAACGTGCCAAGAACATAAAATTCCAGCCAGACAAACGAGGTAAGGAACAAAGGAAGGAAATGGTCACTCGGGCCGGGTGTCTTTGATGGGCACATCTGCAGAGAAAGTTGAACAACCTCCCTGCTTAAGACACTCTTTAAAAAGCTTCCCCATTGTTGCAGCATCTCTCAAACACATCTGACTTTGGAACACTTTCTGTACATAAGATATTGAGAAAAATACCAGTAGGAGCTCCTGAATGACATCATAATAATGATGATAATAGTTAGCATTTGCTGATACTTACCTGCCAACACTGTTCTAAGCACTTTATATATACTGACACTGGGGTGTCTGGGTGGCGCAGTCGGTTGTGATCTCAGGGTCCTGGGATCGAACCCTGCCATGGGTTCCCTGCTCAGTGCAGAGTCTGCTTGTCTCCCTCGCCCTCTGCCCCTCCCCCTGCTTATGCTCTCTCTCTAAAATAAATAAATAAATCTTACACGTACTGACATTTATCCTCAAAGCAACCTGCAAGGTAGATATTGTTAATGTCTCCCATTTTACAGATGAGGAAACAAAGGCACAGACCGCATGGAGTAAATTGTTCAAGGTCGCAGAGCTAGTAAGGGGTCATGTCAGGATTTGAATCCAGGTAGTTTGACTCTAAAGCCTGTAGGGGCCTTCACCACTGTTGAGGACTAAATGAGTGTGTCCACCATCCCCAAAATTTGTATGTTGAAGCTCCAACCCCAATGTGATGGTATTTGGAGATGGGGTCTTTGAGAGGCAAAGGTTCAGATGAAGTCATGAGACCGGGGTCCCCATAATGGGATTAGCACCCTTATTAAAAGAAGACATAAGAGAATTCTGTCTCTGTTTTTCTCTGTTTGTCTCTCTCTCTTTCGTGTGCACAAAGAAGAGGTTATGTAAGCAAACAATAAGATGGAGGCTGACTACAAACCAAGAAGAGAGGCCTCAGAATGACACCTACCTTGCCAACACCTTGATCTTGGACTTGCAGCTCCAGAACTATGAGAAATGAATTTCTGTTGTATAAGGCACCAATTTATGGTATTTGTTATGGTGGCCCAAGAAGACTAAGACAACCGCTAGACTACATGCTTCTTCTGCTCGGCACAGGATTGTAGGGCATGGATGTGTAAATGTTTAGGCCATAATAAATATAATAGCATTACAATGAATACTGAAATAATATACAAGATGCCTCACTGGAGATGGTTGTTGACTGGTAAGTGTTGCTACCTCCCCTAAGTTCCCACTGAGCACAGGCATGCGGGCCTTGCCTGCCCATGGAGCTTGCTTGGACACACCACTTCTAAAGGCAAGGGGAGGGCGCCTGGGTGGCTCAGTTGGTTGGGCGACTGCCTTCGGCTCAGGTCATGATCCTGGAGTCCCGGGATCGAGTCCCGCATCGGGCTCCCTGCTCGGCAGGGAGTCTGCTTCTCCCTCTGACCCTCCCCCATCTCATGCTCTCTCTCTGTCTCATTCTCTCTCTCAAATAAATAAATAAAATTTAAAGGCAAGGGGACACTGTAGGGTGAAAAACCATACAGATATGTTCAATATCTTTAAAAAATAAACACATACTTTTAGAACACTTTTAGATTGACATAAAAAATTGCAAAGATAGTACAGAGAGTTCCTGTGTACTCCATGCTCAATTTCCCCTTTTGCTCAGGTGTTATAGTAGTATGGTACATTTGTTACAATTAATGAAACAATATTGATACATTATTATTAACTAATGTCCATTCTTCATTCAGATTTCCTTAGTTTTTACCAAATGTCCTTTCTGTATACCAGGATCTCATCTAGGATGCCACATTACATTTAGTTGTCATCCTGAGGCTCCTCTTGGTTATGACAGTTTTCTAGACTTTCCTTGTTTTTGATGACCCTGACAGTTTTGAGGCATAAGGGTCAGGTATTTTATAGAATGTTCCTCTTTTGAGATATGTCAGATACTTTTCTCATGATTAGGAGGATTACAGGTTTTTAGGAGAAGGACCACAGAGGTTAAGTACCATTTTCATCACATTATATCGAGGGTACATACTAACAACATGACTTCATCTCTGTTGATATTGACCTTGATTGCATGAGGTCATATTCGTCAGATTTCTCCGCTGTAAAGTTACTCCCTCTGCGCCTTTGCATACTCTACTCACTGGAAGGAAGTCACTACGCACAGCCCATACTGAAGGAGTAGGGAGTTATGCTTGACCTCCTTGAGAGTGGGGTGCCTACATAAATTATTTGGAATTCTTCTGCATGGGAGACTTGTCTTTTTTTTCCCCTGACTTCTTTATTCACATCTCTTGTCTTTTTCCTCTTCTTCTTCATCCTCCTTTTTCTCCTTCCTTCTCCTATTTCTCCTTCTTCTCATCCTCTTCCTCCTGACTTTATTTTTTTAGAGCAGATTTCAGATTTACAGCAAAATTGAGCAGAAAGTTACAGAGAGTTCCCATAAACCTCTTACCCCACACATGCACAGTCTCCCCACTATCAACATCCTGCAGTAGAGTGGTACATTGTCCCATCATTATCACCCAAAGTCCCTACTTTATACTGGGGTTCACTCTTGGTGTTGTACACTTTATGGGTTTTGACAAATGTATAATGACATGTATCCACCATTGCAGACCTATACAGAATATTTTCACTACCCTAAATATCCTCTTGCTCTGCCTATTTATCCTTTTCCCCCCAAACCCTGGCAACCACTAATCTTTCTACTGTCTCCATAGTTTTGCCTTTTCCAGAAGTCATATAACTGGAATCGTACAGTATGTAGTCTCTTCAAATTGGCTCCTTTCACTTAGTAATATGCATTTAAGATTTTTTCATGTCTTTTTATGGCTTGATAGTTCATTTCTTTTCACTGCTGAGTAATAGTCCGTTGTCTGATGTACCACAGTTTATTTATCTATTCACCTGCTGAAGGACATCTTGGTTATTTCCAAGTTTTGGAAATTATGAATAAAGTTGCTATGAGCATCTGTGTGCAGGTTTTTGTGTGGATATAAGTTTTCAATTCATTTGGATAAATGCCAAGGAGTGCAATGGCTGGATCATACGGTAAGAGTATATTTAGTTTTTTAAGAAACTGCCAAACTGTCTCCCAAAGTGACAAGACAATTTTTGCATTCCCACCAGCAGTGAATGAGAATTCTTGTTGCTCCAGAGCCTTGCTAGCATTTGGCATTGTCAGTGTTTTGGATTTTGGCCGTTCTAATAGGGGTATAGTGGTATCTCATTGTTGTTTAATTTATAATTCTCTAATGACATATGATGCTGAACATTTTTACATATGCTTACTTGCTATCTTCTTTAGTGAAGTGTTTGTTCACATTTTTTTGCCCATTTTAAAAATTGTGTTGTTTGTTTTCTTATTGTTGAGCTTTAAGAGTTCTTTGTATATTGTGGAAAACAGTCCTTTATCAGATGTGTCTTTTGTGAATATTTTCTTCCAGGCTGTGGCTTGTGTTATCCTCTTGACACTGTCTTTTGCAGAAGTTTTTAATTGTGATGAAATCCAGCTCATCAGTTATTTCTTTCAAAAATCGTGCCTTTGGTGTTGTATTTAAAAAGCCATTGAAATACCCAAGGTCATCCAGGTTTTCCCTTATGTTATCCTCTAGGAGTATTACAGTTTTGAGTTTTACTTTTATTTTTATAATATTTTTGTGGAAAGTATAATGTCGGTGTCTAAAGTAACTTTTTTCACATGTAGATTCACAGTTGCCCTACATAATATCTTTCTAATATATATATTTAAAGAAATGTTGTAAGAAAAATATTGGTCACATCCTAGTAACTTCTCAAGGCATGAAGACGGCTTCAGGGCAGTTTGAGAGATACTGATCTTTTAAATAAAGAGCCTCCATAGTCTGGTCCCTCCCACTGCTGCAGTCTTGGCCCTTGGAACTTTTTGTCTACATTCAGTCCTCCAGCCAGACTGAGCATCAGGCTGCCCTTTTGCACCTTGTTTCCACCAAAACTACTACTTCTAAAAACCCCGTCATCTTGGAAGTTCCAGCTTTCACATTAGAAACATCCCTGGCTGAAATAATCTCTTTTTCCTCTGAACTAAAAGGGTTCTCTACTTATATTTCTGTTTATGGTTGATTCTCGTTCTGTTTTTGTTCTACCTTCAGGAATCCATATTTTGCTTTATAACAGCCTTTTTTGATTTCTGAAGCATATTTCCTCCCTTTATCACCAACTAGGTAGGTGGGCTAAGACAGATCCATTCAGGGACAGTCCTATCCTGCCTGGGGACCAGTTAATGTGAGGATGGTCATTTGGCTTTTCCCAGGTTTGTGTATCTTAGATACAACAAAAACATTTGTGGGGCACAGGCAAAAGCACACATGGAGTCCCAAATACATATATCTAAATATTTAAGTTATGAATTGAGAGAATAAACTGTTAAGTAAAATGTTTTATTCTCCTACCTTGACAAAGATACCTTTATAATCACATGGAAGGACAATTTTAAATTCAGAATGCTTGAACTCCTTGGAGTTCTGCATCGGAGTGGGGTGGCGCAGGGAATGATGACTCCCGTCTCCCCCCTCCCCCATCCCATCTGTCCCGGCTTCTCTTCCTGTTCCTGGCTCTCTCTCAGGTACCTCATGTGCAAGCCTGTGTGTACTCCAGCCTGCAACCCAATCCCTGCAGTCAGCTGCTCCAAGGCCACCTTTCAGGTGATCTCACCCTGGCAGAGCTGTTGACCCCAGGAGGATGGGCCTGGGGAAAGTCACACACACACCCTGGAGGCAGGATCAGGCAGGGCTATTTGTGCAAAGGCTTCTGGCATCCCAACTACCTGGAACATGGTCTAAAAGGGGAGGTGGGCTCTGGGTGGCCCTGTCTCCTGGACCCTGAGGACTCCTCATCCAGTGAGGAGAGATGCAACTGGAGGAAGCATGTTTCTCAGACACCAATGTGCATGTGAAGCACCTGGGATCTTATTTAGTAGGTCTGGGCAGGGCCTGAGATTCTGCATTTCTAAAAAACTCCTAGGGTATGCCAATCCTTCCGGTACAGGACCATACTTTGAATAGGAAAGCTCTAAAGCATAGACCCAAGGCAGGGGTCCCTCTTGCCTAGGCAGACTGACACCTTTAGGGAAACAGGATGTATTGTATAATAATCTAATCATTGCCATGGATAAACTGCCAATGGAACTTAGTACGTGTTTAGGGTACACAAAAATAATGTATGCATAATAAAAATTTGAATGTAGCATCAAGCCCAAGAAGATCTCTTGGGGAGATCTTCTGTCTTAGTATGACCAGGTGTCACGACAGGTGAGTGTCATAGCTTTCAGTCCTAGTAGTTACTGTTTTCTTGACCTGCTTGCACACTGGAGCCCTTCCTGCTTGTGGCTCCCCCTGGGGCACTCACTGACCAGTTCCTGACATGCCTGTTAGGACTTTCGCTGTGCCTTCTGAGACCCTTCCTTACAAACACATTTTCTTACTCTTCCTCATCCTTTATTCTTTCTTCTCATCTGCTTCCCCACACTCTCAGAGCATTTCTTCTGGCACTTTCTCCAGCAGACTAGCCACTTTTCCAGGTCCTTTTGCCCCTTGCCCTCAGCCCTCCAGCCCATGCGGCCAAGCCCATGCTGCTGGTCCTGCAGCCGCTGCCCCCTGCTCACATGCTCCTGAGGCTCTCACCTTTCCTGACGCTGGAAAGCACCCTCCGTGAGGCCTGCCTTCTGTGATGTGGCGGCATCTTCGGCCAGTTCCATGCAGCAAGAGAAGCTATTTATGCCTTTCGGAAATCTCATCATCGGGGCAGGAAGTGACCAACTTCCTGGCAAAGAATTCCCAAGAACATCTTCCCAGAGGGGAAAAAAGAGAAAACATATCTCTGACGTACATAGATGGTTTCCTTACTTGTAACTGGCTCTGCCCCAGCGCAGTGATATGGCTCAAGGCTGAAGCGCCTGCTGGTGACAGAAGCCCACCCCGTGTGACCTGTTCAGCCTCGGGGCCTTGGATGTGGCAGGCGTGTAGCCTTGCCTGAATCAAGCTGACCTTCCTGGGGCTGGAACCCTGCTTCCTCTTCACTCTCTCTGCCCCTCTTGATCTTTTCATGGGGCGCTGCCAATGTTGGTTAATGCCTAAAATTAATTTTTTGCTACAGCTGAGGATTCAGCCTACGTCAGAATGCTGAGTCAGGCAGATCATGGACAGGGTACGGAGAGGGATGCGAACTTTCTTTTAGAAAGAGCAACGGCGTCACATGGAGCCAGAAACTACCCTCCCACCCTTCTCCAAGAAAACCCATGAAAAACCAAAAACCAGAACAATCTACGGTGTTGACTGGAACATATGAAAACTTCATTTTGGGATAATGTAAGAGATGGCAATAAACAGGCTCTTTTCAAACGGTGACATGATGATGTAAAGGGACCAAAGGGCCAAGAATGAGTGCTCTGTCCATGATTGTTGGAGAAGCTGTGAGGGCTTGTTATACTCTAGCAATGACCGAAGGTAAAATCATTGCTGACTTTAGTGTCATATTGAGTCTTACTAATAATTTTTTCCCAAATATTTCCCTCCAAATGCTAATAGTCAAAGACATGCCTCCAGCTGAAAAAAGACTAAGAGCCACCACACCACTACCATAAAGACTCAACAGGACCAGCCCCAAGGGCAAATTGAAACAGGAGTGCTGGTCTTCAGGGTATAATTTCCTCTTCCTGCTGCAACCTTCTTGCCCACAATTACTGGCTTCCTGGCAACATAGCAAAGTTACTGGTCAAAAAGTTCTTTCTCCTAGGGTTTGTAGTTCCAAGGTATAGTCTAATCAATCTAATTAACTAATCCACACTAACATGCAAATGACTTGGGCCCTCCCCTCCATTCACTATACACTTTCATGGTGGTCTCAGAAGACCCTACCCCTCTAGTGCCTGTGAAGGTAGAAGACTGACACATGAGGAAACCTTGTTGGAGCAGATCCTTCTTCACAGGTGTGGTTTGGGACCTTCTTGGTCTATCCTGGCACACTGGCTATTCTCTCTATACAAGCGGCTCACTGCAGCTACTGGCCTGATGGACGCGCTGATTGACAGACTTCTGAAAGACAAATGAAGGTCCAAGGTTGTTTTTTTTAGTGGTGTCTTTTAGGATGGTGTTCAGGAAGGTTGTCTTAGAGGGGTGTCTGGTATAGCCATGATTCACACCATAACTCCCCTTTCCACTTGAGAGCCTGAAGTGTGGCCCTCGCTGAACCAAGTGGCTTTCCTGCCCCCAAATCAGGAGGTTGGGAGATGCATTAGTCACCTGTGTTGGTTAAAAATTTCAATCTATTGTTTTCTACATGTCCCGTTTGTTCTTTGTTTCTTTGTCTTCTTTTGGATTGATTTTTTTTTTTTTTATGATTCCATTTTATTTCCACTATTGGATTATTAGCTATAGCTCTTAAAATTTTTTTTCTGGTGGTTGTTCTCTATGGTTTACAACATACTTCTTATCACAGTCTACCTTCCAATAATTTTATAATTTTATATCACTTCACGTATAGTGAAAGCAACTTACAACAGTTTATTTCTATTTCTTCCCTCCTATCTTTTGTGCTGTTGTTATACATTTCACTCCAACATAGGCTATAAACCCCAAGATATATTGTAATTATTTTTACATGAATCAATTATCTTTTAAGGAAATTTAAAAGCAGGATAATTTTCTTTTATAGTTGTCCTACTATTTGACATTTCTGGTGCCCTTATTCCTTTGTGTAGACCAAATTTCCATCACCTTCCACCTGAAGAACTCCCTTTAACATATCTTCTGGCAACAAATTCTTTTGGCTTTTCTTTGTCTGAAAGAGCATTTATTTTTGCTTTTGTTTCTGAAAAGATATTTTCATCAGGTATAGAATTCTAGGTTGATAGTTTTTATTTTCAACATCATAAAGAGGCTCTGCTGTCTCTAACTTGCAAAGTTTCTGACAAGAAGAGTGTTATCATTCTTGTCTTTTGCTCCTCTGTACATTCTTTTTTCCTCTGACTACTTTTAAGATTTTAATTTTTAACACTACCTTTTAGCAATTTGTATGGTGTGTCTTCATACAGTTTCCTTTATGTTTATTCTGCTTGGAATTTATTGAGCTGCTTGTATCTAGGAGTTTATAGTTTTCAACAACTTGGGGAAAATTTCAGCTATTATTTCTTCAAAACCTTTTTCTATTCCCCCTCCTCTCCTGGAACTCAAATCACAGGTATGTTATACCACTTGATACTGATTCACACGTAACTGAAGCTCTTTTTTTCCCCAGTCTTTTTTTTTTTTTCCTTTGGACTGTTTTATTGCTATGTCCTTAATTCATTGATCTTTTATATTATCTGATTTGTTTTTAATCTCAGTCAGTATATTTTTCATTTAGGTATTGCATCTTCCATCTCTAGAAATTTTATTTAGTCCTTTTTGCGTCTTCCATTTTTCCCTTCATTGTGTTTATGTTTCCCTCTATTTTCCTCAGCACGTGGAGCATGTTTAAAATAGCTGTGTTAATGTTCTTGTCTGCTAACTCCCTCATCTCTGTCATTTCTGGGTCTGTTTCTACTAATTGATTTTTCTCCTGGTTGTGGATAGTATTTTCCTACTTTGATGCATGTGTGGCAAGTTTTGCTTGGTTGTGGGACCTGGTGAATTGTACATTGTTGGGTACCAGGTTTGGTTGTAATTCTTGAAGTGGGGTGCTACTGGTTTCTGGCATGAAGTTAAGTAACTTAGAGTCAGTTTGATTCCTGCAAGGCTTGCTTTCAGCTTTGTTAGGGTGGATCCTGAGCAACTGTGAGTTTAGAGCTAATTTAGCACCACCGCTATGACAATGCCCTCCTGAGGACTCTCCCTGAGGCTGTGTGTATTATGAGGTCTTTCCACTCTGGCTAAGGGGAACAGAATTCTGTGGGCTCCAGGAATTTGGGGGAACTCTTGCTTTCCATTGTTGTGCCCCCACTCTCTAGCCACCCCTCCCACCAGCCTCCTGTGGGATTCTCTCACACATGCACAATTCAGTATTCAGCCAAACACTTGCTCTACATTCCTTCAGAACTCTCTCTCTGGGTACCTCTGTCCTCTCTGATATGCTGCCTCTCAAACTCTAGCCATCTTGGCTTCCCTGAAGTCCAATCTCTCAATTTAGTGAGACCATCAGGCTGCCTGGGTTCTGTCTCCCCACTCTGCAGCCTGGAAACTGTCTCCAGCTAGTCAGCTAAAGCAATCGTGGACTGACCTTGTTTTTTTGTTTTTCCCTTCTCTAAGGGACCACAGTTACGTGCTGACTATCATCCAAGGCCTGAAACCATTGTGTCATAGTTTGTCCAGATTTTTAGCTGTTTAAGTTAAGAAAGTAAATTCTTGGAGTCCCTGTTACTCCATTATGGCCAGAAGCAGAAGTTCTCTCCATGTGGATATAATGATATGACATTTTACATCATGATGTTTTCACTTAACAGTAGATGTTGGTCATTTTTCCATTTTATTGTATAATTTTGGTAAGCATTGTTTTAAACTGTGTATACGTTCATTTACTTATCAAACAGCTATTGGTTGAGTAACTCCTATGCTCCAGGCTCTGAATAAGGCAATGAACCAAACAGGCAAGATTGCCACTTTCACAGAGGTTTCGCTCTAGTGGAGGGAAGACAGGTAAAAGATAAGAAATAAATGAGCAAACCACGGAGTGATAAGAGCTATAAAACAGGGCAATGTGTTAAAGAGTGACAAGGACGGCTATTGAAGATGGATGTTTAAGGAAGTCCTCTCTGAGATATGGAACCTAAGCCCTGACTGATTTAGGAGCAGTCCTGCACAGAGTGTGCCAGGCAGAGGGAACGTAGGTGCAGGAGCCTTGGGAAAGTAGCAAGCCCAGCATCCTGGAGGAACAGAGAGGAGACCAGTTTGGTGAGAGTATAGTGAGCAAGGGGGAAGAGTCGTACCAGATAAAATCAGGGAGAGAGATAGGAGCCAAGGCTTTGTGGGGCAAAGAATACCATGCAAGTGTGTAATTTATTTACTTAATTATACCATTATATAATGAACTTACTTATTCCTGTCCTGTTGAAACTTAGGTTTTTGGGTTTTTGTTTGTTTGTTTGTTTGTTTTGCATTTTGAAATGTTTTATCATAAATGACACTGCAGCAAACATCTTTGTTTTCTCTTTTTTCTTTCTATAGTTAGAATTCTTTCAATATGGCAGAATTCCAGGACTGGAATTAAAGAGTCAGAGGGTATGTAGTGGAGGCTGTTGGTACCTCTGGGATCCCTTTTACAGTCAGAGGAGTCCTTCCTCCAGCCCCTGTAGGTGTTGCCAACAACTCACACATTGACCCGCTGGAGCCGCCTCCCCGCGTGTTTGGGAATGACACCCCTCCACAGCCTACCGGCCAGTGACTCACTCCTGTGGGAATACAAAAGCACCCACCTCCTTGCCTCAGTGCAGGACAAACTGTGGTATCATTTATACTCTGGAGCTCCCAGAAGGACCAGTCTGAGGCTACATTTCTCCTGAAACCACACTCCTGCTTCTTCCCCTTCCCTATCCTGCTCCCCTCCCTCCTCTCATGACTCTTCTAGAGCATTCTCCCCCAAAGTCACCTGCACAAGAATCTGCACATTAGGCTTTCCTCCTAGGGAACTCAACCTACAACAGGATATGAACCTTCTGAAAATTTCTGACTTACTAAATCTTAATTAAGAATTCTATTTGTAGAGGGGCGCCTGGCTGGCTCAGTCAGAAGAGCATGTGACTCTTGATCTCGGGATCATAGGTTCGAGCCCCACAATGGGTGTAGAGATTACTAATACAAATAAATAAACTTAAAAAAAAGAAAAGAATTCTATTTGTAGAAACACTATGTTCACTGAAGGAAATATGACATTTGCCGTCCCTATGAAGGGTAGGAAGGAGGTGGGGGGTAAGTGATTGAAGGATACCAAAAGGTCCTGAGATGAAGGACTAATTGTTGCTGATGACCACATGTAGAAGGAGGATTAAGATTCCATCAGCTTCAGACAGGTAAGGAACACAAGTCTGTGAAGATTTAGGAATAGCCAGACTCAACCTAAATGAGATTAGCCCGTTTGACAATGTCCAGGTGAACTTATTGCCCCTGTTCTCAGCCACAATGAGAGCCTGCCCATTACCTCGCTGGTCCCAGAGCACATATTTTATTTTCCTCTGAAGAGTCTGCCATTTGATCCCAGAGGCCCTGTGGCTTTAAGATAAGATGACAAGAGAACAGAAACACTAAAGCCAGGGCTGGGAGCCATGGTCAGAAGAAAGATAGGGACCAAGATGAGAGATGGGAATGAGAGTTCAGACCAGGGAAGGAAAAGTCAGGGCATCCTGACCCTTCGGTCATGATCCTTTTTTCTCTCTCCTCTGTGGGAAAAGACAACAGTCCGTGGGAAAGCTTAAGATCAGCAGTGGCTATCACTTCCCTAACCCCCTCCCCACCCCCTGCTCCTCTTGCCCACCCCCATGTCCCTACCACCTCCCCATCCTTTGAAGAAAGGATCTTGGACAAAGGACCCCACGCAGAGTGTTTAGAAGTACCCTCTTATTGAGAGTCTGGGCAGATTCCAACCTGGCTTCCAAAGTAGATGGTAATTCTACTGCCAAGCATTTCTGAAGAGGCCGAGATCTAGAATCATTAACAAATTCATCCAAATGTCAGGAAACTGAGAAAAGACCACGTACAGGAAGGCTGGATTCTTGTGCTATCTCTACCTACATCAGAGTGAGAACAGCGGTGATTAAGGACAGTAGTCCCCCCTTATCCATGGTTTTGCTCTTTGCAGTTTCAGTCACCCCTTGCCAACTGTGGTCCCAGAGCAGATGACCCTCCTTCTGACGTATCATCAGAAGGTTGGTAGTAGCCTAATCGCAACGTCTGTGTCATTCCCCTCACTTCATCTCATCACAGAGGCATTCTTTCATTTCACATCATCACAAGAAGGGTGAGCACAACACAATGAGAGATTCTGAGAGGAAGATCACATCCATAGAACTTTCATTACGATGTATTGTTATAATTGTTCTGTTTTATTATTAGTTATTGTTGTTCATCTCTTTCCGTGCCTAATTTATAAAATTCATTATAGGTAGGTATGTGTAGAGAAGAAACACAGTACATATAGGGTTTGGTACTATCTGTGGTTGCAGGCATCCACTGGGGGACTTGGAACAAATCCCTGTGAATAAGGGAGGACTGTGAAACATACCTGAATATGCCCCTTATTGCTGAACACAGAATCCAAACTCTAACGTGGCACGTCCCTTGAGTTGCCCAGGTCCATGGAGCAAGTCAGAGGTATGGTAATAACTGAAATTTGCACAGGACTTTACAGCTTCCAGAATACTTTCATAACCATTGTTATTTAGCTGCCTCTCATCTGTAAGCTCAAACTCTGATTATTGTTGTTGCTTTCATTTCTTTAGATGAGCACATGGAGGGTCAGAGCAGTTAATAACTTGCCTAAGATCCTGTTACCGACAAGAGGCAACCCTTTTCTTCTGAGTCTGAACCTTGTATAGTTCCCACTCTATCTGCCTGCCTTGTCCCCCTCTCTGCTCACTGAAGTCTTTTTGTGTCCTGGTGTTCAGGGCTAGGAGTTCTGATATCCTAGAAAAGGCATTAGGGAGTTGGCCATCCATGAGCTCCAGAGCCTGCTCTCTCTCTCGAGGGTATCTTCCCATACTTATTGGACGAGGAACATTCTAGCCTACCCTTTTATTTTGGGGTACAGCTCCCAACTTCCTGGACATAAGAAACACTTCTTTCCCTCCCTGATTTGCTCCTCTGCGGCTCCCAAGATGGCAGGCCTCTCTACTCTGACAGGAACATGGGAACAAGGCAAGACATGTGAACATACTTCTGGGAGCAAAAACAGTGAGCCCACATAACAGTCTCGGTAGGAAGTGAGTGGGGGGTTCCACTGGCCATGGTGAATGTTGAGCACATTGTTTCATAACCCTGCCCCACTGGTTCCCCCTTCCCCTGCACCTCCAGAGCTGCCTATCTAATCTGGGAGGATGGAATGCCATTTCTTCCTCTCATTACCCTAAATGAAGTATCATTAGGAAGGTAAATGCTCTGCCTAAAACAAATAAATCACCTAACACACTCCAGAGAGAGATGTAAATTATTTAAATTTCTAGATAATCCGTCTCTTTGGATTAACCACACCACTGTCAATTTCCCTAGCAGGAATAATTGAGAAGTAACAAAAAAACGGACTCACCTGACGCCCAGAGCCTTAGGGCTCATGCTGACTTGCAGACCGGCTGTGAAACTGCCATGGAAGGAAGTGACAGCATTTGGGAGAATTTGTCATCCCGAGGAACATGGTGGTAGTATTTTCAGCATTTGCAAGCTCTGAGTCATAGCAAAGCATGCTGTGGTAGGGATAGACCCAGCTTTGGATTGGACGGCTTCCCAAGGCAGAGTCAACCAACAGGCCCGGGAAGCTTGTTAATCTTCTTCGGGGCGTCGGTACCATAGCCAACCCAAGCCATCAGTGAGCACCAATGCACTGCTGAGATTCCCAGGCTGGGACGTGTGGGGGCAAGACTTGCCCAGAAAAAGATATAGTAGAGTCTCTAGACGGGAGGCCCACTCCCCTGCTCCCAGGAAGAAAGGCAGCATAGTCCGGGGAGGGCGGGGGGAGGGTGGTGATGGTGGCAGAGGAGTGGGGGCCGGAGGAGGATGAGTGGCTCATACCCCCTCAAAGGAGTCGTGTCTGCCATTCCTTGGCACCGCAAAAGCAGGTCACCAGCCATGCCCACGCCTGCAGTTCTGTTGGCTAACCTGAGATGGAGCTCGATGAACAGGTGTGCCCGATGTGGGCCTTCACTGTGCTTTCCTCTAATGAAGTGCCATCTGGAGGGGTGCCAACCTGAACCTAGGGTGCCTATCCAAGATGGTAGCTCGTCCAGAGACTCCTCCGCATAGAACCAGTGGTGGGTCCAGGACACACAAGCCACATGGCCCATGCCTCAGTACTGCCTTTGGTAAACAGGACCATCCCAGGAGCTCCCCCTAAGCCCAAGCTCTGCAGGCGTGCCTGGACAACACACACAACACAGACCCGGCATCAAGGCCCAGAGGCAGTGCCTTGACCCTGTCTGTGGCACTGATGATAGAAGCTGAGAAATGAAAAATAATTTTGAAAGTTAAGATCACATGCACCAACTTTTAGTAAACACACTTTTATTTTTCTTCTCACTTTTCAATATTATTTGTGGGTTCTTGTATGAGAATGTGTCCCTCGCAGCTTAGTGTGTCAAACAAGAAAGAGGAATCCAAAGTCCCAGATTCCAGCTCCAGTGCTTATTAACCAAGAGAGACCTTGGGCAAATCCTCTCATCTTGTTGAGCCTTAATGATCTCACCTGCGAAAAAAGGAAGCTAGTGTCTCTCTCACAGGGTTGTGGTTAGGATCCAATAAAATAAGGAATGTAAAGGCCCTTAATGAACTGGGGGCCAAAGGGATACACATGGAAGCTAGCTTTTGCACATCAAATGTCCATTGATCATCTGCTTGAAGCGTCTGTAATTATTGGGTTGACTTCCTGTACTATCTAACATCTGAGCCTATTCCTTCTTCTCTGCTCCTCAATCCCTACCCCAGTCTCCCTCCTCCATCAGGTCAAAAGAACTGAGACACTGTTGACCCCATTGTGCCTGTGGCAGGTCAGATAGTCCTGAATGGTCATTACGGACTCCTGGGGACAGAAGTGATGATCCCAACTTGCTGGTGTGAGTGGGATAGTCTTTTCTCCTTGCCTTGCAAACCCTCTCAAGACTTAGGTTGTTCCAGCCTTTTCTTCAACAGGGGTCAAGAGAAAAAAGAAAAGAAAAAGAAAACAAAAGACAAAAGAAAGGGGGACACGGGGGCACAGGGTATGGGATGCTAACTGTCATGGCCTCTGAGTTGCCCCACCTACAAACTGTCCATGAAACCTTTGAATATGACAAGTGAAGTCTCTCAAGTCCCCTTTCTCTGTTTTGTTCATCTTGCACTCCCCTCTCAAACATTACCAAAGTTATAGAGGACGAGGCTATAGCTACATGTCATGAAAACCAAGAGTGGGTGCAATTCCTGGCCATTCTGTGTGAATGTGACTTTATGGTCACTTGCTCATCTTGCTTTTAGCATAAACTACCTTGTCCTACCAGTTTTCTTTCATTCAAAAATAAAACCATTTTTCTAACTATAAAATAATACGTACAGAAAACATGTAAAGGAAATCATAAAGAAGAAAAAAAGACTATAATTCCACCACTGCTAACATCTTGGGCATATCTCCTTTCGTAACCACAAAATGTGGGTGATGACACGTATATAGTTTTGTGTGCTTTTTCACTTAATGTTAGACCATGAGAAATTTCCCGTCATGCTGAAATTCTGAGAAAAACATGGATTTTAATGGCTGTAGAATGTCTACACGTACAGATGAATCATAAGTTACTTAACGGATTCTCTATTGTTCAACATTTAGACTGTTTTTATTTTTTTCCATTAAAAATAACACAGCTATTAATATCCTTGTACATAAGTGTCCATGCCTCTGATTATTTCCTTAACATAAATTGCTAGAAATAGAACCAGTGGGTCAAAAGAGGAGGAATATTTTTGAAAGTCTTGATGTATGGTGCCAAATTGCCCTCCAGAAAATATGTACCGATTTGCCCTTCCATGAAGAGTGTGCGATAATACTTATTTCACCACACCACCGCCACAGCTGCATATTATCTCTGTGTGATTTTTATTTTTATTTATTTATTTATTTATTTATTTATTTATTTATTTATTATCTCTGTTTTCATCTTTGCTCTGTTTTTAAGATTTTTGTTTATTTATTTGAGAGGGAGAGAGAGAAAAATGTGTGAGCTAGAGCGCAAAAGCAGGTGGAGGGAGAAGCTGGCTCCCCGCTGAGCGGGGAGCCCGACACGGGGCTCGATCCCAGGACCCTGGGATCATGACCTGAGCCAAAGGCAGACGCTTAACCGACTGAGCCACCCAGGTGCCCCTTATCTTTGCTCTTTTAATAAGTGAAATGTGGACATTTAATTTTTCTGTCATTAATTCACTCAGGTAACAAGCATTACTGGGCATCCATGATATATCAAGCACTGTACTCAATGCTGAAGAAATTAGCTCACAGTCTAGAAGAAGTGGGGTATGGGAGCATACAGGATGTTCTGAGAACATTAAGGAGAGACCTGAAGCCCAGATGGGAGGAATCAAGGAGGGCTTCCTGAAGGAGGTAGTGGCTGACAGGAGTTAGCCATAAATAACGTGGCTGAGGGGTTGGGTGTTTCAGGGGCAGAGAGCTACATCTGCCAAGTTACAGTAGACAAAGAAAGTATGGTGCTTGGAAGAGTTTACTACTGGTTTAGCATATTCAGAACTTAGAGAGGGACAGAGAAAATGCAGGAGGTGAGGCCAGAGAGTTGGCAGGGGCCATAGCAGGTACAGTGGGAATGAAGGTGACCAGTTGCAGGCTTCACCAGTCAGTGTGTGGAGGGGCAACCCCACCAGCATCAATATCCCACTCTCCCAAGCTCGGCATCCCACCAGCTTGTCTAAAGGAAGTCAAGATTGTGGCGGAAAATCAAAGTTATTTTCAGGGTCTTTTCCACCAAGTACTTAGGGGACACACTAGGGAGTACTTCCATGTTACGATGAAATAGTCTGGGTTATGACTTGTCCGTGGCTAGCCAAGCTGCAATTCTGTAGTCCCAGGCCTTCATGCTTCGATGAGGGTGCCAACATAAAGGCTGGAAGATTCGGCCTATCAGTGGCACAAATACCGGGCAGTCTGTTGAGCTTTATAGTGTTGACATTGGAGCATCACTGCTGCATGTAAAGACCAGAGATTATTGCCACTGCTCTAGAAAATGCTCTGGGGAAATGCTCTTATTGGGTCCAGGTCAAATAAGGTTCCACAGCGAGGCTTCTTGACTATACTGTAACAGCTTTTGAAACTTCCCCAGAAGCCCCCTTCCTTCCAGGAGCCGCACGTGCTGTCAAAGTGGCTAGAGAGACAAGTTCCAGTGTTAGCTTCCGCCATGAACCCGGAATACCATTCGGCTTGGGCACTCTGGCCCCAGTGCTGGATTTGATTCAAGGGGCCAGAAGCCTTCTTCTCTCTGATGACTTAATTCTTGACAACCCCCCCCCCACCTCCCCACCTTCGCTGCTTATAATCTTGCCTCCCTCAGGCACCAGCCCCTCCCTGCCCCAGTCCATTGGATGACTGAAATCCAGCCAGGACAAGCGTCAGACCCTTTCTCATAGGCTGGACTGTTCAACCTCTGTGTGAATCAGTGGATGCAGATAGATACATGGTGAGAAGGGAGGTGCCTAACTGTTCTTATCAAAGGCATCTAAATACCATCTCCTGCTCAGGCAGCACACCTGGCTTTATTAAGCCACTTAGATTTTATTCTGTACACAAAGAAGATCCAATAAAATTTTTATATGGTATATTAGTATACAAATTGCACTATACTAATTAATGATTAATATCCATAATATACAAAGAGCTCTTAGAAATGGATTAGAAAAGACAAACCTGGGTAAATAACATGAATATACAATTCATAGAAGAGAAAATCCCAATGTCCAATAAGTACATCTAAAAAAGCTAATTAAAATTAAAGTAGTAAAGTAATATCGCTTTATACCCTTTGGATTGGTAAAAATTAGGAACAGTGATGACACCTACTACGGGTGAAAATGGAGAGGAAACAGATACTCATAACACTGTTGGATGAAATGTGAATTGCTACAAACTTTTTGGCAATCGGGGAAAGACTATAAAATTTTAATACATACGTCCTTCAACCTAGCAGTCCATTGCTAGGAATCCAGCTTGTAGAAATAAATCATGGTACAAAGGATACATGTACAAAGGTGTTTATTTCTGTATTGTTTATGGTTGGCAAAACACTGAATACAAAATGAATGCCCATCTTCAGGAGAATGATTGAATAAATTATAGTGTGCACCTACCATGAGGAGTAATGTAGCCATTTAAAAAGTATAGGCTAGATCTATACTAAATGACTTGGAGGGATTTCCATGAGGTGTGATTAAGTAGAAGAGCTCTGTGCAACAGTGTATGTGTCCCCTGATCCAATTTGGCTGCTAATAGCAAAACAAGAACCCTAAAATCTTTTGTGTGTTAGCGTGCACGCGTGCATGCGTGCGTGCGTGTGTGTGTGTGTGTGTGTGTGTATGTGCCTTTTTTCCTGCCCCATCTTGCAGAGAGGAGTGGCCAATGAGATATAATGGGAGCTTTGGACTGAGTGTTTGGTGAAATTCTTTTTTGCTCTTGGTCTTCTCCTTTTTCTTCCTTCCTTCCTTCCTTCCTCCCTCCCTCCCTTCCTCTTCTTTTTCTTTCTTTCTTTCTTTCTTTCTTTCTTTCTTTCTTTCTTTCTTTCTTTCTTTCTTTCTTTCTTTCTTTCTTCTTTCTCTTCCTCCACCCCTCCTTCCCTTTCTTCCTTCTTTCCTTCTTTCCTTTTCTTTTTCTGCCTACACATTTATTCAACACACAACAATCTCTCCTCCAGCTTGATGAAGGTGGCTGACCACGTCCACGACCAAACCCGCCTCTAAACTGGCCTTCAGTTGCTGATGTAGGCTTGGCCTCAGCGAGCTTGTCGGAGCAGGGAGCCCAGCACTTGGTCCGTCCGTGTCCCTGTCACTTGCCCTGCGGTGAGTCTGGCAGGTGGCTCTCCCTCCAGACCTTTGCGCCATGGCCTGTCCCAGGACGCTGCGGGGCAGAGCGGCAGGCACACTCTCAACAGGCAGGTGGAGGCAGGCGTGGGGACACTGGCCACCCTGGCTGGTAAGGGGCTGGTAGAAATGTCCCCCAGCAGACCTTTCCTTTACGTAGCTTCATGATTTGAAGGGCTGCATGGCCTTCACGATGTGAAGATGGGGCACGTTCTTTTCTACCTGCTCTCATCTGCCAGGCATGTGGACGTCCTTCTTGGCCACCGTCCCTCCTCCTTGAAAAGGAGTTCATAAATGGCAATAGGGTTCTTCTCGGGCATCAACATCCCAGCGGCTTCTATGTCCACAGCTGGGGCCAGGGCTGGAAAGCAGCCTTCCCCTTTTCTTATCTGAAATGAGGATATGATAGCTGGCGCTTTTACAGCCGTTTTATGGCCTTGAAGTTATGACAGTGTGAAAGATTGCAAGGCAGATAGTTGGAAGGAACCTGGCTCCCTGGCCACTGTATGGGGCCCTGGACTTCGTACTTGTGAGAATAAACTGTCAAGGGAGCTGAGTCACTGTCAGGAGGAGCCAAACACAATATATGATGATGTGAGCATGAAGAAAAGGTCGGAAAATATACATGTCGAGTTCTTAGCATTGATTCACTGTGGTGGGGTTGGGGTGCAGGAGGAGAGAGAGCAGAGAAGGTATGGAAAAAAGTATTTCTTTTTTTAAAGTGCCCTCTACTCAAAACAAAACAGCACTATGATATTATTGTACAATTAGATGGTCACTCTTTCTGGGTCCTCTTTGTTCCTACTTGAAATTATTCTTCCCTCAAGGCCATCCTGTGGCATCTGAATCCCAGAAAGGGACAAGGTTCAGACTTTTCTCATATGATTGAACAACATTCAAAGGTTGACAGAGGAATAGAAATGACTCAGGGCAGTGGGATTTCAGGTGATCATTTCTTTCTTCCTTATCTTTGTAGGATTGTCTTATTTTTATATTAATATTGCAGTATTTATATAATCAGGAAAAAACAGCAAAGCTGTTTTTATTGAGAAACAACAAAGGTTGCAGGCAAGGTCACCTGGGAGGGCATTTTAATAATCCAGGTAAGAAATGATGACGGGCTAAATACAAGTAATGGCAGTGGAGATGGAGAGATGTGGAAGGTGGGTAGAATCAACAGGACACAGTGATTAACAGGAAGAGGATGAGAAAGCAAGGTTTCTAGCTTCAAAGTAGATGGAGAGGTACGCCATTTCCTGGGATGAGGAACACAAGAGGAAAAGCAACCGTTGAGTGAAGGACATGTAGCATCTTGATGCCTGGGCTCCCCCCTGAATCAGAATCTCCAGGCACGTGTGACAAGGGATTCTGAGGCACCCCCAAGGCTGAGAGACAATGGTGAAGACCCCAACACGGGGCTGAGGACCAGAGGACCAGGAAGTCTGAGACTAAGAAAACATGGTCAGAGAAGGAGGAGGAAAGCAAAGGAGAATATGTCCCAGAAATCAACAGAGAAGGTTTCTGACACTGAGCATTGTGCTTGGAGCATAATTGGTGCTCAGTAAATACTTACTGACTAAATGACAGAAGGAAGGAAGGGATAATGGTGTCAAATATTGCCAGAGAGTCAAGAAAGAGAAGGGTTCTAAAGCGTCCATTGGATTTGGCATTGAAGAGGTTACCTTTAACACTTGTGGGGTCAGTTTGTGTTGTTGAGGTGAGGACTGGGAGCAAAAGTGTGGTGGGTTGATGACCAAATGGAAACTGACCAGCTATTATATAACAATCTTGGTTATGCTTTAGAAATCACATTTCTAAAACATTTTGTGATATTGAAAAATGCTCCCTCTATGTATAATGTGATTCTGATTGGGGTGAAAAGTAGAAGCATAAGGAGCCAGACTGGCTAGGATTGAGTCTAGAATGTGCCACTGACTCGATGCACGACGGTGGGTAAGTCTCTCACCGGATCCTGGTGAGCCTGGCCCACAGAAAGCACTCAGTAAAACGTCATCTATTAAGTGTGAGACATAGATCTATACACATGGAAACCCACAAAGAAGTGGCAACATTACAAAGGTTCTTTTCAGTATAGTTTGTGCAAATATTCTATAATGATCATACACTACCTTTATAATTAGAGAAACATGTAAGATGATGTTTAACAACAAAAACAACAAGTTTTGCTGTTCAAGAAAAGATAAAGAAAGGGCAATAGCTAAAGTATATAATATTGATATTTCATGTGCTCCTGATGGGACATTTACCTATTCACGACTTTTGAAAAGGCCTGGAAGGGGTTGAAGGTGATAAATGTGGCAACAGTGTTTCTTCAGTGGGGAGACGGGAAAGGAGCCTGAGTATAGTTTGAAGAATTAACCTTGGACACGTTATGTCTTCCTGCGATTAGGAAGGGAAGGTGTTGTGAGTAGGTATGAATACAGTAATTTGGGGATGCCTGGTTGGCTCAGCCAGTAGAGCATGCAACTCTTTTTTTTTTTTTAAGACTTTATTTATTTATTTTTTATCTTAGAGAGATAGCGAGAGAGCGAGCAGGGGGAGGGGCAGAGGGAGAGAGAGAATCTCAAGCAGACTCGGTGCCGAGCACAGAGCCCAACGTGGGTCCTCAGTCCCAGGACCATGAGATCACAACCCAAGCTGAAACTAAGAATCAGATGCTTAACTGACTGAGCCACATAGAACATGCAACTCTTAATCTCAGGGTCATGAGTTTGAGCCCCATGTTGGGTGTAGAGATCACTTAAAATAGATAAATAAATAAAAATTTTTAAAAAATGCAACAGCTTGTAGGTGCAGAGACAGTAGATCGAGGAAGTTCATCACTGATTACCTTGATGTCTATTACTGAAGCCAGCTAGGCTGTCTTCTGAGAGGGGAGATTTTGACAAGCCACCATAGGGAATGAAGAAGGAAACTGACAACCCAGATACTGGCAAGTGGCACCAAGCACCCGGCTTTGGATGGAGACGTGACTCTGCCAAAGCCCTGACGTATGTCACCTCCAGGGGGGCAGGTGTATCCAGTGTTCTGTCGTACAGTTCTGGTGTGTTTGTGCCTTGCTCTGGATCTGTGATTTAGTTGCTTCCCATGTGAATTCTATTCATTCTCCTTCTTATTTACAGACATCCTACTCAGTCTGCAAGGCCCAGCTCATTTACTCATTTATTCAGGTATTAACTGATCCAATTTCCAGTTGATCTCTCAGAACCTCATCCCTTCTGGGTTCAGAAACTTGCAAAAGCTCCATCTATGCCTTTTCTCTTTGATACCTGTGCTATCTGATCATGAAAGAGTCATTTCAGGACAGGAGCTTGCCTTGAAGTCTGACTTCCTGATGACTTTTGATTGGGGGCCAGTATTATATTCAGTCTGTGTATGAGTATACATGTGCTTCCTCTAGTTCTGCTATTAGGGATTTAATTTACTGGAGGGGAAGCACCTGTAACCCGTTTAGAAAAATGTTTAATGGCAATTCTCCCGGATGTGACCCACTTGACAGTAAAAGTTCCAGTGGAATCACTGTAGCCCAGTTCGTGTGTAGATATAATCAGACATTTGGCTAGCTAGTTGGAAATGACTGGGTTCTCCAGAGAACTTAATCTCCACCATACCTATTCTCTGATTGTTATCAGGATCTCCAGTGCTTCCACCCCTCCATTTCTACCAATGCAACACACCTCCTAACACATTTTTCTTCCACATCCTGCGTTAAACCTATGGCATACGATGTTCTTAACATCCAAGGTCCCTAACTTTCCCAATTCGTCTTTACAGGTCACCAGTCTTGAATCAATCCAACCATCTCTTTTGCTTCTATGTTAGGGCTACTGAGCCCTTCATCAGGGCCTAGGTTTTTGCCCCAACGTGGCCAGCAGGGATTAGAGGGGCCCAAGGACAACAAGTTAGCCTTGATGTCCCTGGTGGGAATCAGTGGGACTACAGGAACAGGGACTGGCCCCAAAGTAGTCAGGATATTGGTTATATATAGGTGGATTGAGCAAATATGTAATATATTGAAGATAATGAAAGCCAATTCTCTTACTGTTAGTGAAGGGAGTTACAAGTATGGAAAAGGGAAAGCTAAGATCAACCCTGAAATGTTGGATTGGAATTGGAGGTATTGGTGAAATCTCATGGTTTTTAATAGAAAGATATGGAAATAGATATAGATGTGTATGTGTGTGTGTATATTTATTCATATTCATATTCATATTTCCTTGCTCTGTCCACTGAGAGGACAGGGGCCTAGAAGCAATGAATGACACTCCCGTAGGAAGGAGCACACTGAGTACCCAGATCCTAGTTAATGAATATCACCTTGCACTAAAATGAATCAAGGCTTCTTGAAGAAATGACTGATTTTTAGGGTAAGGGCAGAGAAGTATAAGATGATCCTAGGGCCTGTTACCAAAAGTAACAAAGTACTAACATAACAAAAGGACACAGGAGATAACTTGAAGGGATTCCTACTGACCAAATGGGGAACAATTAGAAGATAAAAAAAAAAATAATAGTAATAGATTATAAATCATTGAATAGGAATTCAATGAGTCCATACAATTGACTTTCAACCAAAAATTAACAATTTGTGGGGCTTACAACATATGTAGAAATAATTAACATATTATAATAATAGTATGAAAGCCAGAAAGGGAGTAAGTATTATTGTATGTTTCTTACCCATACATGAAGTGATAATATTATAATATTATTTCAATATGCCTGTGATAAGTCATGAATGCATATTGTAATTTCTAGAGCAACCACTAAAATAAACAAAACCCCATGAGAAATAGCTAAAATGGAACACAAAAAATGTTTTTCTATATACAAAAGAAAGCAGGAAGGGAGGTGAAAAGGAACAGAGAACAGATGGGATAAATTAAAAATAAATAGCAACAGAGTGGACTTAAACCCAGTTATATCAATAATTACACTAAATATAAGTGGTCTAAACACTACCATTAAAAGCAGTCTGTATAAATAGTCTAGGAAGGCCTCACTACAAAGGTGACAATTGGACAAATACGTGAAGGAAAAGAGGGAGCAAAACGTGCAGATAACTAGGGTCAGAGTGTTTGCAGACAGAGGAAAGAACATATACAAGAGAGATACTGTTTTAAAAAAGAGAGCTGATGAGCAGACATTGCTCAGAGCTGAGGCTACTTGGATTCTCAATAACTGAAACATCCAGAAATATTCCTAGGATTATATATTGGTAAGTTATGGTGGGCTCAGCGCTTCACAGAAATATCCCTTCAAACATGACCAGTTCTGCTTCTCAACTAGGCCTTTTCTGAGCCACTTATTCTCTGTATTCTGGTGCAAGCCCCATTTGGAAAAGGTACTCAGTTAAGCCTTTAAGGTTTATGGGGATAATGATCACAGAGTCATGGATTTAGGGATTGGAAGATATCTCAAAGCTCATCTTGTTCCAACCTCACACCTATGGCATGGCTGACAGATATGAGTTGGAGTCATAGCCAATGAAAATGATTTCACACCTTCCAGGGTGGACTCTTCATCTGATGGAAGGCTCTATTAGAAAGTTCTTTCTTCTGTGGAGCACAAACCTGCTTCACTGTACTTGAATTTTTTCTGCATGTAATCAATCCTGATGAATGTCTTACCATATCTAGCAAGACATAAAGTAGGAGGGTTTCAACCTGACCATAAGTTTCTTGGTTTTCATCACCTTCACAGGACCTGTCAAATGGTTTAGATTTCAAAACTTAAACCCTTGGCCTTCACTAAACCTTCCCAGTACCTTCTGTCAAGAGGCTTCCTGGACTTTTGAAGGGAAAGTAAACCAAATGGGCGTTTGTTTCTCATCAGTGAAGGCAAAGTGCTTGCAGAGGCCAGCTGGTCTATTTTTGTCTGCAGGTCATGGATGGTCGCCAAGAATGAGCAGAGGGGTTTGCCTGTAGTAAAGACCAGAGACGGGTTGGCGGAGATGGATACTGATGCAGAAGGAAGGCTCATGAACAGGACTCAGAACCTGGGAGCATTGTTGAGATGGTCCCAGCTCCACCTTCAAGCTCAGACCTCTCATTCTCCTCCTCACTTGCATCCTCTTCTCTGTGGGCTCAGGACTGCTAAGGGACTCATTCCTCTCCTAACAGAAAGTAGATCTCAAGCCTTTGGTTGGGCCAGATCTTGTAGTGCCCTCATCTTACTATGTGATGCTCTGATTGTTGGTACTCTGAATCCAAAGTGTCCTCTCCCTCATCCTCACTAATGGGGCTCAGCACTGCTTTGGCTGGATGCAAAGGCTGGTTGGGAGGACATAGTCACTGGGGGTAGCACTAAATGTCAAAGAGAGCCAAGTTAATTCCAGGGAGTTGCAGACTGACTCAGATTCACAAACTGAGTATAGCCCAGAGAAACACCAACTCCACAGGCCCCAAAATGCTGGGTTTCAGAAGGCATGGGACCAGGTAGAGCTGGTATTAAAGGAAAGCAGTTTGGGCACAAGCCAACACAGGCTCCTGAGTCACTTTAACATTTGCACTTTCCTTAAGGGCCCATGTGTATTGAATACTTACACATGAATGAGAGTGAATTCAGGGTGGCTTTTTCAAAAATAGAGATTTTTAAATATAGATTTTAAAAATATAGGTTAAAATATAGATGTCTAAGCTCTGCTCTTGGTAATGCAGATTTGGTCAGTCTGAGAGGGATCCAGAAAGTTGTCTTTTGAAAACTTCCCCAGATGACTCTGGTGTCTGGGAGTTATCAACTTAAGGAGTTGGAGGTCCGGCAGACACCTGTGCTGGGTCTTTTTCCTGTGGACATCAGAACTTCCTGCCCTCAGCTTTGGTACTGTGCTCACCATAACCTTTCTCTCACCTACCTTGCTGATTCCCATGACTTGATTACCTGCCTGCCCAGTCTTAGCAGGTCTCAGGGTTGCCATGAGGAGGAAGGGAGCTAATGTTAAAGAATGCTTAGCACTGAACCTCATACTCAGTAATTACTCAATAAAAGTCAGTTGTTATTCTTATTACCATCTCTGCTTAAAAGTATATGATGTGCCTTGGGCGCCTGGGTGGCTCAGTTGGTTAAGCGACTGCCTTTGGCTCAGGTCATGATCCTGGAGTCCCTGGATCGAGTCCCGCATCGGGCTCCCTGCTCGGCAGGGGGTCTGCTTCTCCCTCTGACCCTAACCCCTCTCATGCTCTCTGTCTCTCATTCTCTCTCTCTCAAATAAATAAATAAAATCTTTAAAAAAAAAAAAAAAAAAAAAAGTATATGATGTGCCTCAATTGTATGACTCATTGGACCATGTGATTATATCCCTTAAAGATAGCAGAATTAGGTCAAACTCCTACCACCATTAATCCCTGGGATCTCTCCGCCTCTAGGAAAGTTCCTGTTTGGCCCCCCTGGGTTCTTACTTGGTGCCAGTCTGACTTTCTCGGGTTTCCTTTCTTTCTATTCTTTTGGCAAGATCTGGAGCAGATGTAAGCCCCTTTGTGTTTGTTTGGAAATGTTCTTGACTGGTCGGAGGAGTTGGGCCTCCCACTCATAGTGTTTCGGTGGTTTGTTTCCATTCTTTGTGGTTGTGTTTATGATTGTGGTACAACTACTTGGAACTGAAATGTAGTTTCTTTGGAGACGGGGGCATTTTGTAGACACAGTGTGAAATTCCTTGGGCTGGGAGGGTCCCCAGAATGTAACACAATATCTCTACTGGTTCTAGAACTACACAGAGTAGATAGGATTCTACTGTTACAACTAGAACGAGGGTAAATACAGGATTCACTCATTTGTTCATTTTTGTAGCTAATGTTTTATGATTACTTTTAGTGTGCCAGGCACTATACTAACAGAAGAAAAAGAGGGCCCAGATCCTCTTTGTACCCCCTCCTGTCCATAGATTACAACACCATCAGGTTAAACTTCACCCATTCGTGCTCACAGTAACTAATCACCTACTGTGTGCTAGCTCAGAGGTTAAGAGGATATACCATAGCTTGCTTTTATCCATGGAGGATTTGTTCCAAGACCCCCAGTGAATGCCTGAAACTATGGATAGTACCAAACCCTGTATATACTGTTTTTTCCTATATGTACACACCCATGATAAAGTTTAGTTTATAAATTAGGCACAATAAGAGATGAACAGCCTACCCAATAATAAAATAAAACAATTACAACAATATATCTAAAAGTTATGTGAATGTGGCCTCTCTCTTTCTAACTATGTTATTGTAACGTACTCACCCTTCCTGTGATGACATGAGAAATAAAATGCCTACGTGATGAGATGATATGAGGTGAAGGACGTAGGCATTGCGAGGTAGCGTTAGGCCACCACTGACCTTCTGATGAGATGTCAGAAGGAGGATCATCTGCTTCCAGACCACAGTTGCCTGCGGGTAACTGAAACTGAGGAAAAGCAAAAAGGCAGTTGGTGGGGGTGGGGGGGGGACCACTACTGTAGAACTGCTGTACTTCCGGTCTCCCAGGAACTCACAGTGTGGTAGGGAAGGAAGCGCAGAAGCATGTAACTATCCTGTTTCAAGTCCTGTTTGGCATGAGTGAAATGTGCTTATTCTACCCAGAGCTTAGTACTGAAATAGAGCTAGAAAAGAAATGTGTGCAAAGTACCGGAGCATAAGAACTATTTGTTTGGTGCTGTACTCCGCAATACAGCAGAAGAGCTTCTGCTTTTATGGAAAGAATTTGAAAGTGTAGGCTTAAGAGAAATTGGAGGTTGTATCTTGGCTCTACTACTTACTTAGCAGCTGTGTGACCTTGGGCAAATTACCCTCCCTCTCTGAGCCTCACATTTCTCATCTATAAGATGGAGGAAATACCATCTACCACATGGATTACTGGGAAGAGTAAATGAGACCTTTTTGTTTTGTTTTGTTTTGTTTTGTTTTAAAGAGCTTTCAATTTACTCCCCTTTTATTCTAATCTACTACCTTGCATAATGCTAAATTAGCGCCTAACTGTTGCCCTAGACTGACTTCCCAAGGACGGTGACTGTGTCATATTCAGCTTTGTATCTACGGTGGCCCCTGCATGTTGTGTTGCCCCTAGCGCACGTCTGGGTTGGAGTCCCTCACAGCTGCTGCTCCTGCACCCAGGCCATGGCCACCAGCCACTGTCCAGGGGCTTGTGGCTAGGTGGCGTTGGTTCTCAGCACGAAGAACAATCTAAATACCTGGAGGCATGGAGCAGGAAGCTGGCGGGGCTGAGCTTGCTCCTTCTCTCCTGCAGGTGCCTGATGGCTCCCTCTGTTTTAACCTCCTCGCACGCCCAGGCTTTAACACAGCCCCTGCCCCTTCTCTTGCTGTCCACGTTGCACTGCCTTGTCTGTTCGCTGCCGATTTCCTGCCCCACCTGACTATCCACACTGGCTCTCTGGGCCTCCCTGATACAGCACTCTCTGTATCAGTGCCTCGGAAACCCGTGGTCACATAGGAGCCATCCCCAACTGACTTCTAACTCTTTCACCTTGACTCGGTGCCCTCGTGGACAACCTGCTACTAGCTTTTCTGTCCCAGTTGGACTTCTGTCCCACCCTAACCCATTCAACAAACACACATCGAGTTCTTAAAGTGTGCCAGGTTCTCTGCCAGAGAACCCACAGATGAAAGACCCGGTCCTGCCTTGAATGACATCTATGACAGCCCCTGTCTTTTGGAAAAGGATTGTCCAGCCTCCACAATGAGGTTTTCTTGCCCACTTTGATGAGTAGAAGACACCAAGGTGACTTCTGGTGGGGTCCTAGAGCCAGCCCTCTTTTTTTTCTTTTTTAAGATTTTTTATTTATTCATTTGAGAGAGAGAGAGAGCAAGTGAGAGCATGAGCAGAGGGAGGATCAAGGGGGGAGGGAGAAGACTCCCTGCTGAGCAGGGAGCCCGATGTGGGGCTTGATCCCAGAACCCTGGGATCATGACCTGAGCTGAAGGCAGTTGCTTAACCAACTGAGCCACCCAGGCATCCCATGTGTGTGCTTTTAAGAAAGGATATAATCTCATTGTTACATAAATGCTTTTTTATATAAGAATGCATAAGGAACAAATTATTATGGGCCTATCTGGGGAGGAGAACAAGACCATACTAGGAAGCTATATTCATTTTATTTTATTTTATTTTATTTCATTTCATTTTATTTGGAACCTATATTCATTTTAAACTCTACAGTGGGTACTTAAGTTACTTTCATAATAAAAATACAAAGTTGCCAGGGTACATATATTACTTTCATAATAAAAATGCAAATTCAAATAAAGTCATGGCAAACCAAATACCTTTTAATTAGGAGTTTGCTCCCAGTCTCCCTCTGGTGACTAGGTTGGTGTGCCTCATCTCCTCACACACTGCCAAGTCTGAATCTCAACAGCTGCAACAGGAGATGATGGGCAAACAAAAGGTATGAAGAAATAAACAGGGGGCGCCTGGGTGGCTCAGTTGGTTAAGTGTCTGCCTTCAGCTCAGGTCATGATCCCAGGGTCCTGGGATTAAGCCCCGCATTGGGCTCCCTGCTCAGCAGGGAGCCTGCTTCTCCCTCTTCCACTCCCCCTGCTTGCGTTCCTGCTCTCATTATCTCTCTCTCTGTCAAATAAATAAATAAAATCTTTAAAAAAAAACCACACATCAACATCATATATGATAAAAAATTCCTATAGGTTTCCAAATGGGACAATTATAAAAGTAGAGGCTAAATTTTCTAGAGAAAGGTCTCTCTTAAAAAAAAAAAAAAAAAAAAAAGATTTATTTATTTATTTTGAGGGGGGTGGAGGGACAGAGGGAGAGGGAGAGAGAGAATCTCCAGCAGGCGTGGAGCCTGACACAGGGCTTGATGTGGGGCTTGATCTCAAGACTTTGAGATCATCACCCTGAGATCATGACCTGAGATGAAACCAAGAGTTGGATGCTTAACCAACTGAGCCACCCAGGCTCCCCTAGAGAAATGTCTCTTTAAAGCTGCAGACTCTCCACTCAAATTGGAGGGAGCAGGTGCCCATTTGTAGAAAAAATTTGTCCTCTATATTCTAAAAACTATTGCAGGACAGTAAATTCTTCCTCCCACTCATTTTGCCTTCTGCTTTCCTTCTTCGGATGATAAGTTTCTTCCAAGAAGGGAAGGGCTGAATTTTAGGTCACTTGTCCTCCCACTTCCTGAGAACAGGTCACTTCCTCAGTCCTCATTGTGGACCCTGTCTGAGAGCATGGGGGAAGGACTATTCTTTGGCTTGGTGGTTTGGTCAAACGACCTTCGAGGGGTCAAGTTTGTCTGAAGACCTGTTGATTTCCTTGGATTTTTGTTACCCTGGAGCTTCTCCCTCAGGGAAAAGGAGGGACCAAAACAATGAAGTCAAAAGATTTGAGAGGGTGGAGTTAGTTTGACTGTTTCCCTGAACAACTTTCTAGTAGAGAATCTCTGTCAGACTCCTTCTGTTCCTGCCCTTTTCCTACCTTTCAGGATTACTTAACCTTTCTGGCCTTGGAAAGCTTTCCCTCACAGTGAGGGGGCAGGAGATGGTGGAAAAGGCTAGTAAGTGGCTGAACTAGGGTCTAACCCAGTCTTTCTGCCTCAAAATCCTGCAGAATCTCCAGGCTCATCCCCTCTTCTCCCTGTGGGAATTCACTGCCCCCTTCAGGCAGGGCTTTTCTCAGCTGTAAGCACGTCTCCTTCTGCCCTCCAGACTGTCCTTGAGTGGCTCCACATCCCACTCCCATCCTTCCCACCCCTATGCCCTGCTCAAATACCACCCACCTTTTCAGGTTACCCTTTTGGTCCTTTCATGAAGATCTCCCTGAGCACTGATATATGCTAAGAAGATACTGGATCTTAAAAATACTTCAAAAACAGTGTGCAAAAGATTCTTATTATCACCGATGACCTTAGCTTGGGGCACAGTCAAGCTGCAGGCTTAGCCCCGTGGCCGCCTGTGGTGGAAGCCTGGGATTCTCCAGGTTGGCGTTTCCACACAGCTGACCTAGAGCAGCAAGGGGGACTGATAGCCTGGTGGGCCAAGGAGCTCTAGCTCAGGGTGAGAGAGAAGCCAGTCTGAACCAGCCTGCTGGCCAGAGGTGCAGGGAGAAAGCAGCCTGCAGTTTGCACGTCAAATCCCTAACTGTTTTGCCTCAAATATGAAGGGGTCACTTTCTAAGAGGAAGTCAGTTCTTCCCACAGCTTCCCTGATGCCACCAAAACAACTCTTGGTTGCTCTCTCTCTCAGAAAACAGCAGGTTACAGTGTGGTCTCAGGACAGAACCTAGACATTCATTCAACCAGTTCCTCTGACCAGGGCATTCTGACTGTCGCCATCCAGACCCAGGGGTTCTTATTTCCAGATTTGTTAGTAGAAAAGAATCTGGGCTTGAGTCAGAGAATCGTAAAATGTTAAGTGGTAGAAGGGAATCGAGGAGAAACCCAACACTCTCTGATAAGGTAAATGAGGCCTCGAGAGATTTCAGAAGTGGTTTCCAATGCCAATCCTTCTATCTGTCTTCTTGGCGGGGGGCGGTAAAAAAAGGATAAAGTAGTGAGTTTAAAAAAATCATCTAAATTTATTCAATTTAAAAGATGTGTCTTTTATTCTGATATTATGGTCCTCTCTGTTTTTTAGGATTTAAGGTAATTTTGAATACTCTTTAAACAAATAGAATGACTGTACTTGAAATTCCAAAGTTCTGATCCCCCGGGGTTAGGTAGCTCACCAAAGGCGCTATACGTCTAGTCAAGGGCAGAACTGACTTCGAATTTCTATTACTCACTGTTTTCTTCTAAAGCCACAGACACACTTAATGTATGACCTGGGGTAAATGATTTATATCCTGAGCTCCAGATTTTGCCATCTGTAAAATGAGGGATAATAAAATCTGCTCTGGGTCACCAAGCATTCATGAGGCAAAAATGAGACAATGGACACAGAAGAACTTTGCGGAGGAAGGTTTTTACACTGACCAAGGGCTTGGTCAGTCCATTGATTCTCGAGGCTCTAGCTGTGTGGATTTTTTGCTTTGAAGCCTCTATTAGTTTCCCAGGGTTGCCAGAACAAAGTACCACAAACTGGTGGTAAACAGAAATTTATTCTGTCACAGTTCTGGAGGCTAGACATCTGATATTGTGGTATTGGCAGGGTCATACTCCCTCCGAAGCCTCCAGGGGACTGTCCTTCCTTGCCTTGTCCACTGCTGGTGACCCCAGCTGTTCTTTGGCTTCTTCCAGCATAACTCCTTTCTCTGCTTTTGGTTTTCCATGACTGTCTTCTGTCTCTGTGACTCTGTCTCTTCACACAGTAGTGTTCTTTTCATGAGGAAACCAGTCATGTCAGATGAGTACGACCCCATCTTAATGTGATTTCATTGGCAATGAGCCTGTTTCCAAACAAGGTCATGTTCTGAGCTACGAGGAGTTAGGGCTTCAACACGTCGTCTTTGCAGGAGGGACACAACTCAACCGGTCACAGAGACCATCCAGGTAAATTTTAAGTTGCATTTTAAGTGGCATCAACTGCCCTGACTCTAAGGAAAGCAAATTTCAGTCACCCCACTTTTCCAAAAAGGACCGCTATGAGACAAAAACAAAGGGAAGTGGGGAGGTCGGTGTGTGTGTCGGGGGGTGGGGGGGGAGGAAAATTAAAGCAGCTGGTTAATCAATAAACAGAATCCTTGGCTCCTGAGGGATGGAGCACTTAAGAGCTCCAAAAGCTTGACCAAGCTTGAAAGCGAATTCCAGGCTGTGCTCACTCCTCAGAGAACTCTTAGCCAGAGTGCTGCTCCCCCAGAACAATCCGCATTGCCAGGGAAAGGTGAAGCTTTCTTAAGTCAACACACTTGGGCCTGAAGCAATATTTGTTGATGAAGGGTCTGATCTGGGTCCCACTCTGCCAGGAGCGGGCACACTGGCGGTGGGGGCATTGCTGGCCAGGCCCTGGGGCCAGTTGAATCAACACCAGCACTCTTCTTGTCTAGCGGCAAGCCTCTGCTTCCTTCCCAGAGAGTTGTTTTTTTTGTTTTTCGTTCTGACTCAAAGGTCAAAGGCAGCTGTGTTCAATTCTCCCAAGGACTGGGCCAAAGAAGGACATGGTCACAAGGAACTCTGCTCAGATCGTGCAAAGCATTCTCTCTCCATGAAGTTCGTGGACCCTGAGACATGTTCCTTGAGGAAGACAGGGCTACATTCTGGTTTTTGCTGGCCCTTGGCACTTTTGCCTTTGTGGGTTCCTCGCTTCATACAAAAAATACTAAAAATTATGTTTTATGGTATGAATATTAGCATAATTCAATCTGGATTCTTATAGATTTTTTTTTAAGATTTTATTTATTTATTTGACAGAGAGAGACAGTGAGAGAGGGAACACAAGCAGGGGGAGTGGGAGAGGGAGAAGCAGGCTTCCTGTGGAGCAGGGAGCCCGATGTGGGGCTCAATCCCAGGACCCTGGGATCATGACCTTAGCTGAAGGCAGATGCTTAACGACTGAGCCACCCAGGCGCCCCTGGATTCTTATTATAGATTTTATTTATTTATTTTTCTTAAGTAGGATCCACACCCAGCATGGAGCCCGGGATTCTTATTATATATCTATTGATATTGTATATATATTTCCTTCTGGTTTTAAAAAAAATTAACATGGAAACATTTTTGTTGGTCCCTAAAATATCATGGGCCCTCGGCACTGTGCCTACTGTGCCTATGGATAAGTCAGCTCTTGGAGAGAGGCTATGCTATTTTTAAGCATGTGGGCATGGGTACAGTGAGGGGGGTATGTCTGTATCTCTGGGTGTGAGTGTGATTTAGATCTAGGAGATGATTTAACATCAATCCAGTCTGGACACAGAAGAATGACCAAGGTGACCTCTTGAGGCCCATGTAAGCTGAAGGAATAAGGAGTAAGGTACCAAGCCCTTTCACTTTAGAGTTTGGTGCTCTCTTTCCTCCTGTGAACCCAGGTATATATCCAAATGGAAAGTGCATCTACCTTGTCAGTGGTTCCCTCACTTCCAAGTTCAATATGTGGATACCTTGCCTCATCGCAGGTCAAAGATGTAGAGGTGGATGTGCAAAAGAGGGTGATGAGAAGGGGAGGAAGCCGGAAGGGACTACCTGGACCACTAGTGGAAACAGGGGCCTAGGGCCCAAGATTATTGCATATCAACACAAATCCTGCCTCGCAGAGGGTCCCAAAAAACATTTTTCACTGGGACCAGAGCTATTTTGAGCACAAAGTATTTCGTCTTCCATCTAACCTAGCGCTTACCTACCTTCTCATCCATTGAGGAAAGTTGTACCAGTTTCACTGAGTCTAGGAAGCATTCACGGAGTCATTAGACTCACCTGTGCATTGGCAAACTTCTGTAAAGGGCCAGCTAGTACATATTTTACGCTTTGCAGGCCTTACAGTCTTTGTTGCAAGTACTTAACTCTGCTGTTATAATGCAAAAGCAGTCATGGATAATATGTAAAAAAAAAAAAGGCCACAGATGTGTTCCAATAAAATTTTATTTACAAAAAGAGATGGAGGGCCAGATTTGGCCTGTGGATTGTAGTTTGCCAAACCCTGGACTACCCTAGCTTTCTCTCCTGACCACATCCTGTTCTTTCTTTCCAGAACATTTCTTGAGTGCCTCTTATGTGTTATACACTCTTAGGGACATTATTAGGTCTTAAATATTTAAGTTTTCCTGTTTTTGCTTCTTGTTTCTTCAGTGGCATCAAAGGCCCTGTTTTCTTCTGTATCCTCCACGAGGCTTAATGTAGCGCTGAACTGAGTATACTTTGGCTTCTTATGATAATTATTGCTTACATTTTTCTGGTCTTGAAATCAATGGGGAAGACATTAGTTAAATTCACTAAAATCCACCAATTTGTATTTGGTGTTCAATTACCTTCCTTTCAGACTTCTGCTTTCCTCAGGGAGCAACCTCCAGCTCTTGTCTGCAAGGCTCATCCTTTAGAGCTTTGCTGGCTGTCACTATATTCAACTCTTGCCAGTCAACAAATATCTATTTAGCACCTACCAATATACTCTAGATTATTATTTAAAAAAAAAAGATGCGATCTCTACTCTAAGTATTTATAAACTGTGGACATTGGTAGCACACCAAAAAACCACATGTCCCACTGGTATTACCCTTTTGAAGTCCTTTCCCACATTGACTCTTGGGTTGGGTGGGTGGCTCCCTCAGCCAATGAGATATTAACACACATGAAGCAAGTAGATAAGTACTTGCATATTAGAGCTCTACTTCTTGAAATGCTCCCTTTTAGAACTTAGCTGCCATGCTGTAAGGAAGCCCAGGATAACCTGCTAGAGAGGAGACCACGTGGAGAGGCCTCAGAGGATGAGGAACCATATGGAGAGAAGGGCCAGCCAGCCCCCAGTGGTTCCAATCTCCTTCGCTGAGGTATCAGACATGCGGATGAAGACTTCTTGGATCTCCCATCACAACTGAGCCTCCAGATGATTGCAGCAGCATGAGAGACATTGAGCCAACTGGCAAAAGAACCACCCAACTGATCCCAGCCCATATTGTAGAGTTGTGAGTAATAATCATTTACGTCACTAAGTTTTGGTGTGGTTTGTAATTCAGCAGTAGACACATTAATTGATAATTGATAGACACTAATTAGGAAGAGTGTACACACACACACACACACACAGAATCCAACCAAGAAGGCACACCAGGCCATACCTGCTAGATCAAAGACTTGTACCCGCAACTCAAGCCCAAAGACAAGGGCAGGCAAGGCTGGAACAAAACCACTGAGGAATTGTTCTGGGCCTGAATGACAGATAGGATTTGAATATGTGGAAAAGAGCAACATATGCAAAGAAGCAACGAGAGCAAAGGCTCATCTCTCTCTGGACTACATGCTTTTACAAGAAGACTCTGAGTGTTAAAAGCATCCCTAAGGACGGACTCTAATGATGGACTTCCAGGAATGGTGATGTAAGGAGGCATTTTGGTATGTGGCTGAGGCACCCCCTCGTTTCTCTCAGAACATGCACGCGGATGGCAACCTACTCCACTTCCTCCTAAAGCCAGCCCTGATAAAAATAATCTATTATCAATTTAGAAAACTCCTAGGGCAAAATCCCCAGAACCCTAATAGGAGGTTCTCTCTTAGGAGGAACAGTCAACAACAGCTAGGTTTACACTGCCTATTTTATAAAATGGCCAAATGCAAGTTTCAGGGTCCTGTTGTTATCCATCCTGGTCCATCCTGTTTACTAATGATTTGGTTTCTTATCTATGTACTACTTAATTTTTTTTAAAGATTTTATTTATTTATTTGACAGAGAGAGAGATAGAGCAGGAACACAAGCAGGGGGAGTGGGAGAGGGAGAAGCAGGCTCCCCGCTGAGCAGGGAGCCCAATGCGGGGCTCGATCCCAGGACCCCGGGATCATGACCAGAGCCGAAGGCAGACGCTTAACGACTGAGCCACCCAGGCGCCCCTGTACTACTTAATTTTTGAAGGCTAATTGCTTCTCTGCCAGCTGAGTTTTTGGTTCCCTGATGGCAACACCATTGACTGAGATTCAAAGCTGGGCAATGATCACACTGCATTGGAGTTGACTGTTCTCTTCTCTGCAGTCCCCACCAGAGCAAGAGATTCTCAAAGGCAAAGATTTCTTCTGTTCAATGTTTTGTCTCCAATGCCTACATATTGATTGACATATAGCAAAGTGTCCAGTAAATGTGTAATGAATTAATGAGGAACCCAGGAATATGACAAGCACAAAACCAGGCACATTAGAGTGGAAGACATATCAGGCATAAAAGATCACTAACATTTATTGACACAACTCTATTCCAGCTTCTGTATTAAGCATGTGATGAATTAGTGTTTAGCAAGTTTTAGTTACATCTGGAGAGGTTAAATTATTTACCCATAGCTGGAATTCAACTGGGCCCCTCTGTTCCCAAGTCTATGCTACACTTTCTAGCTCTCCTCCTGGATGTTGAATACTACCCAGCCACTCTTATTTGAGGGTTCACCAAATAGGGACAGAGATGGAGGAGAGTTTGACAGGGGGGATCCCTTAGAGAACTTTTGCTTGGCCCTCAGGAATGAGGATTAGGTGCAGACAGAAGATGCCCTCAGAGTCTTTGAAGACCTTTTCGTGGGCACAAGGAGGCAGGAGTTGGCACTCAGCCTGTGCTGGGATAAGGATGAGTCCCTCTCAGGCTGTTCTCATCTCCTTCAGGACCAAGTTACTGTTCTCTGGAAGGACTGACATGCAGGAGAGGTCAGCCCGACCTGCCTATTCATAGGGTGGGGCATTACAACTTGACTCTATTTCTCCCAAGTTTTGTGATTAAGATCGGGAGCTCGGGGTGGGGCAGGGGCTTGGCATTGGGGATGAAGTCGATGAGGGAAATTCAGACTCACAAAGAGCAGGGTTGAGCTGGGGTGACTCAGGGGGCAGCACCCAGTGTGGGGCAGCCTTTGGCAGGCAGGGGCAGATCGGAGGAAAGTGTCTAACTGCATCCCTGTACGCACGGCTTTGTGGGCACTATTTGTCAGCTGCAGTGCAGTAAGTTAACCTGTGGCTTGGTCTCCAACAGCCTAGGCTCAAATCCTAGCATGGCCATTTACTCTCCTGATGGCCCCGGCAAAATCTTTTAAATTTTTAAGGCTTCAGTTTCCCCTTTATAGCATGGGACTAAAATGCTAGGTTGGGGTGATAAATAAATGGGAAAGCATGCTGAACATCTGTTCCCCTCCTTCTCCCTGTCCTGCTGGCCCTGGATAGTCCCCAGAGCCTTAAAGGTGAGCTGTGTCAGGCAGGGCCACGTTATGATTCTCATGTGTCCCTTTTGCCTTCCTCAGTTGCTTCTTCCATAAAAAAATATTAAAAATTCTATTTTATGATTACATTGTATAAAGAGGGATATAATCCAAACTGGGCTTATTATCATATATTCATTATTATTATACTCATTTTTCCTCTGATTCTAACAGAAATTAACATAATATTTTGGGGGGGGCCTAAAAGTATCATGGGCCCTCAGCACTGTGCCTAATGGGTATGTTGGCTCTGGTGTCAGGCTATAAGCTATTCCTACAGGGGTGGGTCTCTTCCTTTTTCCTGAATCTTTGAGTCCCATTGCAATCGAAATGGTCAGGACAGTAAATTCACAATTGAAGAGACATTTTCCCCCTGAGATATTCACTGGGTCAGTGAGGGTGTGTGTTGCACATGACTATGGGTATTTCTGCGGTGGTCTCAGTGTATCTGCGCCTCAGGGTGTAGCTGTTTTGGAGTGGAGGCAGGGTAGTGCGAAAGCCTAAATTATAAAGTGCCTGAAACTTTATTGGTTCATCCAACAAATATTTTTTTGAGTATTTACCACGTGCCAAGCCGTGTTATAGGAACTGGAGATATAGTACAACGAACAAAAAGACCAAGTCCCTGTCCTCATGCAGCTTACCTTCTAGTGGAGGGAAATAGACAAGAAATGAAAAGATTATGTCAGGTGATAAGTGTTAAGCAAGGTGGGTAGAGAGAGCCGGTATAAGTGATAAGGTGAGAGTGGAGTGTCTATTATATAGAAGATGATCAGGAAACACGTCTTTGATAAGGTGATATTGGAGCAGAGCCCCAAAGGAAGTGAGGGATGGAGCCACGTGGCTATCTGGGGGAATAGCATTCCAGGCAGAATGAAAGGCAGGTACAGGGCACCTGGGTGGTGCAGTTGGTTAAGTGAATGACTCTTGGTTTTGCTCAGGTTGTGGTCTCAGGGTCGTCCTGCATCGGCTTTGCGCTTGGCGCGGAACCTGCTTGGGATTCTCTCTCCTTCTCCCTCTGCCCCTCCCGCTCGTGCTCACTCTCTCTCTCAAATAAATAAATAAATCTTAAAAAAAAAAAAAAAGGCAAGTGCAGAGACCCTGTAGCAGGAGGCTTCTCAGTGAGCTTGAGAAACAGAATGGAAGCCAGAGTCTGGAGCGGTGTGGCAGGAGATGAATTTAGACAGGCGGCACAGGGCCAGATCATGTAGAGCTTTGTAGGCTGTTGTAAAGACTCTAGCGTGTAGTCCAAGTGTGATGAGAAGCCTCTAGAAGAATTTGTCAGAGGAGTGTCATGATCTGACCTAGCTCTTAATAGTATCACTTTGGCTGCTTGCATGGAATAGATCAGAAGAGGCAAGCACAGAGCAGGGAGGCCAGTTAGGAGACAATTTATACGGATGTGGACCAGAGGGTTAGCAATGGGTGATGCTGAGAAGTGGTCAAAGTGGGGATATGAAGGTAAAGCCAACAAGATTGGCTGATATATTAAGATGTCTGGGGAACCCGAAAAAGAGGAGTCAAGGAAAACTTCCAAACGGGAAGCATGGAATTGGCATTTACTGCCATGGGGCAAGGGAACAGGTTTAGAGAGGACTCCAAGAGTTTCATTTTGAATGAGTTAATTTTGAGACGCTTTTCTTGGATAAAGATTCTCAAACTGAAGCATTGGCCAGGGCTTTGTAGCCCCACAGTGACCAGTCTTTGGATGTGGGCTGCCCCCAGCAAGGGGGTGCAGAAATGAACCAGGGAAGCTCCCTTTAGCTGACAACATTGTCCAGAGAGGGGCAGAGCTGTGAGTCATCAACAGGCAACACTCATTGATGCTGAGGGAATGCATGTCTTAGTCCTAAAGAGGGGGGATCTGGATGCCACCTCATAGTATCCACTAGAAGCCACCTCTTGTGCTGTTCAAATCCACTCCATCTGGGAACGGTTTCTCTAGAACCATAGTTGGTCTGTTTCCTTGGGAAACTTATGGAAGGTTCATGGGATTAACCAGCCACACCTCTCCCTGTCTCCACTCCTGGCCACAACCAATACTCATCATCTCCCTCCTGTACTACCCATTCTAGAGTCCCTTCATCCCTGGCTGGCACCTTTGCTGTTCCAAGTGGCTCACCTGGTGTTGTGACCCAGACCCTCATCCCTAAGGGATCTGAGCAGTGGGTCACCATGACCTTCCCAGATTAAGGCTGCTGCACTTTTCCATTTACCTTTGTAATTGGGAGAGGGGGTATCAGGAGGCACCCCAGTAGATCATGTGAGTGCCAAAGATATTCTTCATTGCTCCCAGGGTGTAACACGGCATCCTGATGATTAGGGTCGATCACCTTGGCCAATGTGGCGATCCTTTTCTGTCTGCTAGTCTCTTGGGATGAGGAGACTGAGATGACCAGGCAGCAGCCATGGCTTGAAGCATACTGGAACTTCTACTGTACCTCCTCCTGGTAGAAACATTCTCCATTCAGGAACCAGGGCCTCTAGATCCACAAAGCCACAAGTTGTCAGGGCTGGAAGCACCAACTCCCCAAGGAGGTCACTGGAGTGATGGTGAATGGGTCTTCCTCTTGGTTCCTGGACCTATGTATTCTGCCTGTTCGAGACACGGTACTGTATAATGCTTGTTGATCAGGATGAGATCACATCCTGGGGACAACAGCACAACTTTGCAGTATATCAATTCCAAATTGGTGCCTTAGCTGCATCTTTAAGCAGCCACTTCGGCCCTCTATCAGGCCAGCAGCGTCTGGGTATGAGATAGGATGAGAGGATGCCATGGTCGTGTGCCCACTCCCACATCTCCTTTGCTGAAAAGTGAAGCCCATGGTCTGAGGCAAGGTCATGCTTGATCCCATGGCGGTGGATCCAGTGTTCAGTAAGCCTTTGGATTGTGGTGTTGGCCAAGGCTCCACGGGCAAGAAAGGCAAATCCAAATATGGAATATCAACCAGTTGTTTTTAAATTAAATCTTTATTTGATAACTGGAAATGCCCATGCAGTTGTAAAAATTAAAACAGAGATCCCATGGATTCTTTCACCCAGTTTCCCTCAATGATACATCTTGCCAAACTAGCTCAATGTCGCAACGGGGATATCCACACTGATATAAATCAGATTGCCCTGATTTTACTTGTACTCATTTGTGTGTGTGTGTGTGTGGTTGTGCACATGCACTTAGATCTATACAATTTTATCACCCATGTGGGTGTGTATACCCACCACCACTGTCAAGATACAGAACAGTTCCATCCCCATAAGGATCCCTGTATCGGTCTTCTATAACCACAGCTGCCTCTCCCTTCCTTCCCCCACACCTAATGCCAGACAACCATGGATCTGTTCTCCAGTTCTAAAATTTTGTCATTTCAAAAATGTTTTATAAACGTAATTATAAAACAGTATCTAAGTTTTAGGAATTGGCTTTTTTATCACTCAGCATAATTCCCTGAAGACTCATCCAAGTCCTGTTCACCAATAGTTCATTCTTTTTGTTGCTGAGTATTCCATGATATGAATATACCACAGTTTGTTTAACTATTTATTCACTGGAGAACATCTGGGTTGTTTTCATTTTTTTAGCTGTAATGAATAAAGCTTCTTTGAATATTTGTGTACAGGTGTTTATGTGAACATAAGACTTCATTTCTCCAGGATAAATGGCCAAGAGTGTAATTGCTGGGTCATATGGTAATTATATGTTTAGTTTTATTAAAAAACTACCAAACTCTTTTCCAGTGCAGGATCATTTTATCCTCCCACCAGCAATGTGTGAGTGATTCAGTTTTTCTACATCCTCACCAGCATTTGATGACACGATTTTTTATTTTAGTAAGTATGTAGTGATATCTCACTGTGGCTTTAATTTGTATTTCTCTAATGGCTAATGATATTGAACATCTTTCCATGTGCTTATTTGCCATCTGTATACCTTCTTCAGTGAAAGATCCATTCATATTTTTGCCTATTTTATAATTGGATTTTTTAACTGTTGAGTTTTAAGATTTTTATATATGTGTATTTTTAGACACCAGTTCTCTGTTAGACATATGTTTTGCAAATATTTTCTCCCAATTATTGTTTGTTTTTAAATCCTCTTTATAGGGTCTTTCACAGAACAAAAGTTTTACATTTTGATGAGGTCAAATTTATCATTTTTTCCTTGTGGGTCATGCTTTTGGTATCAAGTCAAAAAACTCTGCCTAGCTCTAGATCCCAAATATTTTCTCCTGTTTTTTTCTTTTTTATTGTTGTTAGTTTTATAGCTTTACATTTTATATGTAAGCTCGTGATCCATTTTGAGTTAATGCATGAGGTAATGCATATGCATTTGAGTTAATGAAATATGTCTAAATGCCAGTCAAACTGGTGTTTCCTCTTCCAAAATGAAGAAGTTCCAGTGTAATCAACTTGCCACAAGTGGCTGGCTTGTGTCCTTGAAGGATGGTGCTGGATTGGGGGCTGAGTATCAGCCTCTGTTCGTGGCAGGTTGGTCATCTGTGGAGGCAGTAGACTAACCTTTGTGACTGAGAGTTTGCTCAGAGGTAGCCAGTGACAGAAGCTATCCGAGATCCACTGGCTGAGTCATTCCGTCTATTTGGGTTTAGTGGCAGTTGTTTTCTGGTGGCCATTAATATGTGGCAAAATACTTCATACTTCATGCCTATTTCCATAGGTCTATCCACATGACTCTCCCTCAGACCTCCCTGCCCCTTATCTTCTAAGCTTTGTCCTTCCCAGGCCCCTGACCAATACTGCCAAACTATTCATCACTACCTAGATATTCTTTACCTCAGGCTATTTATCTTTTCTTACAAGAGAATGACAGGTGCATGGAAGCTCTATCTGTTATGAAGGTTTCCCCTCACCACTCTTTTTCAGGGCTGCCCCTGGATGGGTTGTAACGCAGCACCAGTCCACTTGTGGCGTGACCCATCTGTGACCCAAGCTTGGCTTCTTCCTCCTCTATCAGCCGATCCTAAGAGCCCCACCTCATGTCTCCTAGTAGGAGCTGAGGGAAATGTGGTAGTTGACACCGGTGTCTGGAAGCTACATAGCCTTTCTAATCTAGCCTCAAAATCAATACATCATCACCACCTTGTTCAATTGGTAGAAAACAGTTACAAACCTTCCCAGATTAAAGGACAAAAAAAAAAAGAAATCAGATTCTACTTCTTTTTTTTTTTTTTTTTTTTCAGATTCTACTTCTTGATGTGGGTATAGCAACTCACATTGTAGAGGAGTACGTGGTATGAGAGATCTTGGGTTATCTTTGGAAAATAATTTCCTCCACAACTGAGGGCTTATCTCATTTGTTTCCCTTCCGTCAGGGATCACAGTCCTGGTCTGCCTCTTGTCCGAGGTCTAAAAATAGTTGTTTCATACCTTTGATCCAGTTTTTTGGTTGGTTATGGTGACATAGTACTTCCCATTTTTTCATGGGTGGAAGCAGAACCTGAATATATTTTGAAGATAAAGCCAATGGGATTTGATTGTGAGTTGGATATAGGTTGTGAGAAAAAGAGAGATGTCAATCAAGGATGACTTCAAGTTTTTAGGCCTGAAACTGGAAGGTTAGCATTGCTATTACCTGAGGTTAGATCAGAATTGGGGTGGGGGTGGGGGAGTAAATTAGGAGTTAATTTTAAAAATGTTAAACCTAAATACCTATTAAACATCCAAGTTGGGGGGCACCTGGGTGGCTCAGTCGGTTGAGCAGCTACCTTCAGCTCAGGTCATGATCCCAGGGTCCTGGGATCGAGCCCTGCATCAGGCTCCCTGCTCAGTGGAGAGCCTACTTCTCCCTCTCCCTCTGCCTGCCTCTCTGCCTACTTGTGCTCTCTCTCTATCTCTCTGTCAAATAAATAAATAAAATCTTTAAAAAAAAATTCAAGTTGGGCTGTCAACTCTTCAGTTGGATATAGGAGTCAGGTGCTCAGGTTGGAGATCAGGCTAGAAATACACACTGGGAATTGTCTCTGTATAGATGGTATTAAAAGCCATGAATCTGAATGAGATCACCAAGGAAGAAAGTATAGATAGAAAAGCGAAGCCCAAGGACTGAGACCTGGGACGCTCCAATATTAAATATTTGGGGAGATGAAGAGGAACCCTGGAGTTGTTTGTGCTAACTCTCCCTCTCCTCTGTCCCCATTCTCTCTCGCTCCCATGACTGTGCCCCATTCTGTCTTTCTGTTTTGCTGGCTCTGACTTCTGCTGACTTGTTTTGTCCTGTGGCCATCCCAGTCTGGGCCTGACAGATCAGTTCCAGGATTGACACTGAGCCTCAGAAACTGCTCTAGCCAATCCATGTCCTCAGAGTACTCTGGCGTCATTTGAGATCCATCTGGCTCCATCAGGACTGACTCCTGCCAAAGTATAGGGTGAGAATAAGGCGAATGGCTCATGACTTCCAGAGTGAGCAGTTCCTTGGCTAGAACTATCATCTGTGATAGTACCCCCCTTGTTGAAAGCTCAGAAGAGCAGGGAAATAGTGGATATATCATCCTAGACCAAGCCAGTTTCTTCTGCCAAAGATTCTGTCATGCACAGTATTGCTGTGGGCAAACTTGGTAGTTGTACTCGATGCCATTGGCCTCAAAACACTAAGTGTATATTTTCCAAATATCTCCAATTTCCCCATAGCAATTTATTAGTGACTGGATGGTAGTAATCAATATTAGCATCATTCATCTAGCGACATGTGAAAAGGATTAGATAAGGAATTTTATCATAGTACTATTTATAAAAGTAAAAATATTAGAAATAACCTACAATGACTAACAACAGGAGTCAATATAAGTATGTTGTGGTACACCCATAATAAACACACATTAAATAATTTTGCAGATATGGGAAGATGCTTATAATATATTGCTGATTTAAACTTTTTTTTTTTCCAGAGAGGGAGAGGAGGGGAGGGGCAGAGGAAGTAAGAGAATCCTAAGCAGGCTCCAGCCCCAAGCTTGATGCAGGGCTCCATCCCACAACCCTGAGATGACGACCAGAGCTGAAATCAAGAGTCGGATGCTTAACCGACTGAGTCACCCAGGCGCCCTGATTTATACACTTTAACAAGGCAGTACAGTGTGGTGTTTAAAAGCACTTTTGAATAAACAGATTTAAAGAGAACTCCATACCTTGAACTCTAACAATTAATGGCTAGGTAGAGAAGGATGGAAAGGAGACTTAGCAAGATCAGGTCAAAGATCAGGTCAAAGATACAAGAAAAGCATTGTGTCATAGAAGGCAGGGGAAGTTTTTTTTTTTGGTTAAGAAAAAAGGAATGGTCATTCAACCATTCAATAGAGTCAAATACTGAAGAGGCAAGATGAGGATTGAAAGATTGAAAGATGACAACTGTATTGACCGTGGGTATCACTGATGACCATTGCCAGAGCTGTTTTAGCAGAATAATGAGAGTAAAAGCCAGACTGGAGTGGGTTGAAGGATAGACGGGAGGTGAAAAAGTGGAACTATTTTGAGGAATTAGATTGTGTAGGGGAAGAGAGACAGAAGGCCACAGATAGAGGATGTATGTTCACGGATTCTTTTTTTATTGAGAGAGATAGGAGTATGTTTAAATAATAAGATGGACCCAGTAGAGAGGGAAAGACTGAATACACAAAAGCAAGATGGGATAAATTACAGATGAGGTTCATGAAAAGGGGGGTGAGGATGGGCTATAAAACACAAGTGTGGGAATTGCTCTTGGTTAGTTAGTAGGAAGAAGGACTCTTCAATTGTAACAGGAAGCACCAAGTAAGGGTGAATGTGTGGGTAGGTTTAAACATTTGGTAACACAAAGGAAGGACTCAACGATGACTTGTGTGGAGGGCATCAGAGGGGTCAGGGGAGTGGGGAAGGTTTGAAACAGTTGTTGATAGGAGTTGATAGGAGTGTGAGGTGACCAGAGTCAAGTAGTAAACTTTCAACCACCCTTTTGTCCCATGTGGGGCTAGTGATCCTGAATTGTAGTGGAACCCATCTGCCTGACAGTGAGACTTTCTTCAGTAGTATTTGGTTGCTTGGGTGCAGGCAAAAAGGAAGCAGATAGAATGGTTCATCTGTGGTTGGGATTTCGCCATACAGGAGATGAACATATCTCCCACCTGCTTGCGGGCCTGGGTGGATGGGGATGAGCCAGCCGCCCAGTTCTTCTATGGAAGCACAGCCAGAGGGGAATGGGAAGAGGATGGTTCCTCTGTCCCCATTAAATGAGTTTCTCTGAAGTCCACCTTCCAAACTTGCTGTCCCTGGGAAAGCCTGTCCTTTGTTAGCCTGACAGATTCCCCCATGTAGAGCTCAGCCTCCCATATGCTCTTTGCTGTTTCTGTAGGCTTGTCAGGAACAATCCCTTTCAGTTTTCAGAGAGGTCTTTTTATATGTGCTGCTTCTTGATCCATACTGTGCTTGTGAGTGCATGGGAGGGATAGGGCTTGACTCCCTGAGGAAGGTCACTGTTCAGCTCTAGTGAGGACAAAACAGCCTTCTTTAATGCTCTACTCACTTTATACTCTGGTGCCAACACTTCCTATAAGAAGCAACGGGGCTTCTCTTTCCTCTGGCCCTTCACTTCTGCGGAAAGCAAAATAGAATGGAGCCACTTACTTTCCTTAGGTCTCGGCTTTTTACCCAAGGAGAAGAAACAGGGCAGCCAAGTTATAACTTGTGAATGTGTGACATTCCTAACCTGGCCGCTGGGCCAGAGTTGGCACTGGGAAGGGAACGGCTGGTGGAATGGAAGGAGTGAGGGAATCAGGTTCCAGCTCCCGCACAGGCCTCAGCTGTGACTTCTACTGCTTAGAGAACAGAGGGGAGAGGGTGAACACAGGGTGGGCAACTGGTGGCTCTGCTGAAGAGTGGACTATGTTCCCCAAGCAGACTGGCTTTGGGAACAGGCTGGCCTCTGGAAGAAAGTCCCACCCCTACCCCAACCCGATATACATGCTCCAACCAGAAAAAGGCCAGCCTGTGTTTCCTATGTGTCTTTGCTCCCTGGGAGCAGAGGAACCTTGTTTAAATGATAAGCTCCTGGCCAGCTGACGAACTGGGAGGTCACTAGCCATTTCTGGGCCTGTGACTTTATCCACAACCTGGGAGTTGAATGGGATGATTTCTAAGACTCTTTCTGACTATAAATCTGATATATTTTGGGTATAAATCTGATTGAACTGGAATGACATCAGATTTTAATTGTTTTATGAGCACTGGATCCCGAGGTCTTAACACATATTGGATGATATACACAGAGTCCCAGCACTAGTCCCAGCACTGATCCCAGAGGAAGGGGTCAGGGGAGAGAGAATAATTTAGGATGATTCCACCCTGAAGAATGTGTTGAACCCCATGGCTCTGACTCTACGTTTTAGGCCTCAGTTTCTTCAACTGTAAAATGAGACTCTAAGCCTAGAAGATCTTTAAGATGTAGTTCTGATGTTCTGTGTTGCATGTCTCTGTCCTCAGGTAATTCTGAGCCCCAATGGACAAAGACAGTGTACTTACTGAACATTTGCTTGGCCTGTGTGCAGTGCTATAGTGGAACATGATTCCTGTCTCAAGGAGCTCACAATGGATTTTTAAAAATACTAAGCCACACACATAGGAAAGTGTGGTATAACATGCAATGTCATCCATGGCTAAATGTATAACACAGACACCACAGGCTGTCTCTCTCTTGGCATGCTGCAGGCTGGAGGAGCCACAATTATAGCTTGTTTCCCCCTAGGCCTTCTTCTACTTCAGCTCTCAAAAGGGGCTTTGTGGGGGTCGGACTGCTGGGGTCAGTTCTGGCTTCGCCACTTGTAAACTTTGGGGAAGTTACTCAACTGTTGTAAGCTGTAAGGTCAGTTTCCTGATCTTCAAGATGGGGTTAATAAAAGGACTCCCTTGCCATGTTGTTGTAAAGATTATATGACTTCTCAATAACTGGGTATAGAGAGAATGTACTTCAACATAATAAAGGCCATATATGACAAGTACACAGCTAATATACTCAACAGTGAAAAGCTGAAAGCTTTTTCTTTAAGATTTGGAGTAAGACAAGGATGCCCACTTTTACTACTTGAATTTAACATCGTGTTAGAAGTCCCAGCCAGAGCAATCAGGTGAGAAAAAGAAATAAAAAGACATCTGAATCAGAAAGAAAGAGGTAAAACTGTCTCTATTTGCAGATAACATGATGTTATATATAGAAACCCCAAAGACTCCACCAAAAAAACTGTAAGAATAAACAAATTCAATAAAGATGTAGGACACAAAATCAATATACAAAAATCAGTTGTGTTTCTATACACTAACAACGATCAGAGGGAAATTAAGAAAACAACCCCATTTATGGTTGCATTGAAAGAATAAAATACCCAGGAATAAATTTAACCAAGGAGGTGAATGATCTGTATGCTGTAAACTATAAAACACTGATGAAAGAAATCAAAGGAGACAAAATAAATGGAAAGATATTCCATGTTCATGGATTAGAAGAATTAATATTATTAAAATGTCCATACTACCCAAGGCGACTACAGATTCAATGCAATCCCTATCAAAATTCCAATGGAATATTTCACAAAAATAGAACAAACAATCCTAAAATTTGTATGGAACCACAGAAGACTCCAAATAGCCAAAGAAATGTTATAAAAGAACAAAGCTGGAAGCATCACACTTCCTGATTTCAAACAAAATTACAAAGCTACAGTAATCAGAAACAGTATGGTATTGGCATAAAAACAGACACATAGTTCAATGGGAACATAATAGAGAGCCCAAAGATAAACCCATGCATATATGGTCAATTACTTTTCAACAAAAGACCCAAGAATATATAATGGGGGAAAGGACAGTCTTTTCAATAAATAGTGCTAGGAAAACTAGGCAGCCTCATGCAAAAGCATGAAACTAGACTTCTGTCTTACACCATACACAAACATCAACTCACATAGATTAGAGACTTAAACATAAAACCTGAAACCATAAAAGTGCTAGAAGAAAATATAGGGGCTAAGCTCCTTTATATCAGTCTTGGCAATAATTTCTTTGGATTTGACACCAAAAGCAAAGACAACAAAAGAAAAAGATAAGTAAGTGGGACTATATCAAACTAAAAGCTCTGTATAGCAAAGGAAACTATCAACAAAATGAAAAGGCAACCTACTGAACTGTAGAAAATATTTGCAAATCATATATAAGGAGTTAATATCCCAAATATACAAAGAACTCATACAACTCAATAGCAAAAAACAAAAAACCCAAATGATTCAATTAAAAAATGGTCAGAGGAACTGAACAGACATTTTTCCCAAAGAAGACATACAGATGGCCAATAGGTACATGAGAAAGTACTCACCATCACTAATTATTGGAGAAATGCAAATCAAGACCACAATGAGCTATCACCTCACACCTGTTACTGTTAGAATGGCTATCATCAAAAAGACAAGAGATACAGGTGTTGGTGAGGAGGTAGAGAAAAGGGAAGCCTTGTACAATATTGATGGGAAGGTAAATTGTTGTAGCCACTATGGAAAACAATACAGAGATTCCTCAAAAATTTAAAAATAGAACTCCCATTTGATCCAGCAATCCCACTGCTGGGTATTTATCCAAAAGAAATGAAAACAGGATCTTGAAGCTGTATCTGCACGCCCATGTTCATTGCAGCACTATTCACAATAGTCAAGGTATGGAAATGATAAAAGTGTCCATCAACAGATGAATGGATAAAGATGTGAGATACACACACACACACACACACACAATGGAATACTATTTGGCCATAAGGAAAAAGGAAATCCTGCAACATGGATGGACCTCGAGGTCATTTTGCTAAGGGCAAAAAGTGAGATAGAGAAAGACAAACACTGCGTGTGGAATCCAAAACTTTTTTAAAAAAGAGAAAAAAAAGGCAAACTCGTAGAAACAGAATAGAAAAGTGGTTGCCAGAGGTCTATGTCCGAAAAGTTCCCCTAGTGTGATGATAATGTCTCCCTGATGCAGTGATGTCCAAGACTGTCACAGAGAGACAGGTGGCAGTGATGGAGAAGGAGCCCATAAGCGTAGCCATCACCAGTTTGGTTCTTAGACTGGCACGAACCAGAGGCAAGCAGGCAGGGGTGGGTCAAGTGAAAGAGGCAGAGCTCCCATTGGGCTCTAATCACTGCTGTGCTGTAGAGTTCTTGAGTTCACTGCAAACCACTCAAACCTGTTGGATCCCAATTCCTTTATTTCTTAGAGGTATTTACTCTAGAAGAGAAAACCTGAATTCCTAAGAAGAAATCCCAGGAAATTAACAGGGTTTACTTTTTAAGAAAAGGGGGAAGTATAAAGGAAATCAAAGGCATTCTCTAATTTTCCAGACTTGGGAGGCCTTAAATGATCTAAGGGAAGTTGGAGGGTTTAAGGCAACTAGACTTAGAATTGAAGAGCCACTAGCATCTCCAGGGCAGAGTCTTTGGACCTATCTATTCAGTAGCAACTAACCCAAAGGCTTGTCCTAAGGCCTTTCAGGGCCCATTAGTGCAAGTTGCTAGAGCCCTGTGCTCATGGGATCACACGATTGACCTTTGTGTATATGTGACCGTTCCCATATTAGACTGAGCCCTCGCCCCAGTCAGTAGTCACACATGTACTCAACAGGGACACACGGGGTTCTGGCTAGGGGAGTACAGGTGAATCCCCACCTTTGGAATCTAGCTCAAAGTACACTCTAGCTCAAACACCTTGATACCTCAGGTTTGGAACAGTGTTTGTATGTATCCTGCATGTCATTGTCATTTCATAGTAATTTTAAAAGAACATTTGAGCAGCGAGAGAAGACAGGATTCACTTCTGAGGGCCATTGAGCTGAGGCACTAGCCTAGTGGGTTGACCAGTTGGCCAGACTGGCAATTCTCCTTCAGGAAGTAAGTACTTAGAATTCTTGATCTTTGAGGAAACCACAGAGCTCTTCTTTCTTGAGGGCTTCCTGGGCATCTCAGCCAGACCTGCGGGGCTGGTCATCCAGGCTCACAGTGAGGGCTGTAGCTGAGGGTCTGGCACGCAGAACTGGAGGGCTGGGCCTGTGACGGCAGGTCCCAAAATAAGGTGCCAAACCCTACTTCTCACTTTCCCCTTGCGCCCTGTTAGATGCTGGCACTGCCTTCGGAGCCATTACTCAGCAGTCTGAATGTACAGAGATAGGCCTAGTGCACCGACCCAGCAGGCCATGGTTCCTTCCTCTGGCAGGGAGCTGTCCTGAGGTGGTAGGCCCAGGCAGAGCTGGCCTCCCACTCTCACTTCCTGTCAGGCAGTAATCCTACCGCAGGACTGGGCTTTACTTAATTGTTTCTAGGCCGTCGAACGTGTATCTCCTTGCCTCTGGACTATACAGTACATTAACTGAACACACTTCCTTACGTTCCCCACATTTTTAACATACACTCTTCCTACCTTCTTATCCTAAATGAAAACCTGACCTGCCTTGTCTCCCTGCCCTCTCCAGAGGAGGCCGCTTCTCTACCTCCCCTGGTTTTCAAGGTCAGGAGAACAACCTGGCATTCTCTGAGTTCCCTTTGTTTCCCCAGACCATGCTTCTCCATCCCTCTTGGGCACGCCACCCCATCTTACTGGCCACCTTGTCCATTCAACTGTTACTGATTTTTGGCATTCTCTTATCCTCCTCAGTGGTTTAAGGCCTGCCTCACAGCTTTCCTGGTCACTTCATCCCTGAGAGGTAAAGGGACCCTCCAGATATCCAGGATTCACCATCATTTTGAAAACTACAAATGACTAAATTCTGCCCAACAACATTACTCACTGTGATGAACATAATTTGGCCATGGGCATCAGAATGGTTCAAATTCTCACAGCCCTACTTGGACCACTTAACTTCTTTCTACCTGTCAAAGTATTTCTTCCTCATCTGTTCACCCTCCCCAGAATCTCTCACTTCCTCTATGTCCAGCCTGGACCTACTGGTTCGCCATTCTAGGGTGCTCGTGGATCCCTTTCTTTATTCTTCCCTGGGTCTTTTCCTGCTGACTTCCTATCTTGGTTAATCTCTAACTCAGCTTTCTTTGCCTCTGCTCCTAGATTGCTGAGCTCTGCTGGAAATTTATAATTTCTGTGCTGCCTGAGCCCTCGACAAACCATACTGTTAAGATCACATGTGTCTCTCTTCCCCACCATTTGTTCTTCAAGGTAGGAATCTTGGCACCCCAGAACAGCTATAGACAGTTAAAACTTAGCACATGCCTGGAACTTGTCTAGGTACTTTATACATACCAGCTCATTTGACCCCTACCCAATGACAATGAGGAAAATACTCTGAATGCTTCTCTCACTTGGTGAGGAAACTGGGGCTCAGAAAGATTCAATAAATTGCAGAAGACCACAGAATTAGCAAGTGACAGAGTCAAGATTAGGGAGTCCGGGTGAGACATTATATTGTGTCTCATCGTGAGATGATCATAAACTTTGCACAAAGTCTGTTGACTTTTATCAGAGCTCCTGTTGCAATCCAGCAATCTTTTAAATCAACCCTTGTTCACTCCTAATTGGACGCGTTTTTATTTCAACTCTGACTCTTATTATTTTTGGTCAATTTCGATTAGAGACCAAAGGCATTGCCTCAGAAGTCCCAGTAGGCATCTAGAATCTCAGGGTATTCTCTAATTTTCTTCTGACTCATTTCTGATTGAGTCAGCTCCCATACAGCATCCCTCTGACAACATATACCATAACCAGCAGTGTCCTGGTCTCCATTCACTAGGAAGGGGAGAAGACACTGTAATCCTCATAATGGTTATTTCAAGCCATTTCCTTGTGAACTGGCTTTGGAGGCTGGGACCTAAATCCCTACTACTTACTAGATTCTATAGGCAAATTATTTAAACTCAGAGGTTTAGTTTCTTTTTCTGTAAAGTGGGGGATAATAATAATCTCCTTAAAGGGTTGTATTTATTAAGGAGCCTAGCGTAGAGCCTGGCTCAGATCAGGCACTCGAAGTATTTGTTCCTTTCCTTCTCTTCCCCATACTCTCCTTTCACCTCGCCTATACATTTACTCCATCTTTCCCACCCACAGATATTTTCCTGACCATAGCCCGCTCCCCAGTATCTACCCTTTCTTACTTCTCTTCTCAGCAGACTCCATGGAGAGTAAACTATATTGGCTATCTCCCATTTTCTCCCTGATACTACCCCCTGGTTCCAATATGATCCCTCTAAATGATCAAATGCAATTGACATTATTTGTTTTTCTTCTTGCCTGACTTTATTCAATTTTATTTCCTGAAATCTATCCTGACCATCTTTTCCTATAATGACTCCTTCTCACTCACTTCTGTCACTTCTTCTTTCTTTAATCACCCCCAAATGCTGGCTTTTCTCCACATGGATGTTCTCCCAGCAGCGTCGGCATGGCTTGGGAACCTATTGTTAGAAATGTAGATTTTCAGGTTCCACCTCAGATCCCCTGAATCAAAAACTGGTGGGGATACTCGCTCAAGTTTGAGAACCATTGTGCCACATTTTCTCTGGCTAATCTCTATGAGCTCCCCTTTTAACTTTTCTTTTCCCACCTAATACTCCAAAAATTCTTTCCACTCCAGACCACTCTCCAGAGCTGCAATTGTATACATACAACTACCTAAGGGGTATCTCCACTGGCTGTCTATTAGGTGTCTCCATGGAAAATAACCTCTCATAATCCTATCATTTCTGTGTCCCCTTTCTTCAAATGATACCACCGTTACCCAGTTGTCAGTGCCAGGATCCTGGGATTCATGATTCCTCGTTTACCCACCTAAGAAAACACTAGTTTGCCATTTCAGGAGTATCTCTCAAATTGGCAGTGTCCTCTTATCGGCACCATTGTTACTTTACTTCAGGCCCATCCTCCTCACTCATTGGATTGCTAGTCTTCTAATTGGGTCACTGAAGTCTGGTCCCTTTCCAATGTACCCTCCACATTGCTACCAGGATCATCTAAAATAAAAATCGGATTGGGCTTATCCCCTGCTTAGTCATTCAGTGGCTGTCCAAGGCCTTCGAGATAAAGTTCAAACTCAGTATGGGGGCACCGTAGGGGTGCTTATGCCCGGACACCTGCTTGCCTCTGCAGCCTCATCTCCTGCTGGTGCTTTATGTTGTTCTCTCTGCTCTAGCTCTAACAGGAAACTGGAACTACTTAAGAGTTCTCCAGCCACTCTTTCTCAACGTCAAACCGTTGTTCATGCTATTTTGCTATTTCCTTTGTGAGGAATGTCCTTCCTTCACTTACCACGTGGAAAACGTTCTTCTCTAGTGCTCGGCTCAGTCGGCTTTGGTATGAAATCTCCCCTGGATGTGCAGGTTCAGTCTGATGTGCTCCCACAGCCCCCATGTCATGTCTTCATCAGAACCTTATTACACTGTGCTTGGTGCCCTTGTTGCCCTAGGCACCAGGGAGCAGCTTGAGGACAGGCCTGTATGTTATCTTTACTTAGGGCAATCCTTGACACACAGTAGGTATTCAGCAAATAGTTGCTTAGTAAGAAAGATTGCTTTCTTTCTTTTTTTTTTGAAAGGCATCTACATTTACTGCTGCTTCCTAACCGCCCCTATCCTTTCATTCCCACAGTTCAGCCTTATTATGCTACTGAAAAAGCTCTTGAGGACAAAGATGTGCTGGCTTTATTTCTCATCTTCTTAACTTCTCTGCAGCAGTGAACCACCTATTTTTCAAAGTTCCCTTTCCCGTGTTCCTCAACTGATGCTTTTTGAACTCTCTTTACTTTATGGTCTGTGTTCGCACTGGTTCCCTTCCTTCTCCACACTTGTTGCAACTGCTCTGCATTACAGCGAGTACAGGGGTGGCTGCTGGTGGTGGTGGTATTCGTACAGTGACATGCTGGTAGCTGGCTCCCTGGGAGAAAAAGGCCCTGATTTGTGGCTTTTGTCTCTTCCATGGTGTAAAGACTCTCATCAGGACCGATTTCAAGCTACGAACATTTTAATGACCAGCTCACAAAATTCCCGAGTATTTAATAATTGGCTCTCACAAGCATACCACTGGGTATGCAGAGATGAGTAAGACCAGTTTGACATCTAGGAGGATACAATCTGGTGGAGGGAATATGGAAAAAATTATGAGACAAACGTAATAAGCACTATTGAGGGCATTTAAACAAGGCACCATGCATGGGGCTGAGTGGAAGGCTTAATTAGGAAAATCTGTTAATACCTCCTATGGGAAGGTAGGAGGGTTTGAATTGAACCTTAAAAATGGTATGTAGAGGAATGGCTAGTAGACCAGGAAGACTGGGGTGCAAAGAATGCAGGGTTACCAGAATGGATTCTGCCACTAGTTTTGTGACCTTGGTCAAATTGGTTAACTTCCTCAGGACAGTTTCTGCATCTTGAAAATAAGAATTTGATTTCCATGGCCCATTCTGCCTGGATTTGATGATGGTCCTTGGGAAGAGAAAAATATAAGTGGAGGAAGAAGGAAAAAGGAAGAAATATACTTAGTGTGAAGCTTTTAGGAGGCCAAATGCTGCAGGAATCTCTCTTCTAACTAGTCCTCCCTGCTAACTTCTGGCTCAGTCCCAATTTTGAAAATCCCAATCCCATGTCTGAGTGATTGCGCAATATGCTGAAAGCTCAGTACTTGTCTTTTCACCTGAATGACTATAGTGAATCCTGACAGTATATGTGGATGCAAGTCAGTTCATCCTTCTGTGTTGAGGGAACAGAGGATTTTCCTTTTTCCTTAGAAAGTGTTAAAAAGAGTAGTAGCTTATTCCATTTGAATAACTGTTATTATCAAATCTATCTAGAATTTCTCCATCCCCGCTTCTTGCCTGATCTTCTCTCAAGAACTATCTGAACTTCATTCCTTTTCAAAAACCTTTAAAAACATCATGAATCATAAAACAGATAGAAATATGCATAAAACATAAATGTAAGGCATAATTATAAAGCAAACACCCATGTAACCACCAAGCAGGGGAAGAGAGAACCTTGCCATAACCTAGCAAGTCCTCCCCATGTTATTCCCCAAGTACAACCTTCCAGAAGGATCCACTATCTCGATTTATTGTGATAATGATCTTTGTTTTGCCTTTTACCATCCATGTATGTATCCTTCAATCCTACTTCAGTATTGCATTTTTTGTTAACACCCGATATGAAGAGAATCATACTGCATGCATTCCCTTGTTTCTTGCTTCTTTTGTTCACCATTCTAACATTCATTCATTTTGTGTGTAGCTAGTTTATTCTTTTTCGTTTCATGGTTACATAGTATTCGACCATGAGTATTCCAGTTTACCAATTCTACTGTGGATGGATATTTGGGTTGTTTCCAGCCTTTGGCCAATATAAACAATGCTGCTCTGAACATCTTCGTTGTGCCCAGTGCATGTGAGCTTCCCAAGGGTACAGGGGTAGAATCATTAGGTCACAGGGTATGTATATCCTCATCTCCATTCTTCATTCTTTCCCCTACATTAGTGAGCAAGCCTTTCTCTTTTTCTTTTCTGAAGAATTTTAACTCCTGTGCCTTTGTTCCTGTTTTTCTAATTTTCAATCATCTTTGTTAATCTTATGTTCCTATAACATACATTATCAGTACTGATTCTAGCTTCTAGCCCTGTATATTACCTTCCTCTGGTAGTTGAGAATGGTGTCCTCTCCAAGACGTAACATTATTTCATTTATTACTCAAAGAGCAAATGTATCTGGAACATTTTGAGAGTTCTTATTTGAATGTGTGCAAAACAGAAATCCTGTATTTGATTAATAGAGGGTCAGGAACAAGTTTCTTTCTCTGAGGCATTATAGTATGGGAATTAAGACTGTGGGCTTTGAGGGCGCCTGGGTGGCTCAGTTGGTTAAGCGACTGCCTTCAGCTCAGGTCATGACCCTGGAGTCCCGGGATCGAGTCCCGCATCGGGCTCCCTGCTCGGCAGGGAGTCTGCTTCTCCCTCTGACCCTCCTCCCTCTCTCATGCTCTCTGTCTCTCATTCTCTCTCTCTCAAATAAATAAATAAAATCTTTAAAAAAAAAAAAAGAAAGACTGTGGGCTTTGAGTGAGACCAAATCCACGAGCTGCTGGCTAGGTGTCCTTGGGCTAATTACCTAACTTCTCTGTGCTTTAGTTTCCTCATCTGTCAAAATGTGGATAACAAACTATATCCACCCACAGGGTTATTGTGTGCATTACATGAAACATCTACAAGTTTATCAAAAGAGGTTTATTAACTTGGTCTTTAGGGAGAAAGACAAGGAAAGACAAGCTTTCAGAATGCCTACAAGTTATGTAGTGAGGATACTATTATGAGTTTGTCTCTGGGGTTTATACTGAGCCTAAACACTTTTTCCACTCCTCTTTCTTTTTTTAAAGATTTTATTTATTTATTTGACAGTGAGAGACACAGCAAGAGAGGGAACACAAGCAGGGGGAGTGGGAGTGGGAGAAGCAGGCTTCCCGCTGAGCAGGAAGCCCAACGTAGGGCTTGATCCCAGGACCCTGGGACCATGACCTGAGCTGGAGGCAGACACCTAACGCCTGAGCCCCCCAGGCACCCCTCCACTCCTCCTTCTGGAGCAGATGGCTAGGATAGGTAAGTGGGAGCCTGCCAAGGGCCATGAACAGAGTGAAGTGAATTGGCCCATTTGGGAATCAAATCCACAACTGGCTTTAATTACTGTTCAACTGAGTTCAGTGGGCAACATAACATGAAAAAGGAGAAAATGAATGGGACTAGAAATACTGACAAAGTAAACAGGAGGGCAAGAGGACACTATAGGATAACTCAAATCAACAAGCTGCTCTAAACGGCATCCTCTCTTTGTGAAATTTATTTTACAGGAGAGTTGGCTGTAATAGAAACCATTCTTAATCATCAAAAAACCACATTCTAATTTTCCTTATCATCCCCACTCTCCATGTATAATTCTAGACTTCGTTGCTTACATCTCTTGGTTTTAGGATATAGTCTTCCAAAGCTAGAAACTTAATTACAGATTCAACACTTCAAGGCCAATACCTAATTGCCTAATTAGGGAGCTGAGAAATGTTTAGCATAACCACCCTCCTTCCTACCCTGAAGTTATTAATGTTCACTTCAGATTGTTTGCTAGTCAACCGTTGTGACGATACTGATTTTTGGACTCTGAGTCTCTTACTCCTACATAAAGCTATCTAAATTCAATAAGGCTTTTGAGGAAGCAGCATTTCCAACTTGACATTAACTGGTGGGCCAAATAACGACCCATTACAGAGACAACAATGCCTACTGGATTTTAATTTTAATTATTTCAGTTCCTGTACCACTGTTATTTCACAGTTACACTTAATAAACTCTATTATGCTTCTTATTAAATAATTCGTGGAAAATTGTGAGTGCATGGTAGGTTATGGAAAAAAGGTGGAAGAGAAAAAGGGGAAGAATGGTTCTGAACGATTATTGAATGATGTGGTGTGACAATATTTGTTAACTTCATGTCAACATAGCAAGGCCAGATGACTTATTTATAGTTTACTGTTTCAGTAACATATATTATCTGGTAGTATATTGCTGGGGGAAGGGCTGATTTGTATAATCATTGTACTTTTACACTATGACTTGGAAAGTGAGTAGGCTGATAACAGGGAAACAAAAAGCAGCCCTTAACATCTTCATTTGAACTGATAGTTTTGGCACCAACCCACGAAGGGGGCTGAGCATGGGGGGACGATCTGTTTGCAGAGGTGCAGATGCCAGCTCCTAATCAGAGAACACCACATTTTGTAAGTTCCTGGAAATTTGGAAACCAGGGTCTTTAACAGTAGCAGTGGCAGCATAATTTGGTGCTCAGATGCTAAGTGAAACCCCAATGCTGGGTTTGTCCACCATAATGCCAAAGAAACCTCCACGGCTGGTATTTTGGCACTGATGTGACACTGGCAACAGGTATTACTGGCATCAAAAAGAAGCCCAGGGAAGAATCTCATTAAGTGAGAAAAAAGAATCTAGAGTCTACACATCACTCCTCAACCAAATGTTTGAATCTTGCATCCTACAAAATCAGAGCTAGTAAGAGAGCAACATGGCCTGCTTTGAGCTTCATCTCTTATGTGCCTACTCACTGGCCATGGAACACAACAGTCTAACAAGTGATCAAGAATTGGCACTAACGGCCAGCCAGCCACAGCTTCCTCCCCAAAGGTGAACACATGCTAAACGATGTAGCAGAGCTGGGGGCAGCGGTCAGGAAATGGGAGGGTGGGTTCTGTGAGAGCAATCGCTTTGGCTTGCTTAGGAGTCCAGGGAACAGATCTGCAAATTATAACCTCTTTGAACACTGGCTGAGACCACATATGAAATAACCTCTGTAATTTTAATGTGTACTTGGTAGGTAGGAATCATGAATCTCAAACACCTGCGGAACCTGAGTTGCTTTTGTTTTCGTTTTGTTTTTCTAGAGGTTTACTTGCTCCTTTTGAAAAGCACTAGGAATGGGAGACTCAGGCAACATTGGAAAAAAAAAAAAGCTTCTCAGGTGATTTTTATTTAGTTCCCATACCTTTTAGGACCATGGTTCTAGTGGAACGGGAATGAACAGGAATGAGTTAGAACTGAAAAGTTAAACCTTTATGCCCATTTATCAAATAAGGATAGAATCCCTTCTCTCCCGATCTTGAGACTAATAGCTAACAGTAATTGTTCAACAAACGTTAGCTATTGTGTGCCAGGCACTGTCCTAAGAGCTATATTTGTGTGATAACCACACAATCCCATTTTATAAACGAGAAAACTGATTCACAGAGAGGTTAAGGAATTTGCCCAAGGTCACACAGCTAGGGCTTGGATTCAAAGCTAGGCAGTTTGGCTATAGAGATCATGCTTTTAACTATTATTCATAATATTGTAAAGAACATAATAAAAACATGCATGAGAAAAGCATTTTCCTTTGAAAAGTTCAGGTGCTCTAAGCAGCTGCTGAATGAAGTCCCTGGAGGGAAGAGTCTGCATTGCATCTAGACAGCACTTGCTACATTAATAGCTGCTCACAAACAACTTCACTCAAAGGACTTGAAAATCTGATCTTTGCCTGTTTCTCTCAAATGCTGACTTCACCCATTGACGTGCCATAGATAAAGTGACTCCTCTGACAACAAAAAAATAAAGAGAAGAACTCTCCAGTCCAGGTGCCTCACACAGGGCTTGGCACCCAGGTGATGAATAAAATGCTGACTGAATTGAAAGCCTTCCAATCAAAGGCATTTTGAAATGTGCTATTCATAGTCCACAAAACGGCTTGAATACAAATTATTCAGAATGTCAAAACAGGAAGGGGCATGTGGCAAGTTAAGGAAATTAAAGAGAAATGAAGTATAAATGGAATACTAAACCTTTGAAATTTAAAATAAAGAACCTGGTTATATATCCTTGAAATCCTCTTTCTTGGCTTAGCCAGGAAATAGGAGGGATAAGCGTTGGGGATCGAACAAGCCTATTCTTTAATAATATAATACTTATTTGTGTACTATGTACTTGCTGTAAGCCTACAGATCTGAACAAGCTGATTAATATGCTCAGGTGATTTTTATTTTTTTATTTTTTTTTATTTTTAAAGATTTTATTTATTTGACAGAGCACAAGCAGAGGAAGAGAGAGGGAGAAGCAGGCTCCCTGCTGAGCAAGGAGCCTGATGTGGGACTCGATCCCAGGACCCTGGCATCATGACCTGGGCCAAAGGCAGCCGCTTAACCGACTGAGCCACCCAGGCGTCCCGCTCAGGTGATTTTTGAAAAGGCTGACTTTACCCTACATCATTCCCTAACGACCCTCGTGTTTTTTAGCAGGCACTCAAACATAGCTCAGAAATAAAACAGGTTTTTCTACCACTTTAGACAACAAAATGGATCCCTTATAACAAGCTGGGCTTGTATTCCTAGCATCAAATCTAATGAAGCATTAGACTCACCTCATGTCCAATGTAGTGTTTGGCCTCCCTATAACTTTCAACCAGTATCTAAAGAGCTAATGCATAAAGCAGGGTTTTCCATAATTCCCAAGAATTTAATGACTGGTTATTTCATGATGTGGCTTGATCCAAACCTGGGGCAGCCAAAGAATCTCCTATGAAGACCTGTTGAGAAGTAGTGAGACTTGATGAGCAAGAGCTCACTGGGCCTACATTCATCCCTTTAATTGCCATAAGGAGGACAACTCAGTTTCCCCAGCATGACATTCTCACTCAGTCTCTCTTCTGATGCACATCTGTAAAATGTTGTGCATGCTACCTAGTTGTGGAACTGATTCTATGAGACTACCTGGCCTTTGCTTTAAGAGCAGTGTGAAAGAAAGTCCAGACCCTCTTGGGACTAGGAAAAGCAGAAAAACAGACCTGAGAGCAGCAGTTTATCTGCTATGATAGGCTCTCAAAAGGCACATGTTGCCCTGATATGTGACCTATACAAGATCATGACCATAGGCTGGGGGTTAAAGCAACACACACACACACACACTTTAAAAAGTTACCTCCAGGCATCCATATTGCACAGTTGAGGATTTAAAAAGTGATTCCTATACAGGATGTTCCAAAAGTCTTAGTGAAGTTTTAAGGTATTAGGGCTGGGGATGGGGTGGTGAGCTGAACTCGCCCTCTGCCAGTCCAACAGGGGTAGCTACAGATGGTCTTGATTTATCATCAGTTAAATGTGCAGCCCAGATTAAAGGAAACATTTTATAGGACTAATTAGTCAACCCTCACAAAAGTAAATTAAGGGCCTGTGTTGAAACAGCCAAAGGAAACTCTAATACAGCACTGTAGCAATAATGCTTGGAGTGTATTCAAATGGAAAAGCTTGGGCTGGAAATACTTGTTTAGAAAAAGAAGTACATCACTCCACCCTACTTCATCAAGTAATCCAAGCCATCTTACACACTCAAGGTCTGACCAAGCAAGACGTATTTTATTAAAACCTCTTTCAGCTTGAACTAGATCGTATCCTTGGGAATAAACAAATTTTATTCAATGAAGAAGTAGAAGGGATTCTTGATTACTACTAGAGCTCTTTTGTGTAGACTGCTTCTAGGTTAATGCAAAAAGCTCAGAAAAGGATATCAGATAAGGTAAAAGGCTTTATTATTCAGGATCAGCTCAAAGTCTGACACTGACAGAAGCAGGAATAATTATTATCTCATTACATTTGACCTTTGGTACCCATTTGAAGTACTAGTTTTCCAAGTGGGATGTGTTACAGCCAGGAGACTCTCAGCACAGTTTCTGTCAGCCACATTTACCCCAATTTTACTCGGTAGAGCTGTTAGGAGATGTTCAAGGATACAAAGAATATAATCATCTACTTTAGTTATCCTACCCCCCACCCCCACTGGCTTTCAAAGCAAGAGATAGGTAGCATTATTAGCAGATATGGTCATAAATAACACCTTTCCATAACCTAACATTAAAAAATCAAACACTAATTATAAGTAGAGTTTCTAAATATTCAGTTAATGCTATGGAGTGCTTTGTTTCAAAGACAGCAATTCTGAGGCTTCTCTTTATTTATTTTTCTCCTTGCATAAAACCACGGAGAATCCATGTTTAATTCACATGTGTAGTTCTTGTTGGTACAAGCTTAACTTACAGGAATCAAAGGAATTAAAATTTGTCATTAAGAACAGATTTTTAAATTTTGACAAAAATATGAATAAGATCTACATATTTCTTAGGGATATGGATAAAATGAATCAAGTGTCATGATTGTTAGGGGATCCCCTTCCAAGGACACAGTACATAGAAGGTACATGGAGCTTGTGTCTCTGAGGTTATAAAGGGGAAAAACAGAAAACAACAGTTCAAGATGATTGATACGTAATTGCTGATTAAAGGGAAGATGTTCAAAATATTTTGCACATTATTAACTTAGAATCAATCTAAACACCTTCTATATTAAATATTTAGAGAAATTTCCATGACTTTTCAGCTCAGGGCTATACTAGAGGGTTACTGTTTTTTATGTATATGAAGAGAATCCAAAAATTCAAGTTAAAGCCAAAAATTGTTTTTTAGGTTCTGGATTTTCAGTTCAGAGCTATGTTCTTTTAATAAAAGTACCAGTAAGAAATCATTACTTTTTCTTAAATTGATGACATATTTTTAAAAAGTTGCAGCTCCTAGAGAACTGAATTCAAGTTGAATTCAAACCCCAACTTTAATGTATGACTATTGATTTTATAAATATCTTTGTCTAGTAAATGGCAAAAATTGTAACCTCTTATAGAACACGATGTTGGATTGGTACCATAGTAAATTGCTTAGTAAAAATAGAAGGACCTTAAGTCTCATACGGGAGACATATTTGGGGGAAAAAAGATAAGTAAAGGTTTCTAGTGTTGTTCTCCTAGTTTCTCCAAAGAGCTGACATTTATCACTGCTCTTAAAAAAAAGATGATTTTAACTTAAGAGACTGTATTTTAACACTGAACACTGAATCAAGATAAATGCACTTATCTGAACATCACATTTTTACATATACTAAAAAAACAAAAAAACTCCCAAAAGTGTAGTGAAAAGATTATATAAATTTTAAATGAAATTATATTTGTTTGAGGCAGCACAGATCCAGAGGTCTCCAGCAGAAGACTTCTTCAGCAACCAGCCTTCACAGACAGGCCTCCTGCCGTGACCAGCAGATATTTTCCACTGTGCACCCGCAGTCTCAGACTAATAAGAGACAAGTCTTGCTTTCTGCCTCTATGAGCTGGGATGTCATTATTGTAGAGAAGAGGCATAATTTAAAAAGTGAAGACTACTCATTCAAAAAGTTACAGAGTGATAAACTTACTTTATGGAATTAAACACAGCATTCATCCCAAGGAAGCTGCATATAAGCTATGGTAGTAGAACCAGAGTAGGTAAACTTCAGAGTTGAAAGGATTTTCTCTGAAAATGAAAAAAACGGTAGCTTTCTTAAAGATTAGAGTTATAGAATCACTCTGTTGTATTTTTTGTCTTGTTTTAATGGGCCAAAGTTCAGTTAACTCACTCAGATTAGAATCTATAATTCTGTTGATTGTTCGGGACTGCAGTAGTCGTCTTGGGATTTTCTATGGAAGTATGTACAGATTTTCCTCATGGAGCTGGGAGTAATAGTGACCTAGAAAAAGAAAGTTTATATTTCAGAGATTTTCTAAGATAAAGTTCAGCTGTTAACTTCAGCAAGTTAGCACTAAAGGGTATTTTAAATTGCAATGCCTAGAAATTTGATTATTTAGTCAGTCAGCTTTCAGTCCCAAATATTTTGATGGCAATGTGTCTTCTGGCTGATTTGTACTGAATTTAATAAAAATTGAATAGACAGTATGCAAGGATGGAAGGGATAGATTTTTCATGTGAACAGAAAATATTTACCAGTTAAACCTCCTAGTAGGAACGAAAGGTTAAAATAACCCTTCTTCTTGAAACAAATTAGTAAATCACCCTCCCAAATTTACAAATGGGATAGCGATTCAAATGGCAGCCGCTACCCTCTTCTGAAGGAATTTACATCATCATGCACATAAAGCAGAAAATTCTTTTAAAGAAACTTTAGCTTCAAAGACTGAAATTATAAAACCAGAAATATATGGGACCAGCACACTATTTTTAAAAGCCTTTAAAATTCACACATTAGTGAAAACAATTTTTCATTGAAATTATTTTTCTGCTAACACACAGCTGAGACCAGTTCCTCTGGGGGGGCAAAAAATTTTGGTTAGGGGCAAAAAACAGATACAGTGATAATTTTGAGAAGAAAGGAAAGATTCCTATATTATAGCCGATTTTTTTTTTTTTTCATTTTCTGTAGCAAGGTCTTGGTTGGAGCTTGTGTTTGAAATAATCTTTAAAATATTTCTAGTTTATTTTCCCTCTAATTATGGGATAGGCTTCATGACAGTAGGAGGGGGATATGAACACTTATTAAACTAGAACTGGCCTGAGGTTATCCAGTTTTAGATTCCTTTTAGATTCTTGGGAGTGGATTTTAATCATTCTACCACCTTCTCCTTAACACAGAGCAAGAGCTACTATGAAGCACAGCAGAACCTTCCTTAACCCATCCCACCTTAACTTGCAAACTGATTACCTGAAGCTTTTTAGTTCTGACTGGTGCCCATACTCACCCAACGCTCACAGCTACTTCCTCTGCCATTAGTAATGAGTCACTTGCTTTCCCAAGTTCACAAACCTATTTTCTGCCAGCAGTACGTGTTTTTGAAATTATTTAACTTAAATTTATGCTAGTCAATGAAATGAGTCCTAAAAAGGTAAGTGAAACTAAGCTGAATGTTTTAAAAGTATAGATAATAGGTGAATTGCCAAAAATATTGGTGTGAGCAAGATGACTGTAAAAAAGATTGGAGAAAATCATAAAAATCTGGAAGGATTCTTCATTTAAATTGCTTTGTAAGTATCTAAGTTTCACTGTATTTTAAATAATCAAACTGTAATTACAAACTGGAAATCTATTTATGGATGTTGGCAACTTGCCCACGAATGTCAGCTTTATCCATAAAAAGGGGAGGGAATCTATAAAAAGTGGTGGCCAGGGGCTTGGGGCGGGGGTGGAGAAAATGAAAAGGTGGGGGTGGGGTGGGGAGGGAATAATACCAAAGAAGAGGGAAGATATCTTTGAATTGATATACTAGAGGATGATGAAGGCTTTGAGGAACCAAGCAAGAGGGCTGAGGGCGGGCGCCTGGGTGGCTCAGTTGGTTAAGCAACTGCCTTCGGCTCAGGTCATGATCCTGGAGTCCCGGGATCGAGTCCCGCATTGGGCTCCCTGCTCGGCAGGGAGTCTGCTTCTCCCTCTGACCCTCCTCCCTCTCATTCTCTCTCAAATAAATAAATAAAATCTTTAAAAAAAAAAAAAAAAGAGGGCTGAGGGCTATGGACCTAGACAAGAGGTTTTTTTTTTTTTTTAATTAATTAATTTATTTGAAAGACAGGGAGAGAGAGTGAGAGCGCCCACCCTCCGGGCGAGTGGGGAGGGAGGGTAGGGGCAGAGGGAGAGAAGTAGACTCCCTGCTCAGCTGGGAGCCAGGAGGGCTGGATCTCACTACCCTGGGATCAAGACGTGAGCCGCAATCAAGAGTCAGAAGCTTAATGGACTGAGCCACTCAGGCACCCCTGGACCTTGACAGAAGGCATTTAATGGGAATAAATAGGGTTGCTAGATAATAAAATACAGCAACACCCAGTTACATTTGAATTTCAAACAAATAACTTTTTGGTATAAGGAATTTTTAGTATAAATATGTCCCATGCAATATTTGTCCTGAATTTTTATGTGCTAAATTTGGCAACCCTAGGTATAAATAGATTTACTTTAAAAAAAAAAAAAAAAGAAAGCATCCTGACTCCTGAGAAGGGATTTGTGTCTGACCTCTTCAAGTTAGGGAATGTATCCTCTCACTGGCCCCATTTGAGTTAGGAAATGCATCTTCCCACCACTGCCAACTTACCGGGCCTGGAGAAGTCTTTCCGCTCTGTCTCCTGGAACTGGGGGTCTGGGAGGATGGACTTCGCGGAGATGAATTCTCAGCCTTCCGTTTGGCTGCCATGGCCAATAACCAGTTTTTATTCTCTGGGGAGCTATTCTCTTTGCCTACCACCTCAGACCCTTCTCCACAAGATCCCAAAGGAAGAGGTAGTGTTCCACAGCTTTCTGAAGCATAAGGACTGGCAGGAGAAGGAGGCTCTGAGATACTCATACTAGCTCCTTCAATCTTGCTTGGTTTGGTAGGACCTAGAGAGTCCTTACCAAGGTCTTCCTGGTTACCAGCAAGGCAGCACAGATCCAAATGAAGCTTTTCAACTGGGTCATCAAGCTCAGTCACACAGTTGCAACTCTTCACACACTTCTGTTTTACACTCTCCAGACAACTTGAGTCTAGCCTCCTCTTAACTCGATTTCTAGACTCTGAGCAAGCCACTGCTTGGGATGATTTCAGACTCACAGGAATGAGGGCTTTTCTTGGAGATGTGATCTTGGTCTCAGAAGCAGGTGGAGTGATAGGTGGTGATGAGGATGGTGTTCGGGTCATCCAGTTTCTAATGGACATCTTGAAAGATGAGGGTGGCTTGGGAGAGCCAGAGGAGACAGAGCCTCTTCTGCTGATGGGAGACCGGGCTTTGGCAGGAGGGGTTTTAATAGAGAATGTGGGAGTATTTGAAGGAAGAGGGAGGTCTCCTGCACAGCTTGGAGCACAAGCTGCTGATGATGGGGAGGAAATGGATGGACTGCTCTTTACTCTGGGTGCTTTGGCAGGAGTACTCTGGCTACTTGTCACTGTCACTGAAAAAAAAAAAAAAAAGAGGGTCACAAAAATCAGAAGTGAAAGTCAGAGAAAATTCCTGAATTCTCATCAAGGAAAATTATAGCTAACTTACTCATATAGAAATGGGTTTCCCAGTGAGTAGGTTACATAGATCATTGGATTCTTAACACACCCTTGCAACATATTCCTTCCCCTTTCCTAACTGCCAGCCTCCCAACCACTGTTGTAAAACGTATACTTTTAAATCTAGAAAATACAGAAAAATTTAAAAAAATTCAAAGTATTCAGGTAAACCACTTTTAGCATTTTTTCTATACTTGTGCATGTAATATATACATTATACACTTCAAATTTTTTCTATACAAAAACAAGACCATAATGTATATACTATTTAGTAACCTGCTTCTTAGCATATCATGACTATTTCTCACATTAATATAGATTTATATTATCATTTTTAATAGCTACCAAGTATTCTAAGGTAACAGTTAGACATCAGGTTGTTAATGATATTTTGTTTTCATAAGTAAAGTTGCCATTAGGATTCCCATATATACTTTTCAGCAATGCTAGGGCCGAGAGGCACTGCACATGGCTCCCAAACAGAAGTGTACTGGTCTAAAATTTGGCACATTCATTTACTATTGACTTGAACACAACCCTTTACCTCCTCTACTTCAGTTTCCATATCTGTTAAATGGAGAGCTTTTAATCTCCACAAGAAATAACCCCCTCAATTACTTGTTAAGGTTATCAGGCCTCACTTGGTTTTCCACCTTAATTTACAAATGGCTACTTTCTACAAGCCAAAGAATGCCAAAGAACATTTTAGAAACTAAATGCTTGCTTGCTCTTAGTAAAACAAAGCAAACAGTGGACAGAACTCTTCTCTATGTGTCCTGTCTCTTGTTTACAAGCAATGCAAGTACTTTAGGCAAATTCTTATAAACTTTATGCTTCTTCCCCCTTGGGCCCCACCACAGACAACTCCGTATTTTCTTACGTTCCTTCTGAGCTTTGGAGATTTCTGAAACAGTGTTCCTATCTCCAATAACAAGGAAAGGCCATCAGTTTATTTTCTAAGTCACAAACTCTTTGAATTATCACTCTGATATTTAATTCAGTTTAATTACTGAATTGCATTCATATGCAAGTGAATTTAAGATGAGCTGACATAAAAATACAATCTCTCTTTTAACTAGAATACAGATTTACAAGGATTAATTTCAGGCATTTAGTTACCCTTTATGTTCTACCCTGTGCTTTTTACTAATCAAGCAATTTTGCCTTGCAACAGAGAAATTCTACACACTGACTTTTGCCTAAACTTTTCCCATCAACCATATGTTTAGAAATGGCCAAAGTGATACTGCTCCTTCTATGCATCATTACTGGAAAACCCCATTTTTGTTGTAACACGCTATACAAGGGAAATTAGTGACAGGGACCTGTCCCTGAAGCATCTGGTCATAGTTCTCATACTCATGTTCTAGAGCTTGATTTGTTATTATTTCAGGAGGACAGAAACTTTTCATTTGTTTCACTCCTCAGTGCAGGTCAACAGTCACTACATAGCCCCTGTAGTCTTTAGTTCCATTAAAGTGGGCTGAAGGGTATGGTTAAGGCAGAACAGAAAGCCCTAAAATAGTATGGGTCTTACAACATGCAGATTCTAAGACAGGATTAGGGGAGAAGGAAAAGCTGGGCCAGGGGCAGCTGGGCTTGGGCCACACAGATATCTAAGTTTCTGAAGTGTTTACTAAAGGTCAGCAGGGGATCTGATGTGGTGGAAAGCTAGGGCATTTCTCTTCTTTTAGGATGTTAAAATGAAAGAAGGAGTGGACCATGTTCAAAGAGAAGATTTTATTAACTTGGAAGGCTAACAAAACTCTAGGCCAAATTTAAATCTTTTTTTTAAAAATAGTAATTAGATTATTAAGATAATAAAAGTTCATGGTAAAAAAAAAGAACCAAACAGTTAAAGAGGGGAATAAGGTGAAAAGTAAAAAGTCCTCTTTTTAATCTTCTCGTTTTACTCATGTTCTTGTGCAACCCACAATTTTCTATATGTCTGTTAGTACACACAAGGCATATCATACTTTAAAAACCCAACAATGGATTATTACACACATACACCACATACTCCCTCACATACATTCTGCAATTTGCTCTTTTCTCTTAAAAATGTTATCTTTTTCTCTATATCTCTACAAGTACGTTAGATGTACTGCATTCTTTTTAACAGCTATACAGTATGTCATTATATCGATCCATCGATTTAATATGACATGCCCATTTAGCACATCATCTACTGAATTTCCACTGACCCTAAGCACTGCATGAGATCTGATGACACGGTAGCATAGACTGCTTTATTATCCTAAAAGCTTCCTGAAAGTCAGTTCCTTTGAGGAATTATAGAGAGCTTACTAATAATTGGTCACTTTGCAGCTCCTTTCTGTATAAGGGTTTGCCATCTGGCCTCACCCCACCTTTTCAGTCATATCATGTACTCTGCTACTTTAGGATCCTGTTACAGGAGACTGCTCATTGCTTCCTGAACAAGCTGCACACTGTCACATCTCTGTCTTTGTTCATGTGGCTTTCTTGCCAAGTCTGTCCCTTCTTGGCCAGGCAAAAATTCTCATGTTTCAGGCTCTGATGACATCATTAACTTCATTGTTACACAATTCACAAACTTCTTTTCAGTGTGAAGAATTCACAAACTTCTTTCCTCCTCTCCCAGAGTAAGTAGGTTCTTTTGTTTATATAGCTAGGAACTATGTTAATAATGTACCACAGCTTTTGTAGCTGCCTCCTGGACTAGACTGTGAGCACCTAGGGGGCAGGTGATGATGATTTACTCATTTTTAAGTCTAGTGCCCCTATAGCAACCCAGCAAGGAATTATTAAACAATTTTTGTTAAATGTCATTACTGCTGAGAGAGGACGGTGAGGTTCCAGGCATCAAAAAACAGACTCTAAGTATTCTGCTGACTGGTGAGAGTATAGCAAGCACATGAGATAGAACAGGTAAGGTTTCTTTCCTTTAAGATAAGGACAATCATTGTCCTTTGTCATTCAATAATGCCTAAACCAGATGTTCTCAAGCCTGGCTACATAAAAGAATTACTTGGAGCTTTATAAACATACAGGTACTTGGTCCCCACCCCAGACCTACTGAACAATCTCTGGGGATACACAAACTTTTAAAAAGCTCCACCACTGGTTATGATGCACAGCTGGGGTTAAGAACCATTCACCTCGACAGTGCTGAGATTGCTGGCGGAAACAGTGAAACACCAGGAAGTGACAGAGCAGGTGCTGGCTGGGAAAAGTAGGGCAGAGGGAAAAGGGGCCGTGCCTTGGATTTAAAGCCTCTGGCTGGGGTGTTAAAAGGGCCAGAAGAGAAGATACGAAGCCCAGGATAGCAGTGAAGCTTGGGGTGACAATTAGAAGTTGGGAAAGCAGAGGACCGTAATTTTCAAAATGGAAGTGTGATTAGCAGCAGCCAATCTGTTGCTGGAAGCTGGGCTACAGGGTTGAATAGCCAATGTGCCAGCCCTTGGCATTCACTGGGGTTGCTGCTCTGTAGTGCTCTTCAGAGGAACTCTAGCAGCATCCAGAAATGGAGAAATCTAGGTATAACTCTTGGTCAGGTTTTTTTCTCTTTTTTTAAAAAATATTTTATTTACTTATTAGAGAGAGAGAAAGCACAAGCAGGGGGAGTGGTACAGGGAGAGGGAGAAGCAGGCTCCCTGCTGAGGAGAGAGCCCGATGCAGGACTGGAGCCCAGCACCCTGGGATCATGACCTAAGCCGAAGGCAGACAACCAACTGAGCCACCCAGGTGCCCCTCTTGGTCAGGTCTTAACTCAAATTTTGCTTTCCTGTGTTGAGTTCTAAAGGAGGCAGTACTGCAGAGGGCTTGCAAGCATGTGCTCCAAACCCAGGCTGCAAGTGTTTAAGCTCTGGTTCTACTACAACTTCAAGGCTGTGTGATCTGAGGCAAGTCTAACTTCCTTGAGCTTCAGTTTTGGTTGTTTGGGGAACTAAATAAGATAATCCATGTGGGTCCCTAGAATGATTGTGCTAATACTCAATAATGGCTAAATGTTGTTGTTGTTATTATTTTGGTCCAAACTTAGCCAACATATGTAACCTTTTTTGTGACTTGGCTTCCAAAATTAAGAATAATTAATGACACACTAAAAATACTTAGTTAAGCAACTCACTTTTCATTAATACTCTTAAAATGGTTACTGCAATTAACACAGAAATGCCACCTCTGGGAATCTATTTTAATGGGATGGAGGAACCCTTAATTCAGAAAAAAATTTTCACAAAATATTGGAAACAAAATGTCCAACTATGATAGAATAGCTAGATAAACTACGGAACATTTACTCAGTGGACTATTTTAAATATTTTGCTAAAAAGATAACAAAAAGTGCTTAGGACATCATGTTCAGTGAAAACATCCCCAAGAAATCCAAATGTATTTACAGTATAAACATGATTCTGTTGATAAGACTCTCTTTGTGGAGGGGCGCCTGGGTGGCTCAGTCGGTTAAGCGGCTGCCTTCGGCTCAGGTCATGATCCCAGGGTCCTGGGATCGAGCCCCGCATCGGGCTCCCTGCTCGGCGGGAAGCCTGCTTCTCCCTCTCCCACTCCCCCTACTTGTGTTCCCTCTCTCCTGTCTCTCTCTCTCTCTGTCAGATAAATAAATAAAATCTTTAAAAAAAAAAAAAAAAAAAAGACTCTTTGTGGAAAAGGAGGAAAATCTCAAAAAAGTTAAAATGTTAATTAAAATTGTGAGTGGTGGAAACACTGAAGGCTTTTTCCTCATATGATGCTTCGCTTTTTCGTTTTCCAAAATTAGGGAGAGATAAGTAAATATAAAGACAAGGCAGCAAATAGACATCCATGTTCATGGATCACAAGACTTAACACATCATTAAGATGGCAATATTCCCCAAACTGAGCTATAGATTTGATGCAATCCATATCAAAATCCTAGGGGACTATTTTGCAGAAATTGAAAAGCTGGTTCTAAAATTTGTATAGAAATATAAGAGGACAAGAATAGTCATAATAACTTTGAAAAAGAAGAAAATTGGGGGACTCAGACTTTCCGACTTCCAAACCTGCTACAAAGCTACAATAATCAAGACAATGTGGTATCAGCATAAGGATAGACATATACACCAATGGAACAGAAATGAGAATCTAAAAATAAACCCTTACATTTATGGTCAATTAAGTTTTGGCAAGGGTGTGAAAACAATTTAATGGAGTAAAGAATAGTCTCTTTTAAAAATGATACCGAGAGGGGTGCCTGGGTGGCTCAGTTGTTAAGCATCTTACTTCGGCTCAGGTCATGATCCCAGGGTCCTGGGATCGAGTCCCACATCGGGCTCCCTGCTCAGCGGGAAGCCTGCTTCTCCCTCTCCCACTCCCCCTGCTTTGTGTTCCTGCTCTCGCTATCTCTCTCTGTCAAATAAATAAAATCTTTAAAAAAATAAAAAATAAAAAATAAAAATGATACCGAGAAAGCTGGATATCCACGTATAAGAGTGAATTCGGATCCTTACCTCACATCATACACAAAAATAAACACACAACGGACCAGATAGCTTAAAACTAAAAAACTCCCAGAATAAAACATAGGAGTAAATCTTTGTGACCTTGAGTTAAGCAATGGTTTCATTAGATACAACACCAAAAGCACAAATGACAAAGGAAAAAACAGATAAACTGGATTTCAACAAAATTAGAAAATTTTGTATCAAACAACACCATTAAGCAAGTAAAAAGACAACCTATAGAATAAGAGAAGATATTTTCAAATCATTGTATGACAAGGGGCTTATATCCAGAGTATATAAAGAACACTTATAACTCAACATTACTCCAAAGAAAATATACAAATGGCAAATAAGCACATGAAAAAATGCTTTACATCGTTAGCCATTAGGGAAATTCAAATTTAAACCACAATGGGATACCCCTTCACATTCACTAGAAGGGCTATATTAAGAAGAGAAACAATAAGTGCTAATAAGGATACAGAGAAATTGGAACCCTCATTTTGGATGCTGAAGAAATTCTAGAATTAGATTGTGTTGATGACTGCCTAACTCTGACCATCCTAAAGACCCTGCACTGTATACTTTAAATGGGTGGGCTTGTGATATGTGACTATACCTTGACAAGGCTCTAAAAAAAAAGCCTCAAGAGGAAAAAAAGTAGAGGAAATAAAAAGTATGTAACTCCTTTCTGAATAGAAAAAAATAATAATACTCTTGATCAAACCAAAATTATGATCCTGTATTGGGAAGATAGGGGAATGCGGAGCATGCAGAGGTTTGGTAGTGGTGGAGACACAGAGAGCTAAATCCTCATCTCACATAGTAAGAAGTCAACAGATGATGTTGAAAACTGCAACAAAATAAAACAAAACCCTAAAGAAACAGAAATGCACAAATATTATTTAGAGATACAGACACACAAATCAAAGAATCAGCTAAAGGATTTGACAGTGGCTATACCCCTGAAAAAGGGGAACCGTGGGGCAGGGTGTCTGGGGACTGCTTTTTATCTTATTCACTGCTGTAGAACTAGTGGACTTGTTAAACTATGATACTAATAAAAAAATTTTTTTTAAAGAGAGGAAAAACCAAAAACCAAAAATGAAGGCATCAAAGGTTTTACTGAAGTAGATTTAGAACAAAAGATCCTCTGGAGTCCAGTTCTGCTTATAACAACTTGTAAGAGACTAAATAAATAAGTCACTAGAAAAATGAGCATATATTTGGTCTCACCTTCAACTCCCCATTACCTTAGGCCTTGATGGCTAATGTAAAATGAATCTTTAAGCTTGAATTTCAAGCTTACTACTATATATCTGTTGATAACATCAGAATCCCCTCTGGCTGGCTCAGTGCTTGGAAGACTTTTGCTCTTGGTGCATTGTCTCACTCTTCAACACTGTCTCTGTCAATTCATGGTTATTACAAAATCCACATACATGATCTTTCCAATACCTTGCTTGCTCTGTCTCTTGGCCTCCTTCTACACAGCTTTGTCCTTTCACTCACTCAAGCCCCTTATTCCTTGACCTTATTACTACCAACCTGCAAATCCTCCATTTTCTCAATTTCAATCACCACCTGTTTTCCAGCTCACTTTTGTGAGCAATTCCAAATTTCAATTCCAAAAACCCTTCATTCTCAGGGGATCTCAATTCATTCATCTTCCTACTTCGATACTGTCCCCCCAGTGCCACTATATCCTCACTTCTCTCCTCACCCAGTTTCAATCCTGTAGTCAGTCATTACAGTCATCCTCTCATATCTACCCTCAACTTCCTTGGCCCCCCCTCACTTCACACTTGTGGATTTAAACCACATCCCTGGTTAAATGCAACTCCCCACCTACAGTGTACCTGTACCTGGGCAGCAGACACACAACCATGCTGACTGCTCACTTTTAATTCATGGCTACTAGCCTCAAGTTGACCCACAGCCCAACAACCGTATTTCCCCAGTCCATTTACTCTTCTTTTCTCTGCATGACTCATGTCACACTTTCTTCTCTCTCCTCAGATCTCAACCACCTCCTCCCGTATCCTTATTTTCACTTGATGATCTTGATTCCTATCTCAGCTAAGAAAAGAGAAGCTATCAACTTCCACAGGTTCTGACCATCCCATCTATCCACCTACCTTCACTGTGCTTATATATTCTACCTTTTCTCTAATTACTATGGATGAACTTTCCACACCCCTGGCAAAGGCCTACCCTTTTACTTGTAAATTTGATATCACCCCCTCACACTTGAGAACATTGCTCCAGCAAATTTCCCTGCATCAAGTTTCCCCCTCTCCATAGGATCCTTCCAGTCACATACAAAATGCTATATTCCTATTAATACAAAACAAAAACAAATTTCAACACTGCTTTTTCCTTCAGCTACCACTTCATTTCTCTCCCTTTCTTTCTAGCAAAAACTCCTTGAAGGAACCCTCTATACTTATAGTCTCCGAGTTCTCTTCTCTGATCCTCCTTAACACTCTGCCAACTGCTCTCATTAAAGTCACCAAATAATCCCCATATTGCCAAATCCAAAGGCCAATTTTTACATGGAATGCTAAAAACATTTGAACAAATTCATCCCCCTCTCCATTTATTTACTTGGCTTCCAGGATACAATACTCTCCTAATTTTTCTCTATCTCTGGTTGTGTCTGTTCCTTCACCCCTCCAATCTCTAAACACATTGGGGTGTTCCAAGGGTCAGAACCTAGACCTATCCTCTTTTCTTAACTATAGCTTCTTTCACCTATATGATGAATCCCAAATTTACAGCTCTAGCCTTGAACTGCAGAATTAAACATCTAACCCCCTCTCTGACCTCTTCATTTGAATGTCTAATAATTATATCAAACAACATATCCAAATGGAACTTTGGCTATTCCCTCCCAAACCTGTTTCTTCTGCAATGATTCCTATCTAGATTAATAGCAATTCCATTCTTCTAGCTTCTCAAGTCCTAAACTCTGAAGTGATCCTTGATAACTCTCCCTTACATCCCATATCTGATTCCACGCTATATTTACAATATATCCAGAACTTGAAGACTTTTACCATCTTTTGCTACCCCTCTGTCCAAGTCACCATCATTGCTTCCTGGATTATTTCAAAGGACTTCACAATTAGCTTCCAGCTTTTACACTGATCCTTTTATAATTTGTTTTCAACACAGGGGTAAAAATGGTCAAGCTAGGAAAAGTCAGATCATGATACTCCTCTATTTAAAACCCTGCAATAGCTTTTTATTTGTCAGAATAAAAGCCCAAATCATATAAGAACCTCATTTTCCATTACTATTCCCCTCCCTCTCCTTAGCTTGCTCCAGTTAGAGGGGCTATACCCACATTAGCCTCCTTGAGGAACAAAAAATGTCAGGCCTACTCCTGCTTCAGGGCTTCTGTGCTTGCTGTTTTATCTGCCTGGAATGTTCTTCAAAATATGCACATGGCTCACTATTTCACTTCCCTTACTCAAATGTCATCTAAACATTGAGGCTTCCCTGGGCACCTAATTTTCCAGTGTTCCTTTTTTTCTGAAGTATTTATTATTACCTGACATAGTACATATTTTACTTTATTTATTTATTTTTAAAGATTTTATTTATTTATTTAACAGAGACAGAGATAGCGAGAGCAGGAACACAAGCAGGGGGAGTGGGAGAGGGAAAAACAGGCTCCCCGCCGGGCAGGGTGCCTGATGTGGGACTCGATCCCAGAACCCTGGGATCATGACCTGAGCCGAAGGCAGACGTTTAACGACTGAGTCACCCAGGTGCCCCATATTTTACTTTAACTTGTTTCTTTGCCTCTCATACTAATCTGTAAACTTCATTTACATCTTTGGGATTTTTGATTCTTTTGTTCATTGCTAAAACTCCAGCAACTCAGAGCAATGCCTAGCACATCGTAGGTGTTCGATACTTTGAAAGTAAATCCACCACTGTATTCCAGTGCCTCGTGTGGATGATAAACCTAGTAGTGCTCAGAAAATATTTATTGAAAAGAATGAATGTCAAAACGATGGTGCTTTCCTTTAAAAATATACCAAACAAGATCAAATTTAGCTTATCACTTTGTATTGTAGAATGAAACCAATCAAACCATAAACAACGTAGAAAAATGCACGGGATCCTTACCTAGGTCAGCTCTCGCTTCTTTTTTCTTCTGAGAAGCCCAACCCACTATGGAGAGTTTATCTCCTCCTGATTTCTCCTCTAAGCCTCTATTCAAGCGCCAGATTTTCAGTGTATTGTCATCAGAGCAGGTAGCAATCTAATGAGAATCAGGAAAGGAGTTAAGAAGTTTCAGTCAAAGATTTACAACAAAATAAAAAGTAGATCTTAAGGACTCATGACTAGAGAATTATTCCATCCAATATACCAGGATGTAGAAAATGATCATATACTTCATCCCTTGCTTTCAGGAATCACTCCAAATTTCCAAAGGACTCTTGTTTCTTTCTAATTCTGATGGTATGTCTTTTGTTACCAGTCATGTCTTACCTGACCTAAAGCCCTACTATAAAATCAGGTTCATTTCATTTTACTCTCAAAAACCTGGGCAAGGGGTGGGAGGATGGGTTAGCCTGGTGATGGGTATTGAGGAGGGCACGTTCTGCATGGAGCACTGGGTGTTATGCACAAACAATGAATCATGGAACACTATATCTAAAACTAATGATGTAATGTATGGGGATTAACATAATAAAAAAAAAAAAAAAAAAAAACCTGGGCAAGTCATCATCTTTATCACCTTCTATATAACTATGAAATAAATAATTACGACACCTTTTTTATTTCCTCTCTTAAATGACAAACCAGTGTACGCCACCAACATTCAATTTCTACCACTTTCTTCTGAATTCTACATGTTCTGGCTTACTGCTGAAAGAATGGGATCATTTCCAAGATCAGGCCTAGTCGGTGACTCTAGTAGGCTGTGACAAATAGAATGAAACCATTCCTTTGAGATTCTTTTTCAGATAGGTAAAGGAGTAATCTGGGAAAACAACAAGTTCACTAGGCTGAAAGAAGTTAAAAATAACCTTTGCCCCTTTAAAAATATCTGACCATTCCCGATCTTGGTCCCAAGCCTTTTATGGCAGAGAAAGTCCAGCTTGAAGAGCTTGTGGCAAATGGCCACTGGTACCAGAGCTGTTCCCCAGCATTTGTTTATATAATTTCTCTATTTCAGTCACTGAAGAGACAGAAAAAAAAGAACACACGTTCTTCTTAAATCTTGGCCCCCAAGAGACTGGCAGCTTTTTCCTTTCCTTACTGGGAGGCCAAAAGAAGACACACATATTTAACTGCTCTACAAGAAATGCCTGGAATCCCCAGTTACTCTATGGTCTATTAACAAGAATTATTTCCAGAGCACCTACTGTGAGTCTGACAATTTACATATTTTATGTTGTTTAATTCTCACAATGTAAAAAGCCTTGAACTCAAATAACCTCATCTACAAAATAAGAATAAAGTTATTTGCCCAAGGTCACCACAATTAAGTGGCAGAGCTAGAACTGAAATCTAAATTTTTCCAATTCCAAAGGCTAGATTTTAAAACCATATTTTACCTTCTTAACTCTAGGCTGGGAACAAAGTTATTAAAACAAACAAACAAACAAACAAAAACTTTTAAAGTAGTGGTCATTAGATTAGTATAGGTAAACAGCCCTATCATTACCTATGAGTCTTTTCTGTGCATATAGTTAAGGGCAATATATGATAGTTGAAAAAAGAGAACACAAATAACTGAGTAATTAAAAAACTCTCTTAGTTCTCCAAAGATACATAACTCCATGTTAAAAGTAGATATTTCACTGGAAGTTACATGGAATCTCAGAAGAAAAATGTCATTAGGATTTAATTATTGGTGATTAAAGCAATGAGTTAAAAAAAAAAAGAGTCTATCATAAGGCTGACCACAGAAATGGTTATACAGATATAGCAATAAAAAGAAATCCACAGCAGTACTGGAAAGCTAGCAGGGATGCCATGAGTAGTAGACCAGACCATAAGAAGTTTCTGGAAGATAAAAAACAGATGGGAACAAAACCTCAAAATGTCATAAATGAAAGGGGAGATATCCACAGAAGTGATATTTCTTGTAAGCCCCAAATAACCCAAAGACTAGAGGCAGTAGGGACTGGGAGAATTAGTGGAACTTGGGCCACTATTGTATGAAATCCCTACATACTCACAAAGTTTATGTTTCTGGCCTTTTTACATTTCAGGTATTTTGTTTATCTTTAAGTATTATTGTAAAAAAAATTTTTTTAAGTGAGAAATGTCTAAAACATTTTGGAGCCACTTACATAGTGTAGCCATAGATAACCTAACACATTACGACTTCACAGTAAGCACGGTTTAGGCATGTGAAAACTAAATTGGACTGTGAAGGACAGTCAAGATGTTACATTTAATATACCACATTGATAATATGTAGAAAGTTAATAAAAACTAGTTTTCCCACCTTAGATTTTCTTTTTACCTTAGATTTTCAGATGAAATTTAATTACATTAAAAACTTAATTCTATGTTTAGGAAAGAAATTACTCTAGGGAATCAAGAAATCCATTCTTATCTTGCCATTTGCAATGATGTGGATGGAACTAGAGGGTATTATGCTAAATGAAATAAGTCAGTCAGAGAAAGACAATTATCATATGATCTTACTTATACATGGAATTTAGGAAACAAAACAGAGGATCATAGGGGAAGAGAGGAAAAAATAAAACAAGATGAAATCAGAGAGGGAGACAAACCGCAAGGGACTCTTAATCACAGGAAACAAACTGAGGGTTGCTGGAGGGGAAGGGATGGGCGATGGGATAACTGGGTGATGGATATTAAGGAGGGCATGTGATATAATGAGCACTGGGTATTATATAAGACTGATGAGTCATTGATCTCTACCTCTGAAACCAATAATATATGTTAATTAACTGAGTTTAAATTAAAAAAAAAAAATCTATTTTTATTCCTTAGTGTAAGTTTCTCTATTGGTAGAGAAAAGTAGAATATGTATGGTTAATGCTGACATAGATCCTGGATGGCCTCTAGATCTTTCAATCTCTAAGCATAAAAGTCTGTGTAACTCTCAAACTAACCTTGGGAAAATCTACAAATCTGTGATCTACTTTTTAAACCAATGACAGAGATTTATTTACAAACCTTTGTGAAGTCTGATGGACACCAGCACACAGATGTGACTTCTTGAGAGTGACCCTGGAGCACAGTAGGAGGATGCCAGGGTGTGGAGACCTATCACACCATCAAAAAAGAAAAAACAAGTCAGCAGAGCAGTATTAAGTCTTCCAGATAGAGCCTTTGAACCTCTCCATATCTGTGTCTTACAGAGCTTCAGGGTTGTTACCAAAGATCTCTCTAGGTCTGCCTAGTTATAGCTCAGAAAAGAGTCCCAATGGGCAATAAAAGTATTTCTGTCATTGATCTGAGAAAACAGAATGAAAATAGCCAAAATAAGTAAAATAATATGAACTTAAATACCAGGACAGGTCTTATTTCAATTCAAGACTATCTAGCTATATATATTTTGACTAAAATTCAAGAATGACATTGTTCCTCACCTCTTAGCTGGTAAACTTTCTATAAGGATAGGGTTCAGCTGCTAGGTAGTATGAACTTCAAGTGGAGTCCTGTTTTTACATAGTCTAGACATTTTCAGATCTTCTCTAATCGGCTACTTCCAGGAACACTACATTAAATAAATGCTGAAGGCATCTCAGACATAGTACCAGTTCTCCTCTGACAAGAGGACAGTCTTTCATCCAAAAGACTCACTGATTTTTACCAGAGTCCCTAAAATTATACCCCTTCATTTTGAAGGAATATAAACTATATACTTTTACATGGCACTTCCACATGGCACTTTTTTTTTGGGAAAAAAAAAAATCCCCTAAAATTTCATTTTGGTAAATTTGCTTAAAGAAATCTTGAATTTTCAGTTAAGTACTGCCATATCTTAATGAATCAAGAAGGGTCATATTGTGCAGTACTATACACGTGACAAAGGATCAGATTTCCCCCCTCACTGGATGCTACTTGTGATATGCATTTGACAGTTGACTCATTCAAGAGTTGTCAATCCCTTTCAGAGGCCACGGGAATTAATCAGCACAATATGGCATATAAACTCACATAACTATTATTAGCATGTGTTTGGAAAAAAAAATTATTCTCTTTTCATTTTCCTGAGGCTATGAATCATTGCTCATCTGTATGAAGAAAGTGGAGGCGACTCTGGAAAGAGTATTTGCAGAGAATGACTAAGAAAACTTAATAGATTCCTTCAATTGTAGTGAAGAGAGTCAACACACTGATTCATAAGGTCCCAACTCAATTATTACTACTCCTCTCTTGGGTTAAATGGCACATGTAATGATTCAAAAAGCAAAAGAAGAGAAAGAGTAGAGTCTAATTCGCCTTGCCGGGTTAATTAGAGTTTAACAGAAAAAGCTTTTTCCTGAGTATTATCTAAAAGGATCTCACTCTGCCTCCTACAATGGCACAGAGAACAATAACTCATTCCCTCACAAGGTAGCATATTTTAGGAAAGACTTTCAAGATAGTCTCTAACTATCTCAGGAGCCACAGAAATTTTCCTTCCTCCTGCATTTGGGATGGCCCCAGCCCATTAAATTTCTCTTCACCCAAGGCCCAAGCAGGCCAGGTAGGAGCAAATTAAAAAGGAGAGAAAATCCTAATGTCCTCTTGACTGACCCTCCCTGGTAGGAACACATTATTCTACTGCACTGGTTTACTCTGCTTGTGGCCTCTAGCTTGTCATTTCAAGATACTGCCTCTTCTTCAATTTTCTAGGCATTACAGTACCTAAGGGAACCTAAACATGTACACAAAGGATTAAAATAAATCTCAAGAAAACCAAACATCCGCCAATAGAATATATGCACATTTTTTGCATTTATCTATAGGATCTAAAAGAAAAAACAAAAGATCCCTCGGACAAACTTTTTACAAACTGGTAATAAGGTAGGAATAATAATGACAATAAAAGTCAGCATTTGTTGAGGCAGGCACTTCGTATAGCATTAAAGTAGGGGGAAGATTCCTCAAAAAGTTAAACACAGAATTAATTACTATATGACCCAGCAATTTTTTTTAAAGATCTATTCATCCATTTGAGAGAGAGAATGAGACAGCACGTGCGCACGCGAGTGGGGGTGGGGGGAAGGGGGAGATGGAGAGAGAGAATCTCAAGCAGACTCCTTACCCAGCTAGGAGACCAATGTGGGGCTCAGTTCCACGACCTGGAGATCATGACCTGAGCCGAAATCAAGAGTTGAACGCTCAACCCCGACTAGCCAACCAGGCGCCCCAGGACGCAACAATTCTATTCTTAGGTATACACACAGAAAAACTGAAAATATATGTTCAAACAGAAACTTGTACATGAATGTTCATAGTAGCTTTATTTATAAAGCCAAAAAGTGGAATAATTCACATGTCCACCAACTAATAAATGGATACATAAAATGTGGTCTATCCATACAATGGATATTCAGCCATAAAAAGGAATGAAGTACTAATACGTGCAACAACAAACAAATCTGGAAAACATTATGCTCAGTGAAACAAGCCAGACATAAAAAATCATATTGTATGATTCCATTTATAGGATATGTCCAGAATAGGCAAATCCACAGACAGAACATAGGTTAGTGGTTGCCAGGGGCTGAGGGCAGAGGAGAATGAAGAGTGACTCTTCAAGGGTACAGTGTTTCTTTTTGGAGTAATGAGAATGTCTGGGAATGAGACAGTGGCGATGGCTACTCAAAATCAACTGTACATTTAAAAAATGACTAAAATGATGAATTTTATATTATGTGAATTCTATCTCAATAAAAAAAAAGGGTGGAGAGGAGGGCATGTTGTGGGCTGAAAGGAGTACTAATATCCATCAAGTTTGTATGAATGGTACTTACAGGAGCTTTCACAGTTTAGGACTACCCTACATGGTATAGTATACTTGTTGACTACTTCAAAGAAGATGAATTTCCCCTAGTGAAACTCAACTTGTTTTTAAGTCCTTCATTTTTACTCAAATAAGTTTTTATTGTCACTTTGTTATGATAAAACATTACCGTAATTACAGGATTTCATTTTTTAAAAACCTCCCTCTACTTTTAAGTAATTAGAGGACACTATTAAGTCCAAGAGACATTTACAACTATGCATTCTGGAGATGGTCAAAACACAGAAAACTGTCCTTTCTTACATATTCTAGTTGTTATATAGACTTTAATTCAAGACATGAAGAATCCCCAAGTTAAAACTCCTAGAACTATGAAGGTTACCACTAGAAATAACTGGCTCTAAGCTACACATCTAATAAAACATTCTGTATCCTTAAACATGCAAAAAAGACCAGCACCTTTCCTCAAAAAAATCTCCTTACTCTGCCCAGTCAGAAACCAAATCTCATCTTTATTTCTGCCATGAGATCATCTACACTTCCTAAAGTGTCAGGCTCAATGTTTCGCCAGTCAGCGGTAGAATGACTGTGCCAAATGAGTTTATTTATAACCACTTCAATACTATTTAGTGGCTATAACAGAAACGAACCAGGGAAGGGAGGGGAGAGGAAGGGGTGGGACAAAGGGTAAGAAATTAAAAAGAAAAAAATATATTAACTTTTTATTTTTAAGTCTTGGTCCTTAGTATCAGAGAGTCTAACTATATTACACCTCCCTTTTGCTGAGCAGTGGTAAAGATTAAAAGGCCATTCTCTTCTGTCTTAAGATCTGCAACTCTTTTCTTTCACTCTGTTTTCTTGTGCCCATGGGCTTTTTAACATAGGAAAAATCCCAACACTTGAGAGAATTCTGACCTTTTGGAAACATAGCAGAGCGACAAGATAAACTAACAGCATGATACTCAGCTTGCATGGAATGGTTTTTAAACTACACCCCCACCCTTTTTTTTTAATCATGGAAAAGAGAAACTGAGCCACCTCACTAGGCAAATTCAATTTTAGGAGCAGTAAGCTTGCCAGGATCTCAAATATCAGAGCCTGCACACTGAGTTATGTGTGGACAGGCAGGAGAACATCATGTCTGAACCACATCATTCAGCACTGACATGTGACCCAGCCTAGGAATTTAGAAAGGGTCACCCATGTATGTGATAGCCCCTGACTGGATATCTGAAAATGGGTTACTAACAACAGCCAAGTTTCTTTACTGCATGTCTTTAGAGAGAGAAACTATACCTCAACCCTCATTCCCTGAAACAAACAAACAAAAAGCCTTTGTACTAGAGAAGATAGCTAGAGAGGAACTTTCAGAATCAACAATAAAACTGTCCATATCCACATGCAAACACATATATGTAGAAGATATAATCATATGCATAATTATGTATACATAATTAAAAAACTGATTTTAAATGATTTTTTAAAAACGATCAGTGCAGGGCGCCTGGGTGGCTCAGCTGGTTAAGCGACTGCCTTCGGCTCAGGTCATGATCCTGGAGTCCCTGGATCGAGTCCCGCATCGGGCTCCCTGCTCGGCAGGGAGTCTGCTTCTCCCTCTGACCCTAACCCCTCTCATGTGCTCTCTCTCATTCTCTCTCTCTCAAATAAATAAATAAAATCTTTAAAAAAATAAAAAAAAATAAGAAGTAAAAATGATCAGTGCAGAAGTATTTCTGGCATAATCTTTTATTATGTTTTTCATGTAATTTTTTTTTTAAAGAATTAAAAAACTTAAAAAGATACAGACTTTGGTAGGAATAAAATCTTCCTGCTAAGTTGGGAGCCATAATAAAAAAAGGAATGAAGATAAAACAGTGAGAGAAGGAGAAAGGAAAAACAAAAAGTAAAATAAGAAGCATTAAGACCAAATTTAAAACTCAAAATTTTAAGTATAAGAAGAAAGCATCAGTGTTAGTAACATATCGTTAAAGTTTAAAACTCAAGTCAGAAAATTTTATAGACAAGAAACTAGGTACAAACTCTTATGGATGAGAGTCTCAGGTATATATTTTATAAGCAAATTTTCATTTTAAAATACAATACATGAAAGAAATGTGCTTGTAGAAAGAGGAAAGTACAACACAAAAAAGCATCTTGGATAGAACAACATCTCCACCATGTGACCATCTAGGATATAATCACTAAACACCCTTAAGTTTGTGTTGTATTTTTGCACCTCTAGGTATACAGAGAAGTCATTTTTAGTATGTCCTCCAGGACAAGATGAAATTAAGCAGAATTATGCTTCATACTTGACAGGTTCTACCCCATCCTAAGCCAACATTAAAGATACGACTTCCTAGAGGTTGGCAGGACTAATAATGATATAATTTCCTCTTGAGAAGGGATTTGATAACATTGAACCTATGAATCTATCAAGTTTTAGACATTATGACTCTAAAATCCAAAATGTGGGGCACCTGGGTGGCTTGGTTGGTTAGGCATCCAACTCTCGATTTCAGCTCAAGTCATGATCCTGGGGTTGTGGGATTGGACCCCATGTGGGGCACTGCATTGAGTGCAGAGCCTGCTTGTCCCTCTCCCTCTGGCTCCTTCCCCTGCTCACTTGCTCTCTCTCTCTCTTAAATAAATTAATTAAAAAAAATAACAATAAAAAATAAAAATCCAAAATGTGTTAACTCTGATCATTCAATTCACCAATGCCAAGGACATTTATGATATTACACGGCAATCTAGAAGATAATTAATTTCTAGCCCTTGGAAAACAATGCCATGATGCTCTTATGTCTCTGAACTCCCGGACATTTCTATAATTAATTAGTCCCACAAGAGCTATTTTTCAGTAGTCAGCAAGTGCTACTCGTGTGATATTTCAGTTTTCTCCACTGAACCTTATATGGACAAATTTAAATTTCTTAGCTTACAGTAGTCACTTTAGGTATCACTGTTATTCAAAAAGTAAGAAAAAAGAGAAAATAAATAAACTTGTGAACAGAAATGAAATCTGTAAAATAAATTAAGTAATGCTATTAAATATATACAAAACTGATAAAGTAGCCACATCTATTCTAGTAACCTTAAGACTGGCCACAGAGAGTAAAGAACACAATTACCATACAAATATCTTTTAGCGTTTTGTGCAAGGCTCTATGGTTGATTTGGGCATAGGATCCTGGGAATTAAAATACCGTATTTTGAATGAAGAGTTTGAAAACACAGAGCAGAAAGGCAATCCAACATATTTTTCCAGGAAGCAGGACAAGGTAGTTAAGGTTCTCTCTAGTCTTCTGAATTCTGAATTTCCTGATAATCCGTGAAACTGCTGGAGTACATGGATTATCAATTTCTGAGAATCTCTGGCCATGAAAGTATGATATATTCTGACAATCAGAGTAAGTTTTGGCTGTGTTAAGAAGCAAGAAGCAACTTTTACTGAACATCTAATGTAGAAAAAGTTAATAGTATGTGTTTACATTAAGCTTACTCATCTGAGAAGAAATATTTGTAAGAATACTTTAGTCTTACATTTGTGAGGGAAGTTTGATAACTTACCTTCCAGATGTAGGCAGCTTCATCACTTGAGCCACTAACTAAAAACTGGTCATCTGGACTAAGACTTGATTTAACATAAAAGGTAGAGTTTTGATGTCCATTGAAGATAGCCACTGCCAGAGGGGAAAAAAAACCCAACAAATTACTTGGTTCTTGTTATTTCTAGCGTTCACATAAACGCAGACAAGTATACATGTTCCAATAAGTTTTATTAGTGTATTAACTATTGAATATTGAAACAGATAGTCAAGCTATATTCACTAAATTAAAGGGAACTGGACATTGGCAGAAAAGTAAAGGAAGACTCAGAAAGTGGTTTTATATTAGACCCAATCTCATGATCTAAGCCCAGATACTTGGTATGGAGCTGGCTATGGAACAGAAAGTGATGGAAAACATTCTTAAGAAGAATACAACCAGTGTCCACTCTTTTAGTAAAATGCCTTTATTAGACCCTCTTTCCCCACACTAGGATAGGGCTTTCCCTATTATAATATATTGGTCCTTCTTCCTCTTAGACTTCAAATCTTGAGGGTAAATTTCATATTTTATTCTTTACTCACTATACCTCACAGTGCTTTGAACAGAGATCTTCAAACATCTGTTGCATTAGTAGGTAAGAATCAGTGGAAAGAGTTAAGATTTGTGGATAGCTCAGTTGGGATGTGGGTATCAATCAATCAATTTATTTATTTATTGTGGGAATCTTTTTAATCCAAAACTTTAAGCAGGCTGAAAAGAAGTAGCTAGTGGGGTAAGCTATATGTCTGTAGGTAAGGTACTCCAACTAGGTTAGGGTTAGCCTTCAGTTTTAGACTTCTTACTATCTGTGGTAAAAGGGCAAGTAATCCAATCTAGCACAATGTACTTGATGGGTTCTTCTATCCTAAGAAGACCAAAACCTGAGGCCTCTGGTATCAGAACACTAATAGGAAATACAAGAAAAAAATCTTAGTTACTGGAAAATTTAAGGATACATTTAAGCAGGAAAAAAAGTTCACTCCAATCTTTTAACAGAAAGGAAGTAAGAATTATCAAGGGACTTAGTAGCTTTCCTTTAGTGCTCACAGAAATCTCTTCCTTTTGCCAGAACAAAACTGGAAAAAGACTTTGCATTTCTAGCTTTTCAAGAAAAAGCCTACATATCAAATACTCTCCACATCAACACTTCCACTGTGGACATTAAGCAGAATATGAATCAATTCAGATATGCATTTTCTTTTTATCTACTGTGATAGGTAAATCCCCACAAAATAAACAGGGTCCGTTGCTCTGAATACAACTCTAAAACTATAATTGTTTATCTTAACTCTACGAACGGAAAAATACAGACCAAATTTCCCACTAGACCTGTAAGTATTTATTGCCCTCTGCTGGTCTCATCAAGTATACTGTAAATGCTTCAAACTATTGAAAAAATCCTAAAACCTGTATTGGCATTGATTAGCTCAACTTAATCTTTCTTTGATAATATGGGCTCCGAAAATGCTTCAATGAAGTGCTTCAGAGTCATCCTTATGAACATCACTTAGTATAATAAAACACTGTAAATTAAAAGTACAGGAGATGAAGTATTAAGCCCAGGACGCTTTCTGAAGTTTTGAAAAAGATAAGCAATTACCCAATGTCATACACGTGTCTGTCTGTCACTCAATATCTGAAGAACATATCTACCTACCTATCTATCTATAGGAGCCAATAAAATAATTTTAGGAGCACAGGAAAAAGGTTACTAAATTTTTAGTAAAGTAGCCTTGGGCATATTTGTTTGACTAAACTTAAGGCCCCCTTTAAGGCCACACTACAAAAAAATGACACAGACAGAGCTCTTGTACATTTGATAATACAATTAGGATTATGCTTTTATCTTTTGGAGAAAGATTTTGAAATGTCTATTTTATATGACTATCTAAATTAGAAGCTGTCCAAGTTCTGATTCCATTCAGGAAAACAGCGGGAGAAGTTATAAACTGCTTCCCTTTTCCAAATACTCTTGCTCTTATTTAGACAACACCAGACCTAATCCAGGACATTGGAAATACCAACTGTGAAGCTGTCACAGAACTTAAACTCCTAATACTGGCTTGGGGCAGTCTTTGGAAACTTCCTTAAGAGCCTAGCTAAGGTCTGTACTATTTTAAGATTTCTTATTTATCAGCACATCTTACTTTAGTGGGAAGTAGGTAGCTTTAGGGATTATAGAATCTGTCTGTTTCTGACAGAGCTAGAACTAGGTTACTAATATGTGGCTTGCCTAAATAATTGATAATGTTCTTAAAATTATGTAACCGTAAAAACCTTCTTATAGTATGCCTGAGAAACTTTCATTTCTTTTTTTAAAGTGCCATGTATCAACTTTAAACACCAGATTCCAATTGTAATTGGAGGAAAAGGAAGGGGAAAAAAAAAGGTGAGGTTAGGGAAAACTAGAAATAAAATAGACACTGCTCAACATTAAGAAGGCTGAGGTAAATAAAAACTATTTAGGGACTTAAAAAATTCAGCCAACAAACACCCCCCGAACAAGACAAAAGCTGAGAACAGCCTTCTATATCCTATAAAATTTGAGACAATTCTAAATATAGTCAAAGGGACATAATTTCAGGAAAGACTCACTGTTAAAATAAAATTAAGTCACCATATACAGCAGGATTCTGTTTACTTGTGAAATATCACAAGGAAAATACACCTATGAAAATATCACTGGAACTAATCAAAGACCCCAGAGCCCTCCTATGTCTTAAAAAATTTGGTTTAGAAAAAAGATCAATATTAAATTATCATTAACAAAAACCTCTGCATTCATTTCTGGGTAAGAGATTTTATTTCATTTTATTTTTCCAGGTAGAGATTTTAAATGGCTAAGATCTTACCTGGAGAAGTCTTTAATCCGGTCATATTGAACATGTAGATATTGTCATCTGTGCAGTTAGCAAATAAAGTAGAGCCCGTGGAATCCAAAATCAGACTTGAGTATCCTAGAAAAAGGAAACTTTAGTTAGCATGTCCTGATGACAGCAAGTAGAACTGAGATGACAACGTTGTGGCAAGAAGATCATTCCACAAGTTTATCAGAATTCTTCTTCCCTCAAATATATATAAACCAAAAATATTCTTCTGAGTTTTTAACTTTTGAATTTCCAAAAGCTAATATTAATCTCAAGTATATGTTGCTGAAAACTAGCTTGATATTTATTTTTAAAATTTTAACAAAAACTCACATCTCCAAAAAAGTCCTATAGGGTATAAAAAGGCTTACCTAGTTTTCGAGTGCTGCTACCTGGGTACAGGAAAGACTTGGATGCTATGGGTTCCTGTCGATAAGCAGTATAATTCTTACGTAAATCCCATATTTTGATTACCCTAAAAACCAAGGTAAAGAAAATTATTTTGTAGCCCCCCCCAACTCCAACCAGTTTCAACTACATTGTGAAATGACTTTTAATCTAACTCCTCTGGCACATCAACCAGGTATAATGAGGATATCTCATTGGGAAACAGATTGAACTATCTCATACTGTTGTTTCCAATGTCAGGCTAACAACTCAGGCAGAACGGAAACAGATGTGATCTGACCCAGCGATGGGTTACCTTGAGTTTACTTCAAGGGAGCGGAAAAGGAAGATGAAGGTTGGGTTCTGATGGTCATTGTTTCATTGTTTTCAGAGAAAAAAAAAAAAACAAAGCAAAACAAATGCTTCCTAAGACTTTAACACTCTGCATGTAACCTCTAACATTAAGTAACAAGCTCTGTCCCTATGGTTTTATCTCTATATGTAACTCCTTAAGTAATCTGGTCTAAACAGCTTTTCCTGTGAAATAAAGTATTTTTTCATTTCATCTATTGGTATAATTGTCTTAATCCTCAACATGTAGTTTTTTTTTTTTTTAAATATGTTATTTATTTATTTCTAGAGACAAAGAGCGAGTGAGAGCAGGGGGAGGGGAAGGGGGGGAGAGAGAATCCCAAGCAGACTCCCTGCTGAGCACGGAGCCTTAACTCGGGGCTTGATTTCACAACCCTGAGATCATGACCAGAGCAGATGGCAAGAGTAGGTCGCCTAACCTACTGAGCCACCCAGGTACCCCCTCAACATCTAGTTTATCGGCAACATGAAAACAAAAGCTTGGTCTAAAAGGGCAATATCCTTGGAAACAAACAGCAAGGTTTCACAGCCATTCACAAGCATAACTAGTAACCTTGAGATAATCCTTCATTTGTGCCTGAATATTTGGTCCACAGACGAGTTTTAGTGTCCAGAAGACACAATGGAAATCCTAGTTCATTAGGCCATCATCTTTTTAAATTTGTTTCGAAGGAAGGGATGTCTTAAGAGATATGATAAGCAAATAAAAGGGCAAAGAAGGGTGCTTAAAAAACACCTCAGAATTTTTATTGTAACAAAGCAACCAATTAAGAAGTACCACAAACTTATCTGCAAGCCAAACATTCAGACCAATCACAGATGGCAGGTATCTGAAAGCCATTAGGCCTTACTATCAATATTGTTAGATTACTCCCCAAAATGTCCATTATATACCCAGAATCAGATTCCTTCTTTTAGGGTATTACTAAACCTGAGAAGATAAAAATCCAAAATAATAGAAATTTTATTCCTCAAAATAAGACTCACTGCCTAAATTATACTGCATGGACAAGCAAGCTACCCACCCAGCTTCTCTGTAACAACAGCAGCAGCCAACACTGCTCCTATGTGCTATATAATGTGCTAAGTGTGACATATGGATTCCCTCATTTAATTATTTGAGCAAGAGTCCTAACTAGATATTTTTCAGTGTGATCTGTAGTTTCTCTTCTCAGCTGGATATTCACTATGTCGAAAGTTAAAAGCATATGCATTCGATTACAATGGGACTAGGTGACTTCCCTATCACAGTTTATGAAAGACATCTCATCAAAAGAACCAAGAAATAAAGGCTCTTACCCATCCACGGCTCCTGCTGAGACTAACGTATTCTCATCTTGAAAGAGGACCACAGTAACACTCTGCTGGAAATCCTGACAGCACAGGGCAGAAAAAGAAGAAAGTCCTATTTTCGGTACCATAATCTTCATCAAGAGACCAAGGTGCTAAAATGATGGCTTCCCCTCCACCCAAATTGAGTTAGACTAAATCATCCCTCTCCAATAATCTTAAGTCAGATATCTATACTGACCAAGAAGTAATTTTAGCATGAAAATGACCTAAACATCATGAAGTTATAGTACATAGTGTTGACTTTGACTTGTACTCAAGAAACAAACAGGTGAATAAAAGATTTGTCTAAACCTACTGGTTCTACTTAAAATCAGTCCTACTAATAAGCTATGTCTCCGTAGGAAACTCATTTAACTTTCTTGTGCCTGTTTCATTCTACAAAATGTCACCATCCACCTAAACTGTCACATAGGAATGTCTAAAGAATTATTGATGAAAAATGATTATGTGCTCTGAAAAATTTAAAGGATCTCAATGGAATTCCACCTCCTAATTGCTGTTAACAAGTTTTCCTGGCTCAGATTCTGATTGTCTGAAATGATATTCATTTTAACTCCATCTGGCCTCCAAAAACCAGTTAATCTTGTCAGTTTCCACTCATGCCTGTGTCCTATTCTTGGTATGCAATTTTAAGTCCTAACATTTTAGTAAACACACTTCTCCAACATATTAATTTGGATCTTACAGACCAGGAATATTAGAAAAATAAACAAATTAAAGTAAAAGCCATGGTGATGTTTTTTTTTAAAGAAAAAAGATTATGGGCAATGTTTAAGCTTTGAGTAAAAGATGCTAGAGGGATATTATATTTTACCTAAATGTTTCAATATATTTAAATAGTTTGCCAAATGTTTAATAAAATATTAAAAACTCACATATTTCCTGTAGTTTGTGTTATGTAAAAAACAGGGATTACTTCCCCCTATAGAAAACTATATCATGGTACTTAATATGCTTCTTCAAACTATCCCCCCTTTTCTAATAAATTACATTATATTGCATGGAGATATCTAGGGATGAGGCTCAGGAAGACGAATTTTTAGTATGCTTCCAGGTGACTGTGTTACACACTAGAGTTTAAGAACCACTACTGTAGGTATTGAGCAGTAAGTAATAAACCACTGAATGAAGATTCTCATTCACTTAATCTATAGCTCCTATTTTATGCCCAACAAGTTACCTAAAACGAGATTCTATCTTACTACATGTTAAGATCTGCACACATGTACACAGCTATAAAACCTTACCACAGAAGGAGCAAGTCCTTTTGAATTCTGTTTCTTCTTAGGTTTTGAAGGGGTTTGCTTATCTAAGGTATTATGAGCTCCACTGATTTGATTCACCTGCCTATAAAATCCATCTGAAAGATATTCCAAGCAAACTGATTTAGGTTTCAGAACTTTATTCCCATGCTGAATGTCACATTTACACATAAAATCTCAAAATTAATTATATTCTTAATAGTGAAATTAAAAGCCAGCAGAACTTTCTTTTGGTGCCATTATGATGTATAGAAGAGAAATAAGCATATGGATATTTATAGCAGCTTTATTCCTAAATGCCAAAACTTGGAGGCAATCAAGATGTCCTCTTGATGATGAATGTATGAATGTATGAATAAACTGTGGTATATCCAGGTAACGGCACATTATTCAATGGTAAGAAATGAGCTACCAAGCCATTAAAAGACAAGAAGGAACCTTAAATACATATTAAGTGAGAGAAGCCAATCTCAAAAGGCTACATACTGTATGATTTCAACTATATGACATTCTGGAGAAGGTAAAATGTTGGAAACAGTAACAAACAGTAAAACAGTAAAAAAAAAAAAATCAGTGGTTGCCAGGAGTTGGCGGGGGATAGCAGGATGAGCACAGGGGATTTTGAGGTTGTGAAACTATTCTGTATACTATAATGCTAGACACATGTCATTATACATTTGTCAAAACCAATAGAATGTGCAATATTAAGAGTTAACCCTCCTGTAAAGTACTGAGGGACACTGGGTGCTAATGGTGTATCCGTGCAAGTGCATCGGTTTAAACGAATGCCGAACTCTGCCATGGGATGCTGATAGTGGGAAAGGCTATGGGGATAGGGAGTATGTCAGTACTCAGAGAACTCCCTGTATTTTCTGCTCAATTTTGCTGTGCATCTAAAACTGCTCTGAAAAAATAGTCTATTAAAAATAAATTATTTTTAAAAAAGGAGGTAAGCAGATGATCACTGCATTCTGCTTAATGGCATCATGGGTGTAATGTGAGCATAATTATGTTTAATTTAATCCAATTCTTTAAAGCCAAATAACTTTTAAAAGATCGTTAACCCCTGAGCCCATGTATTAATAATTCCAATTCTATCAATAATTTAGGTAAGTGGCATAGTTCAGAAGACAATATCAGGTAAATACAGAGGGTAATACTTGCAACAATCACAACAATCCTGAGAATTGGAACGGTGAGCCGAAGACATGGGGGATTATGAACATGTGCCCCCTGGTGGTAACCAGATGAAATCACTAACTCATTCAAAATAAGTATGAGGTGATCCCACACTTACTAAAATCAAAACGGAACTAGGCTACCTTTTTTGTTGCACCTGGTGTCCCAGACCATAATGTTTCCATCTCTTCCACCTGTACAGAAGACAGCTATGGGGAAATAAATAGTTTATCAAGAAGTTAACAAAACCAGGCCAATAATGCATGCATTTCATTTTAAGTTTCCTAGAGCATCTATTATATGGTAAGTACTGTAATTGGCATAGGCAATTAAAAATGAAAAAAGATATGGCTTGACAACAAATAAGAGAAAACAAAGCTGTGAAGGGAAAGGATTATGAAGAACTCAAAATGCTTATGCTTTAGAGAATAATCCCTCTGTGTAAATATTCTTAAAACCAAATAAAATACTATATGTTAGTACACCTATGGAAAGAATAATGCAAAAGCAATAACCAAAATATACTGAGAGTTTACTAAGTGCTACACACTATCCCATGTGCTTTATATACATTATCTCAATTCTTCTTATCAACCCTATTAGGTGAATATTATTATCCTCATTTTACAGATAAGAAAACTAAGGCATAGAGAAGAGGGTAAGTAACTTATAAAGGTATTCCTAGCAGAATAAATCCAGAGCCCACTCCCCAAATCTCCAAGCTGTACTGTCTTCAGTATAAACATATGGACCAGATCCATACAAAACGGTGAAAGAGGATGCCTCTAGGGATGGAAAGAGGGCAAGAGGATTGGAGAAGGGAACATAGGGGAACTTCAATTTATCTGTAATGTTTTATTCTTTAAAATGAAACCAAAAAAAACTCTGCTTCCTGAGTGGAAGAGTGAGCACTTACCAAACCAATCCAACTGCATGAGCTATAAACTCTGGACAAAATATAAAAACCAGTAACCTGAGGGCTCTTTAGAAACTGAACAAAAACATGCAATTTTTGGAGGGAAGTGCACACCTGAATCAAGTGATTGGCCTGGGCTAAGTTACTGGCTTCTGTAGTTTTACCTTGAAGGCAGCCACAGTTGCAGCATCAGTACCAAGCAGCTAAGATGCCAATACAGAATCTGCCATCTTTCAAGCCAGAGGAACAAGGAAAAGCAGACTGAGGAAACAAGAGCTGCCAGAGCCAGAGCGAGAGGGGAACCCTGGAGAGAGCCAGAGAAAGGGCTAACTCTAACTCTGTGTTTAAACTTAGCACATGTCTCTGGTTGACCCCTGAACCATATATGCAAGGGAAAACCAAAAGAGGCTTGTAACTAAGGCTTAAATTAAAGAACTGAATTGAGATCTGACACCCCCCCCCCGTATGTCTGACAGTCTGCAATTTAACTCTTACTGAGTTAATTGCCTGTTAAAACACCAAAATTGGGGTGCCTGGGTGGCTCAGTCGGTTAAGCGTCTGCCTTCGGCTCAGGTCATGATCCCAGGGTCCCGGGATTGAGTCCCGCATAGGGCTCCTCACTCAGTGGGGAGTCTGCTTCTCCTTCTGCCTGCCGTTCCCCGCTTGTGCTCTTTTTCTCTCCGACAAATAGATAAATAAAATCTTAAAAAAAAAAAAAATCAACAGATGCAAAGTCCAGGGAGATAAAAATGACTTTGCCCAAGAGCTTAGAGGTAGAAACAGAAATAGAACACAAGGATTCTATGTATGATTGTAAAAGTGTGCCCTGTACAAAGGCATTTGGCTGAAGATCTAAAATCTAATCTGTGTTTACCAACCAAACTATGTGGCTATGGGGGCAGTGCCCAACCAGGTAATTCATGCTAGAGCACCTATAGACTACTAGGAGCCATTGTAAAACCTACCAGCCCCAATTTCTAATTCAATGCTTTTTCTACTAGACTATATTGGCATAGATTTACTGAATAGAATTTTAAAAATTAAGCAAAGGGACCAAAAGATATAGTGTTTTCCTTTTCTGTTATCCTTTAAATAAATTTACCTTTAGTAAGGTTAATTTTCTTTTTTTTTTTTTAGATTTTATTTATTTATTCATGAGAGACAGAGACAGAGAGAGAGAGACAGAGGCAGAGGGAGAAGCAGGCTCCCTGCGGAGCAGGGAGCCCAATGCGGGACTCGATCCCAGGACCCTGGGATCATGACCTGAGCCGAAGGCAGATGCTTAACCAACTGAGCCACCCAGACGTCCCAGTAAGGTTAATTTTCATGATCTTACATTATTTTTATAAACTCAGAATCAACTCTGACACAGTAGTAAACTAGAACACAACCATACCTAACTTTATATAATAAATGTGTTAATGAAAACTTACGCAGAGATAAAAACTATGCTATATATTCTTCAAGGTTCCACTCTCAAAAGCAACCACAGTCAATTAAATTTGACCTTTTTTTGAGTCCAAATCAGCTCAACAACTCAGTTTAATATTTCTGAGTGCTCACATGAATAAATTTAAAAATAGAGTATTTCTTAATGATAAAAAAGACTGTAATGTTTGTCTCTATTATTGAGATTAAAGTCAGATTAATTCAGCCACTTCTTTGAGATGAGCATTTGTTGGTCTATTTGTTAAAAAAAAAAAAAAATTCGTGAGAAACTAATGCAGGAAGGAGAAAAGAAATGAACAGAAATGAAGAGCTAATTCAGACACTTCTAAGTTTTTCCCTAGCTGCTTTAGTACTGCTCCGTACTATATCACTCTTTAAGTCTTCCTTTTCCACTTTAATAGTAAAACAAATATAGTAAATAATAGTTGAAAACATACTAAGGAATTGGGCCATTTAAAGTAATTAAACAGTAAGTTTTTAGGTAGAGAATCATGTCCATTTTACCAGGTTTTCCACTCTAGCCTCACACTCCATTTAATTTAAATTTTACTAGTAGACTTAAAGTAAATAATTTACAAATAGAGTTAATCAGTGTCCAGTACAGGGTTTTGACTTTAAAGGACACTCAAAGTTGAACAGAGGTATTGTAGCTGTTTATAAGTATTTACCTTATCTTCAAGATTATAGAAAAAAATTATCTGAAGATTCTTAACTTACAGGGACAGGCTAGAGATAATATCCATAAGAATGGGACTAAAAGTCAACTTAATTTCATGGAGGATTTCAGTCATGAGATTCTCAATCTCAATGTAGGAAAAATAGCAACTCTGACAGGGGAAAGGGTGGAAATAATCAAAGCTTCTTATTAACTCACCATGAAGGAGGTTAAGGACATGAAAGAGGATAGACACAGACCTACCTTTCTCAAACTTAGAAAAGGCAACTGACTTAAGGCTGCACTGATGACCTTTGCATGTTCCAATCAGTTCACCAGCTTTTACATCCCAAAATTTGGCTGTTTGGTCACCTGCTGCTGTAACCTTTTAAAAAATAAGGTATCACAATTTAATAAAGCAATGCTTTACCAGTATTTACCCAGATTCCAATAAAATGAAAGTCACTTACAAGTTTAAGTTCACCAGGAACCCAGGCCAGGTCAAAGACAGCATTCCAGTGAGCCATCCATTCTAAACAAAGAAAATGGTGAATGTGAAATGTCTAGACTACATTCAGGGCCATATCAATAGAAGTTTGAATTTCTTGAAAGCCAGAGTGAAAAAATAAGTCATCAGCACCCTATAATCCATAGGCCAAAGAGAACTTGTATATTCACAGAACTTACATATTTCCTTCACTACTACAGAGAACTACCATTTGATATCAAATTCCTTTGCATGAGGTTACTAGTAATATATTCTCCAAAATGGAATCTTTCTGAAATATTCTCCAGTTCAAAAATCTTCATCATGCTCTCTGAATGGAATCTAAAGTAGTTTGACATTTAAGGTTCTGCATGCTTTGGCCTTTATCTCTGTTGCAAGGTTTATCTCTCACTATCTCCACATACCTTATTCCAACCAAACTGGATGCCTCCCCATTCCCTAATTATAGCCTATGCTTTCTTATCTCTAGGCCTTTGCTAATGCTTTCCCTTCCACCTGGTATGTCCTATCCCACCTCCTTAGGTTTAAATACCACAGTCCAACTCAAATGTTCTACTCTTCATGAAAAATTGTCCTTGCCATCTTTACTACATGACAGCTTTCCTTTTGACAACCGTGGCATTTTTTTTGTACATCTATATCATTTGCAGCCTGTTTTATTTATTTCCACACTTGACTTAACTAGTTCCAAATTATTAGCTTCTTAAGTTCAGTAGAACTTTGCCTTATATAAGGGAGATGCTTGGTCAACATAAATATTTTAAAGTAAAGTTTCCCCCAACCACATCAACTGTAAAAGATTTAACTTTTTAAAAGAAGAACTGTTCTTTATCCTAAATTGTATTTTTTTTTCAACTTTCAGTAAAGGTATTGCTGTACTTATAATATTATTGACAGAAGGACCATCTACCATTTTCTTTTAGCTTGGTCCCTACATAGACTTCATTAGAAGTGAATATAATTGGGAATACATTCAAATAACAATTTACTTGAGGCTTTATGAATTTAATATAATGTTAAAACAAAAATTTTAGGCCTAGACTTACCTTTGACACACTTCTTTCTATAGGCTTGTGATTCTGTGTTATACAATCTAACGAAGCCTTCTTCATTGGCAACTGCTAGTATATGCTCCATATTGGGAGCTAAATAAGAAATAAAGAATATGATACATAAAGAGTAATACAAAAATTTTAAAGCTGAGTATAAAACTATAAAAACAATACAATACAGATTAACTGAAAGCTACAAGTTAAATACAAAGAATCTGAAGAGGGAAGATGATTCTACCCAAATAGCATTTGATATGGTAGAGAGGTAATTTGAATTAAAGATTGCTTAAAATTTGCCGTAATATCTAATTCAGTAAATGACTCAAAACCACCAAAATTACCTTCAGATAATCTCTTATTTAGAGAAGGGTAGTACTTAAATAAAACAAGAGTGATACTGACCAATGGCAAAGAAAAGTATATGATATAGGCCATCAGCAGGTTGAGTCTATTAGTTAAATTTCCTTTTCATACCCTTTTACTTTTCCCCTCTTAAACTATTAACAGTGGGGACGAGTACTCTATTTCTGTTCATATGTTCCCCAATGCATTACAGAGAGATTCCAACAGACCAAAAGGTGTATCCATTGGGCAAAACAGTTTTCAAGATGGCTGAACCTTTGCAATCCTTTCCCGGTACCAGTTAAAAAAATAAACAAAAAAACCAATGCTGTAATAGTCCTATGCTTTAGAGGAAATATATAATTATGCATAGAGATTTTAAAAAGTCTATTTCATAAATCAGAGGAGAACAGGTATTAGAAAAACTCTACCATCTATCTAACCTACTTTTCCTTGAAAGAGGGACACCCCAGTATAATTTTTCTTTAAATATGAAATAGATCACTTCTGAGCAAGCCTAGCTTAGATAGTAATTCTCTTACCAGAAGAGAAGGTACATCCAAAAGGAGGAACTGGGACTCCTGTTTCTCCATAAGAAGTGTGCTCATCATTACAGTTGCATTGATAACCAGTTAGAAGGGACTGAAGAGGGTACTGGGAAGACCATCCTAAAGTAAGACACAATTCTTTATAGAATTTCACTGTATTATCACATTTCAATACTTTTAACAAGTGCAGAGGTAATTATTTGTTTTTAAAAGCTTTATATACTTTATATAAATCCACTCACTATTCAGGGTCCTCTATAATACAGTTTCTGGTATTTTCCTAAGGGGTCCTAAGGTAGAAATAAAGGGCACTCTCAACTTCTGGTGAGGTACAGGTTTGGGCTTACCATCTTAAATGGAGACTCTTGCTGGTACACTGAAGATTTTAAGAAACAAATGGCCTTTGCACATTAAAAAAGATCTTACCCCTCCTGCACCCTTTGGTGACAACTACAAAACACAACCACAAAGATAACCACAACCATTAAAACTGCCATTCTCTTCAATTAACATTTTGTTTCCAGAGTTTCTAAATCAACATTACTGCAAACTCTTTAATTACCTGCAACATCATAGATAATCCAATGGTCAAAGAGTTAAAGGAAATAATTTATGTAAATTTGCCTACCTAGCTACTAACATATTCACAAGTAAATTCTAATTTCACTTCCTCTTTCCAATTGAAATTCTAGGATTCTAAAATGTTAACAAGTCACAGTATCTTAAATTACATTAGAGCAACTTTAAAGTGAGGCATTATGTACCCACCCCTAGAGTACAATCAGTTAAATTCTGGCTAGTAATAGGGTCAGGGAAGTCTTATAGAGTAGGTGAAATCAAACGTGTAGAGAGATGAGTAAGTTTTTACTGAATACACAAGACAGAGGAAGAAATTCAGGGTAGAGGGAGTATTTATTCTGCTTGGGTCAGAGATCTAATGGGCACTATGGTCCTAAATAAGTAATAAGCAATCTTCAAAGATTTGTTTTATTATTTAGATACGTAGGTCAACACATTTTAAATATACAAAAGAAACATTAAATAAATGGTTACTGAGAACTAAATGTTTATTAAGCATCAGAGGAAACAATGAAGCTACAATCTATTGAGAGCTGTTTAATAAACTCACATTTTAGGGTACTTTCAATTATCACTTTTCATCAAAAATACCCTTTGGAGAAGACATCTCAGTCTGATATAACCTCAGACAAATCTAGCTTTGATGTTCCTAGAGATAACCTGAAGGAATCAGTACAAAAGAGGCAAAGAATACAATCCAGATTTAGTAATTATTCCTGGGGTTATTACCTCAAGGTCAGGTATCAGTGTAAACAAGCTATTTTATTAAAAGACCACTAAAGAAAGAATACAATAGTTATATTGTAGAGTTCACAAATATCCATCTACAGAATGAATTTTAAAACAAAAACCTCTGTATATGTACACCTGTGGTTTGGGATTAAAAATAATAATAATCTAATGATTGCAATATACAAATTCAAAAGGACCAAATCTTGAACAATTCAGTTGGAACTGAACATGATAAGCTCTGGATACCTTTGCAATTAAACAGTGATTCCTTCAACTCTACCTCACTGCCTACAGACTAATACCCAAACACCAAGAAATGGCCTAACATGGCTTAGTAACTTGTCCCTCCATTTCTGCACTCTCTACAAGACACAGTTGTGGACTGGTCTCTTAAGCAACTTTTGGATCCTTATTGTGCTATGCTGCTTCCAACATGAACATATAATGCTTTCCCCCAAGACGCTCATTTGGAAAAGCCTATTCTTTCCTCAATGTACAATGTAAGCCCCTGGAATTACAGGCCAATTTTTCAAGGAGTATCCAAGGACATGAGTTTTCAGAGAATCAGTTGATATAGGTCCATTTCTATAACTGATCTGAGAAGGCTGAAGCTCTTTTTCCTCCTCTCCCTTCATCACTGCTTTTCTTCCACTTTTCAAAAGAAAGGCATTTCCATGCCCCAATCTTTTACCTTGCATTGATCCAAGGTACAAAAACTTCTGGGACTCCAACTAAGAGACAATAGGATAATTCCTTTAATAAAGGCATCATAAAACAGCCAAATCTATCTCTTCAAAAGATACACTTCCAATAAAATTTTACTTTTTGCTTCATTTATTTATCAAAATTAAGTCTATACTGTTTTGATCATTTCCATACTAATAATTGTAACAATTCAATTCAGAGGAAACTCTCGACATTTAGAGCCTTATGATTACAGAAAATACCGAGTTTATTTTTTTCACAGAGGAGTATGACAGCGTGATCAATAAAATAACTTTTCAAACTTAGAATCAAATACATTAGGATAAATTCTGTGAGAAAAATAAAGTGGAAATAAAATCAAGGGGGAAAAAACTATAGTTGACCCTCAAACACAGGTCTGAACTGTGTGAGTCCACTTATCTATGGATTTTTTTCCACAAATATAGTACTATAAATGTATTTTCTCTTCTTTATGATTTTCTTAGTAACATTTTCTTTTCTCTAGCTTTATTGTAAGAATACAGTATACAATATGTATAATATAAAAAGTATGTGTTAATTGACCATTTATGTTATTGGTAAGGCTTCCTTCCAGTCAACAGGAGGCTATTGGTAAAGTTTTGGGAGAGTCAAAGTTATAGGTGACTTTTGACTGTATGGGGTTTGGTGACTCTAACCCTTATGCTGTTCAAGGTTGAAATGTACATAGAAAATATGGCAGTTAAAGAGTTTGTTCATATTTTTAAAAAAGGATTGATATGATCATCAAATCACTATAGTATTCATAGTCTATTAGATACATTTTAAATGACATAGCATTTTTATTTTAAAATTTCAGTAAGTTTAAACCTATGATAAAAACTTTTAGATAACAACTTAAAAATACATAGAAGAGTAATCAGATTTCCACTTTAGATTGTTGGCAGCAATGTGGAGAATAAATTGGAGAGAGGGAAACTAAGAGGCCATTTGGGAACCTTCTTATAATACAGACAAGTAGTTATTAGGGCCCAACCTAGGGAAATGGAATGGTAAGCACAGAACAGATCCAAGTTAGAGTGATGAGGCAAAATCAGTGGGAATAGAGAGAGGACAGATTCAAGAGATTTTAAGGGACCTTTAAGGAAACTTCCTGTATCTTGAGGAAAACAGAGGAAGTTTGATTGACTCAGGTTTCCGGCAGGGAAGACTAGTTTAAAATAATTGGGACCCCTCCCTAAAGTAGGCAATATAGCAGGTTTGGGGAAAAGTGAGCTGTTTTAAGTACTTGAGTTTGAGATGTTTGTGGGACCAACCTGCTGGATGAAGATACTCACACAGCTTTTATAGGAATGGATGTAAAGTATAGGGGATGGAAGTTTACAAGTAGTAGTGGAAGAAGCCCTGGTTGTGGCTCATCCATGGGAGTAGGCAGAAGGACAAAAGGGTCCTAGAGTGGAACACTCAGAAGGGGAAAGAAGATGGTCTTATAAAGTTCAGTGCATAATCTATACCAATGAATGAATTTCACTGTCTGACACATAACAATAAATGAGTATTTGTAAATGAGAGAGAGGGGGGGAAGTAGACAGAAAGACTGGGGAATTAGGAGAATATCTGTTACAAAATAGAGGCTAAGTATAATAAATAGCTTGACCCAGGACTCACAGGTGGTAAGGACTGGAGTTGGAATTAAAACTCTGGCAGTTCAATTCCAAAGACAGAGACCTTAATCACTGGGCAGTACTGCCACTCATGACACAGAGCATAGAGAAGTTACCCAAACAAGGTTCCAAGAGAGTCAGAGAGAGGGCCAGTTAGGGTATAGTCAGAAAGATTATCGGGGGGGGGGGGGAAGAGTATGTGAGAAAGGTATAAAGTTCAGATTGGGGGCAGGAAGTTGTGGGACTGCTCCTCAGTCTACGTCTCAATATCCTCTTCCTAGATCTTTGCCTTGATATAAAAAGTTTCCTTCTCAGATTCTTTTTTGTTTCCCACATGGTTTCAAGGGGAAAGAAGACCTAGTCCCTTTTTAAATGAATGAGATTTCATTGGTATCCGTCCTAAGTCTGGGTAGTAACTCCCGCCTCAGAAGCTTACCAGAAAGTTTCAGGTCGATGACACCCAAACCTAAGCTCCAAACTCCCACTGCCGATGTTTTAACCTAAGGAACCTCAAGAACTGTAGCGAGGAAGTTGGATTTCTACATACTATGGAAATATCCCCCAAGTTATACCGTTATGGTGAAAAACAAAACAAACAAAACAGTTTGATCCCATTTCTGTAAATAACAATACGTATTACTTTGGCATTGAAAAACATTTGGAATAATCTAATCTATCACGAAGTGGTTATCTTTGGGGGATGTGGTTATGGGCATTTTTCACTCTGTAATTTCGTATTTTTACGCACATGTAGTAATCGGGGGGAACATTTTTTTGACCATGCTAGAAGCAGATGTTGTCTTCTCGGCTAGAATGAGTTCCTTAATAGCGGGTCACACTCGCAAGTATATATAAGCGACTAGCAGGGCTCACTAAAGTTCTACAACACATGAATCAATGAATCAACAAATCAATCAGTGAACACGAGTCCTGACGATCTCCCATAGCTGTGGAACCGCGCACACACACACAAATGCACGCATTTTCCAGTTACTGTGCAACATAGACAGAAGCCATAAAGAAGGCCAGTCGATTCGACTTACTTCCCTCCGTCAGCCCACATAACGATTTAAAAATTCCCGATTACGATTAAAAGTGTCCCAAGGGCAAGAAAGTGCAGCTTTCTTCAGTAGTCCTCGCTAACACGAACTCACTCTGGCCGTGGGAGAAGTCGGGGGCTGGGAAACAGAGTTGGAGTCGGCCTTGGTCCGCCGTGTTGTTCGGGGGGAGGTGAAGCCCGCCAGCAAGAAGAAGCGGTTAGGGCCGTTACTCACCATTTCTCGGGACGCCGAACTGGGGCTGGCGAAGCACCGAATTGAAAAGCATCTGGGCCAGAGGAAAATGTTCAACTGACAGAAAAGCCGTGGAAATGCCCCCCAGGTTCAGCAGAAATCGTATCTTGCGCCCCTCAGAACACGACTAGTTATTGCCTCCAACTCCCGCCACTGTAAGCCCCGGCCACCAAACTCCCCGCCAAACTGACGTCACGCCCTCTGATTGGCTCCCACCGCGGCGTCCGGGCGCCTCCGAGTCACTTCCCCCTTCCAATCCCCGCCTCCTTTTCTCCGAGCCGCGGGAACCCAGAGTTCAGGAGCTCCCTGAGCGCCTGCGCGGGGGGCCGCAGAGGCGCTGGCGAACGGCGGGGTGACCAGGGCGCATGCGTAACAGGGCTTGACAGAGCGCGGAGGAAAAATCCGCGAGAAGGTGGTGGAAGAAGATGGCGGTGCTGGGGCAGAGTTTGCAATCTTTTTAAATAGGCTAGTCGAGTGACTATTCGGGTCATGGCGTCAAACTCAACTAAGTCTTTCCTGGCAGATGCCGGCTATGGCGAACAGGAGCTGGATGCTAACTCTGCCCTTATGGAATTAGACAAAGGTATTCGAAAGAGCGGGCTGAGCGGGTGAAACGGGCGTGGGGGGCTGTGGCGCCACCAGGCGGTGGTAGCCGCCGGCCAGGCGCATGCGCCTAGCTTCCTTGGGCGGGGGCGGGGGCGGGTACCTATGATTTTGGTGAGTCCAGAGCATTTGCAGCTTTGGGAGATTGCAGGAAAATTGCAGCGTTGCAGGTCTGGCTTTGCACCAGTGAACAAGTAGTGAGCTCCAGTGATTGGCCCTGTTTGACCACTTGAGGGCACAGTACCCCGATTTTCCAAGCAGTTTGTAAAAATGCTACATTTAAATTGTGAAATTGTCAGTACGTTCAGTTGAGACAAGGTCTTCATCAAGAGTGCTGAATAATAATTTTGCACCCACTTTATAACGATGTATTTTATTTCTGTCATTCTTACCTGCGGGTTACTAGACATTAAACACGGCCAAGAAAATCCGAAAATCATAGCTCCTCTTTCTGTAAATTCCACAAGTTCTGTTTTCCTGCGGGAGGGGGGAGGGGGGTGGAAGGTGGGAGGGCTGCTTGGTGTAGTGGAAGGAGCTTTGGAGTTAGACTGAGTCGAATTACAGTGCCACCAATTTTATGATCATGGACAGGTCACCTAACTTCACCTAACCTCGTTTTTTTTGTTTACAAATTGCAGTACCATTGAGGTTGCAAGACTTGCAAATATTAAGTGATATATAATTGTATGTAAAAGAAGCCTTTACTAAATGCTAAAGAGATATGCCTTCTTTAAGGCTGTGGGAGGCAGAGGCAAGTGTTTGACAGTAAAGAACTCAAATATTAAACCTTTGTTTCAGTGATTTTTATTGAATGGGGGAAACATTTTGTCACCTGGTATACAGTTAATTCTTCATTAGCCATAGCCAATATATAATATATTGAGAATTGGGACTACAGGTTAGAAGGATCTTCTTTAAGTCCACTTTGAGCCAGTTCCCTGCTCTGACGTGGACACTCTGTTAACTTTTTTGGGATTTCGGTTTTTTTGTTTTGTTTTTTAACCTGTAAACATTTCTAGTAGGTAGGTCTAGATAAGAGTTTCTTAGACTTTTTAAAAAGCTTTTAACTCTTTTTGATCAACATAAAAATGTCACAGCACTCCAATGAGGTATTCTTTGGTTGAGTCACAGTATCTTTAGTGCATCCTCATCAGTCAAGAAAATGGTGAACTTTTTACTTTCTCTTACCAAAGCTGTAGGGCTTTTCCCTTATGAAATATAAAATTATAATATTAGATGTGTTTTTTAAACACTACATAATGCTTTTCTTTCCATCCTGGAAATTTCTTCCTTATTCCCCAGTGAGAGTTGCAGGTCCAGATATCTAATAACCCCACCAAATCTAAAGACATTATCGATTTATTAAGCTATGGGTTGTTAGGTTACCTTCTAATGTGTGGTGCATACTTGTGTTCCTATTTTTTCCTGCTCTTACCCCCATTTTTAATGAATACACTTTAAGATATATATGTATTATGTTTCCTTTTTGAGTCATCCTCACACCTCAGCTAAAGCGAATGTGTGTAACAAACTCTTCTAAAATGTGCTTGTGAGGTAATGTGTATTAGCAGTGTTCTTTGTAATGGGTATTCCTCGTGTTGGTGGTCGCTTAGCATCTTGTAGTCACTCCTCCTGTGCTTGAGGAATGACCCACACTATATGCCCTGCCTCACCAGGGTGGAAGCCAAAGTTCACCTTCCTGGCTTCCCTTGCAAGAGCACAGGACGTGAACTTGGCCCTGCTGGTCAGACAGACCTCCTCTGGCCTCTGTGATTTAGTTCAGCAGCGCAGGAAGGCATAGTTGGAGAGCAGGCTCACAGTTCTGTGCCCTGGCAGCCACGGCGGCTGTGGTGTTCCTAGGGGACAGTAACAGCGGCAATGGCTACAGGGTTCCTGGATGTCAGCAGAGCTGATTGTAGCATCTGGTGTTTCCTAGCAACAGGACATCTCTTCATCTAATCAGTCTGGCAGTGTGGTAGTAGGTGTTCATAGATGTTTAGCCTTGAAACTGTTAGTTAAGTTTTTAATAAACCCATGTTCTGCCTAATCAGCCAGTTGGCTTGTGTTGCTTGAAGCCAAGAACTCTGGCTGATATGTGCTACCTGGAAATGTGTGTTGTTTTGAAAACTTGATTACTGTACATAACAGTCCCCAAGTTTACCATCATTTATGTTATTCTTCCCAGTTCCCTAGAATTTTTCTGTCCTCAGAATTACACCACTCTAAAATCATAATTTAAATATCCCTTTTAAAATCTTAGCCTCTGTCCTCTAGGTAGTTACTTGATCGAGACGTATTTTAGCATAATAGTTTAGGACCATAGACTCTGGAGCCAGATTGCCAGGATGTGAATCCCAGGTCTGCCATTTATTAGCTGTTTCTTAAGCACGTTGCGTAACCAGTCTGCCTGTGTCATCTTTAAAATGGGGATAATAATAGTACCTAACTTCTATGATTGCAGTGAGAGTTTAATTCATGTAAATTGCTTAGTAGAGTGGCACAGAATAAGCACATAATATGCACCATCACCATCATCATGACGAACTGCTATATTGATCATTCTTTATTTTCATTCAGACCTCAGTATATTCACCTGTCTACTTTCCCCTACCCAAAAGACTCTTCCTGTTGTTTCTTCTTTATCGAGCTTAGATTTCATGGTGCCACGTCTTATTAACTTCATTAACTTTCTTACCAGAACTTTATTTATTTTTTTAAAAGATTTTATTTATTTATTTGAGAGAAAGAGAGAGCATGAGCAGGGGGAGGGACAGAGGGAGAAACAGACTCCATGCTGAGCAGGGAGCCCAACTCTGGGCCCCATCCCAGGACCTTGGGATCATGACCTGAGCCAAAAGTAGACACTTAACCGACTGAGCTACCCAGGTGCCCCCTTACTAGCACTTTAAATTCTCATCCAAGATTCTCTTCTGGTTATGTGTGCCCAAAGGCAGCCAAAAATTGCTAGAGAAAGATTGTAGGGTACATGGCTATTATCAGAAATGATTATCAAGCCCAAATGGGCCTTCAGTACAGACCTGCAATACTACAGTGTTTCTTTGGTCAAGACTCCCACCTTCTTTAGTGACATTGCAGATCTTTAAAAATTTCAAAACTAATGTATGGTGATTAACATAATAAAAAAAATTTCAAAACCAGAAATTCTGGGTTTTATTGAAATCTCATTTCATTTTTAAAATTTGACAATGAATTCAAAACCTTTAAAAAACATTGTTGTCTATCAGATAAAATTTGAGTGCCAAATTCAGCAAACCATTAGTTTTCTAACTCCAGTATAGGCAGGGCAGTTAAATAGGATGAGAAGTGGTGGAGGATAGCTTGAGGATCTAAGTTCCTGCCTTCTCAAAGTAGCTAAACAGATGGCTGGGCCCCAGCCTCAGATTTGGTAGGTTTGGAGTAAAACTCTGGCACAGGTATTTTTGAAAAGTTTTACAAATGTTTCTGATGCAGAACCCTAGCAAAATGTTCTGCACATGTTAAGTGCTAAGTAAGTCTAGAATAATGAATTTCACTGCTGTCAAATGAAGTTTGAATGAATAAGCAATTTACAGATAACCTATTTTAGTTCTCCCTAGTCTACCTGAATGTTGCAACTGATTTAAGCACTGTTTAATTGCAGGCACTGAAAAGAAAGCTCTATTTCTTTGGTGGGAGAATACAAAGAAAGATGTAGAAACAGCAATTGCATCCCTCCACCTTAATCTCTGGTTTTATAGTGACATTCTCACGATCATTGGTCTTATGATCAGGGCATTCTTCCTTAGGTTGGTTGTAGCTAGCAACAGAAATAAAGTGAACAATTCCTCCTAGAACAAGATCTGACCGTGCTGAGTGCCTGTTTTCAGCTGCTTGGCTTGTTCTGGAATTGAAATGGGCCCAGAGCAAGCAAGATGGGTACCATACTGCTTCAGCCTGGGATTATTGCTAAATCCTAGGTCTTGATACATTTCTGTCTTCTCTCGCACCTTAGCTTCTGTCCCTCAGAACCAGCCTTGCTTATTTCCTTTTTCCTGAAGCTCTTACATCAGTTATTAAGCAAGACATTTACTATTCTTTAACTTATTTATTCTGATCGGCCCTGTTACAGGAATGAGGGTCTATTTTATCTTAAGGAAGTAAAATTTGACAGTATTAGAGAAATCAAAACATTTCTCTGGCCAGATTCAAAATTATCTTTGGTACATTTTAAATCATCATATTTAAACCAATGAATGTAGTCTGTGGTTGTGTTTTTTAAGGGAAAGTGAAACAGATCAAATTCTGTCAGCAAACTCCCTCTACTTGGGCTGCCTCCTATTTTACCTTTTTCATCCCAACCAAGGTTAATTTATTACAAGCAGAACTTTACTCCCTTTTCCATCACTCAACTACCAGCAGAAAGAAGAGGAGGAAAAAAGTCCCGATTACTGTGGATTGTCCCAACAGATTCCCACAGCATACACACGCACACAAACACATCTGTTCTTTGTTCTCTCACCTCCATCCTCAGACTTGGGCCTTCCTCCTCTCCCCTTCCCCCTTGTCCTTACTGCCCTATGTGTGTGTCTCTTGACCCCTTTGTCAAGTCAGGCCTTTAGAAAAGCTTTTAAGGCTACATGAGGCCCTGCCAGTTACCTAGAACATTTCCATTGGCACTGTGTTTGGCTGGAAGATGACTCCAGGAGCTCTAGTGTCAGTTCTTCTGTGTATGGAGGTGGGGGGTAGGGGAAGAAGGGAGCAGACAAAGAAGGAATATGTTCTAAATATCTCCATGAGAAACTTGAATTAATTCTGAATTAATTTTCCCATAGGAACTTTTATTATAAGTGGTTATTGGATTCTGGAATATGATGAGTGCTGATAGTGCTTTTTTTTTTTTTTTTTTCTACGAGGAAATATATTCCAAGTACCAAATAACCAACATGAGTGCATTTACAGAACTCAAACCATTAATAAGTTGTAGAAATTGCCTATGCAGATTTCCTCTGTGGTCGTCCTTTGTGTTGAAACATAGTGACAATAAAGAGTCCTCAGAGGAGTATTTCCTTTGTCATTTTTTAACAGTGAGCAGAGTTTATTGAACAGAGATATTCGAGGGCACTTACTCTTGTACGAATATAGATATAATTAGCATTTTATAAATGCTAAAATAACAAAAGAAATATTTGAAGCAGATGCTATTAATACCATATAAAGATATTCATTCTAAATGAATATTTTTTAGGGATTGAACATTAACTTTTTGTTTGTTGGGGTTTTTTTTTTTACATTTTTAAAATCAGATTTTTGAGGTATAATTTATAGATAATAAAATTCACCAAATGGATGCAGTCATGAAACCACTACCACAGTCAAGACATAGAACATTTCCTTCACCCCAGAAACTTTCCCTGTATCCCTTTGCAGTCATTTTTTTCTCTAGCCCCTGACAATCACTGATCTGTTCTCTGTCCCAAAGTTTTGCTTTTTCTTGAATGTCCTATAAAATAGTCATACAGTATTGTAGTCTTTTTTGGGTCTGACTTCTTTTATTTAGCACAGTGATTTTGAGATCTACCCTTGTTGCATGAATCAGCAGTTGTTTCCTTTTTATCGTTGAGTGGTAGTCCATTGTATGGATAGACCACAGTTTGTTTATTCATTCACCAGTTGATGGACATTTGGGTTTTTTCCAGTTTGGGGCTATTCGAATAAAGCTGCTGTGATACAGATACAGATCTTTTTATGGACATATGTTCTCAATGTACTTGGATAAATATTTAGAAGTAGGATTGTTGATTATACAGTAAGTATATGATTATATTTATAAAAAATAGCCGAACTGTTTTCCAAAGAAACGTGTAGTTTTGCATTCCCGCCAACAATATATAAGAGTTATAGTTGCTCCATATCCTCATTAGCACTTGGTATGTCATTCTTAAAATTTTTTGCCATTCTAGTGGGTATGTAGTGGTATCTTAATGTGGCTTTTAATTTACATTTCCCTGATGACCAGCGGTGTTGAACATCTGTTAACTTGCATGTATTTGCCATTCATATTTCTTCTTTAATGAAATTTCTCTTCGAATCTCACCCGTTTCAAAAATCAGGTTGTCGTCTTACTGAGGTGTAGGAAGTATGGATTCTGCCTGTGGAGCGATCCTATTGGGTGGAGGCTGGAGGCGTGGGTTGTGACTTTACCCAAGGCAGAACAAAGGAGATAGTAGTTTATTGAATACACTGCAAGGGAGCAGCATGGCGGGACAGCAGAGGAGACTGTGAGGAGGCAGTGGTGGAGGGGGGTGGAGTATAGTGGGGGAAGTGAAGAGGCATGGGAACTATGGAGTTTTCCTGTTTTGGTACCTGTGCCTGGTTGTAAGTAGCCCATGGTCAGCAGGGCTTATGGATATTTTGAGGTGGGTCACCTAATGGGCCTGTCTGCATTCAGCTTAGTGGCCGCTGTGGGCCCCTTTACCTTACTCAGTTTCCATCGCTCAAGGCTGTGGCCTAAAAGCGGCCTCCACATTGTCCTTTATGAGGTATGTGTTCTGTAAATATTTTCTTCCGGTGTGTCGCTTGTCTTTTCATTCTCTTAACAGTATCTTTTGATTTCTTTGTTTAACCCAAGAATTCTTTGCTTAACCCAAGCTCATAAAGATTTCCTCTGTATTTTCTTTCTATGGTTTATAATTTTAGCTCTTAACATTTAGGTCTGTGGTTCCTTCTGAGTTAATTTTTGTATATGGTACAAATTAAGGATTCTGAGATTTTATTTATTTTTGCTTATGGATTGCCACTTGTTCCAGAACAATTTGTTAAAAAGAGTATCTTTTCCCCATTGAATTATCTTGGCCTCTTGTTAGGCCATTGATTTGAGACCTTTCTTCTTTCCTAATATAAAGCGTTAGATGTTATAAATGTTTCTTCAAGAACTGCATTAGCTGCATCGCACAGATTGTGCTTTCATTTTCATTCAGTTCAAGAGATTTTTCTAATTTTCCCTTTCACCTATGGCTCATTTAGAAGTTGTTTGATTTCCAAATATTTGGGAATTTTCTAGATATTTTTCTCTTAGCGATTTCTAATTTAATTCCACTGTGGTCAAAGAACATAACAAAGTATGGTTTTAGTCCTTTTAAATTTACTGAGATTTATTTTATGGCCCCAGGTATTCTTAAAATACTCGAACTTTTTTGAAAAAAAATTGTTTCTTTTTCATTATTTTATATCTAAAGTGGCAGTTTACCAAATTACTATTTTATAGGCCGTTTTTATTTTTAAAAAGCTCTTGAGTTACAGTGGTACCTTACCTAATTGTGAATGACTTATTTTATGGCTGTGTGATGCTGTGTGGATATTTGCTATTTTTGCTTTGTTGTAGCTACAGGTTTGTAAGCTGTTCTCCCGTTTTCATGCTTTTAATAGGTCTGAGATCTGGCAAACTTGGTGAGCAGTGTGAAGCAGTTGTTCGCTTTCCCAGACTCTTTCAGAAGTATCCATTTCCTATTCTCATCAATTCTGCGTTCCTAAAGTTAGCAGATGTTTTCAGAGTTGGGTAAGTCTTTTTAAAGCCTCAGTGTCCTAAAGTACTTTGTTCAGATTTCTTTGTTTATAATGTTGTGGTCTTTATTGTTTTTGCCCTTCGGGACTTCCACATGGTTAGTGACCATTTTAATGGATGTACATGGCAGTTTACAACACTTTTTGGTGTGAAATATAATGGCATTTTAAGCAGAAATGAAGTTGCAAGTCAGAGAGGACTTATTTCTTTGGGGAACAGAATAAATCCAGTTAAGATAATCTTAATATATATATTATTTGCATCTTTTGGAAGTATCTGTTGTTTGCACAGATTGTTTTGAGAAGTTCCTGATTTAATAACTTGTTTTATAACACAAGATTACATGTTACTGTGAAGTGCCTGAAACATGGACGGACTGGATAAATACCTTTTGGGGTTTTTTTTTCCCTCCCCACCAGTCCCTCTCCTGCTTCTTTCTACTGTTTTCCATGCACTTGTGTGTTTACACACACACCGAGTCAGACTTGAAGGAGAAGAGATGTGTAGAATTAGCTTGAGAGAAGAGGAAGACCATCTGACCTCCTGGCCTTGGTCATAATATGATGGAGGAGATTTAATTCATCCCCAGGGCTTTTCTCTCCGTCACTGCCATCTGGGTGTCTTGCAGCAGGATTGCAGACATTGCTAACTGCTTATGCTTCGTATTCTAAGTGTAGGCTTCACGCCACCAAACATCATACGATTCCTACATGTAGCTCCCGTTTTCTGTAGGTACATCAGCAGAGCATTGTCTCCAAACTTTGAATCTTGAAAGCTCTCACATGATCTCCTCTGATCTTAAGTATGTTATTTCAGTTCCACATCCCTTCTTGATACTTGAGTCTTCGTTCCTTTATGTTCTCCTTTCCCTAATATAGGCTTAGAGTTCTTGACCTTGGCTTTAACATTTCTCGTCCTTCCTTCTCATACATGTCTGAGGATGTCAGATAACATCCAGGTAACTGATACTATAGGACATATCAGAAAGGATTGAGTCTGGAATTAGTTCTGTCCACTGTGGGAGGAGAGAGAGACAGAGCTGTAAATGCTGAGTTACAGGACATATAATATCCCATATAACAGACATGAGTTTTTTATTTCCTTTCAAATGTATTGCACATTGTTTGCCAAGGCAGTTCTATCAATTCATACTTTTGCCAAGGTCACATACCTGTTGACCACAACCTAGTCAGCCCTGGCTGTTAGTTTTATTACTTCTGATTTGCTAGTTATGAAATGTTATTTCATTGCTATTTTAACTAGCGTTTTATAAATAACTTGTGAGGTTGAATATTTTGCCATATGATCTCATTTTCTTTATTACAAATTTTCTATTTGCTTCCTTAATTTTTGTCTTATATATAATCTTCTTTGATGAAAATCCTCAAACATTAAATTTTTGTGAGTAATGTTGTCAGTATTCTTTGATTAGAAGAAGACGTGAAGGAGTAGTGGGAACATTTATTTCGTTTACTGAGCTCTTTCTATATATCAGATGCTTTTCTCATTTGCACATGTTTTCATATGTGAGGTAAGTACTGTTGCTCAGCGTTATATAATTGAGGAAATGGAACTGAGCAGAGAAGTTAAATTAGTCCACAGTGATAATACAGTTAGTGAGAGACAGAGCCAAGATAGCAGTCTTGGCAGTTGGTCTTCAGAATCTATGAAATACTACCTTTCTGACAGTTTGAACATTTGTGTTTATTGTACGTAATAAATTTAAGACATACGTGGATGAGCAGTGTGCACAACATGAGAAAATTATTATCCTTAGGAAGAATGTCAGACATTTGAAAAGGATTCCTTATGTTTTGTTCTGTTTGGGCATTTCAGGTACACTAACAAATGCAAAAGCAAAAACTTGAGAATCCCTCTTCCAACATGGTGAAGTAATCAAATATGTCAACCACTCCCACAATCATGTCGTCTGCAAATCAGGGCAGATTCTCTTCCTTTTTGATCTGTGTGCCTTTTATTTCCTTTTCTTACTGCACTAGCTTGAAGTTCCAGCCCTATGCTGTATAAGAGTAATGAGAGCTGGCATATTTGCCTTTTCCCCAGAATTCTGAGGAAAGCATTCATTCTTTGACCACCTAAATATAATGTTAGCTATGGGCTTTTGGTTTATATCCTTTATCAAGAAGAAGTTTTCTTCTGTTCCTAGTTTGATTAGTTTCATCATGGATGTGTTATTGAATTTTGTTCATTGCTTTTTCTGCATTGATTGATATGATCATGTAACTTCCTTAGCCTGTTAATATTATGAATTACATTGCTTAATTTTTGAATATTAAACCAGCCTAGTATTCCTGGATTAAAAACAACAACAACAACAAAAACCAAAGTGTAGGCTTCAGCTCTTTTAATGATGAGAAATAATAATAGATTGAAAAACATTGGCCCGTTGCTAAAATTTAATATCGTTAGTGTTGCTTCGATTCCTAATTAAATATTACTTTCCTGAAGTGGTCTAATTTACTTTATCTCTGGTTCTTCATAGAAACAATTTCCTGAGGCTGTGTGTTCTTAAAGTTACTCAACAAAGTGAGAAGCATTTGGAGAAGATTCTGAATGTGGATGAATTTGTGAAGAGGATTTTCTCTGTGATTCACAGTAACGATCCTGTAGCAAGAGCCATCACACTCCGGTATGCTCTCTTGCTGTAATGAATCACCACAAGATTGTTCGAGTTGCAGTTATGTACTTAAAAAGGGCGATATGTTTCCTTTTTTCATTTTGAATGTTAAGAATTTGTTTTTTCAACCAATACTCTGGGCAAAAATATGGTAACCATCCCAATCTGTACATGCTTTTCTGTTACCACCTATGATGCTGCTTTGGTTCTGAATTATTGCCTAACTTGTGTTTGAAACATTCCTTTTTGTAGGTTGGTGTTCTGATCAGCCAACTGGGGTCTGAATCTAGCTTAGCCCCAGCTCATTTTGGACTCTTACCTTCCTGAACTTGTTCTGTTTCATGTCAGTTTTTCTATTCACCTTTGGTTATGTGCTCATTTTTATATGCAGTAATTTGTATTTGAACTCCTTGGAGAATGCCAGATGGAACCACTGTAGTTTCTCCATCCTTTTCTTTTCTTTGTTGGCATCTAAAACAAAATTTTTTTTTAAGATTTTATTTATTTATTTATTTGCGAGAGAGTGAGAGACCGAGCAGGGGAGGGGCAGAAGAGGAGGTAGACAGTCTCAAGCAGACTCTTTGTTGAGCGGGAGCCCAATTCGGGGCTTGATCCCACGACCCTGAGATCATGACCTGAGCCGAAAGGAAGAGTGGGATGCTTAACCAACTGAGCCATCCAAGCACCTGCCCCCCCCCAATTTTTTTTTAATTTTGTCAGAATTTCATATTGTAAGCCTTATATCCAGCTTGAATCATTCTCTTTTTAGGTCTGCTGTCTATGGAATGAATGTGTAATTTTTAGGCTTTTGAAATTCACTTTCCTAAATTATAGGGCTCACTTCTGACTTGCCTTGTTCAGAAGTGAGCCCTCTTTTTAACCATGAAGTCTAGGATGTCACTTCTCTAATTTTTCCATCAGGAGCCAGTTCTTCCCTCTTGTTCAGAATTAAGTGCTTTTGTCATTCCTCTGCCTTTTGAGTGATTAAATTATGAGCAGATATTTTAAAGTCAGTTAATTGGTTTTATCTTTTAAAAACTATATATAATAGAAAAGAATTAAATTTAAGATAGTCTTACCTTTTGATTCAGCAAATTCACTTATAGGAATTTTTTTCTGTAAATCATTTTTAAAAGTTGGTGAATAAATGTATACAGATGATCATAGTATTATTTTTGTAAAAAGTGAAAAATTGGGGAAAATCATGTGTCAGTGTGGGAATAATTTATGGACCACTATATAACTTTTAAAGAATGAAGTGTGTGTTTAACATAGAGATATTAAGGGGCACCTGGGTGGCACAGTCAGTTGAACGTCTGACTCTTGGTTTCAGCTCAGGTTGTGATGAGATCGAGCCCCGCTCAGGCTCCCCGCTTCAGGCTCTGTGCTCGGTGCAGATTCTGCTTCAGATTCTCTCCCTCTGCCCCTCCTGCTCATGCTCTCTCTGAAATAAATAAATAAATCTTAAAAAAAAAAAAGTGGAGATACTAAGTTAAAAAAAACAAGTAGTCAAGTAATGTCCATTTTTTAATTCATTTTTACCTGTAATATTAATATATGTGTTTATTTAGGCTCAGAAAAGAATCTGAAGGAATGTATACTGTTAACAGTGATTATTTTTGGCAGGGGTTATTGGGCTTTGGATTACAAGAGACTTTTCTGAGTGATTTTGCAATGTTTGAATCGTTTTCCACAGGCATAGGTTTTCTTTTTTTATCAGAAGACAATTAAAAAAAAGAAATAATAGAATTTAACTAGTAGAATGATTTTATAAATAATTTAGAGCTAGTTTGAATGTTTTGAGAAGAATATCGATTAATATTTGAATATTCCATTCATTTTGCATGCTTGCTCTTTCCAATTCATGATAACTGGGCTTTGCCACAATTCTTCATTGAAGAACTGTTACTGTCAATAAAATCAGAGATTTGTAGAAAGCTTCCAGAATATTTATTTATTTATTTATTTAGGAAAAAAGGAAAGGAAAAAAAATCAGATTGAACTTATATTTTTCAACATTAACACGATGCAAAAAATATTAAAAGAAACTTGAGTTGGGGCGCCTGGGTGGCCCAGTTGATTAGGCATCTGACTTCGGCTTAGGTCATCCCAGGATCTGGGATCCGGTCCGCCATCCGGCTCCTTGCTCAGCAGGGAGCCTGCTTCTCCCTCTGCCTGCCACTCCCTCTGCTTGTGCTCTCTCTCTCTCTCTTTCTCTGACAAATAAATAAAATCTTAAAAACAAAAAAAAAGAAATTTGAGCTAAGAACGTTAAGGAGTCCAATTACCATTTAAAACATAGTACGTGGTGCCTGACTGACTCTGTTGGTGGAGCATGTGACTCTTGATCTTGGGGTTATAAATTCAAGCCCCACATTGGTGTAGAGATTACTTAAAAATAAAATCAAATAAATAAATAAGTAAATAGTACAGTTAATAAGATCCTTAGATATACAAGGCCTTAGATGATTTTGCCAAATAGGGGCTGTTTTAAAAACATTTTTGGAGTAGTTACTTTAGGAAGAGGAAAAAGCTTGGAGATCAGGAATAAGGGGTGATCAGATCATTTTGTGAAGTTTGCAGAATTATAAAGTAAATATCAAATACCAAAAAAGTGTATTTATAACAACTCAAATCTAAAATTCTAGTATCAACACAATATGAGAATATCAAACCCTTCTCACAAAAATAGAACATTTTTGAATAGCCTTAAAATTTTTTTCATGATTTCATAGTTTTTTCATGATACAAAAGATGACTTAAAGTAAAAAAGTATTTTTAGTTTAGTGTATTATTTAACATTATATTATAAAGTTTTAAAAATACAATCTTTAAAAAGTATAAAGAAAACTAATTTTGCCATTAAAAAAGTAATAAGCACCATGTCATTTACTACCTTAATTATGTAAGAAAAAGCATGATTTGTCAATAAAAAATTTTAAATCACGCATTTGACTTGGGGCTAAATGTAGTAAAAAGTAGGTTCCTTTTTCCCCAATAACATTTTATTATAAATTTTAACAGTAGAGCAAAAATTTTTTTTCTAATGCATTTCATAGTAAATTACAGATAGTACACTTCCCGCTTGGTACTTTGGCATGTGTATCATTAGGTAGAGTTCAGCTTGTTTACAGGGTTATCTGTTTCTTTCTTTCTTTGTTTAAGATTTATTTATTTATTTGAGAGAAAGAGTGCACACACATACGCACACAAGCAGGGGGAAGGGCAGAGGGAGAGAATCTCAAGCAGACTCCCTGCCCAGCGTGGAGCTCAATGTGGGGCTGGATCCCACCACCTGTGAGATCATGACCTGAGCCTAAATCAAGAGTCGGATGTTCAGTCGACTGAGCCACTCAGGCGCCCCACAGGGTTATCTGGTTCTTTAAATGTTAGTCAATTTACTGAGTACTGATAGATGCTTCAACTTACTCCAACCACTATCAGGATATAGAACTTACTCCAGAATATTCCCTTATGCGCTTTCTACTCAGTTCCTTCATCCACCTCCCCAGAGGCCACTGCTCTTCTGACTTTTTCCTATTATATAGATAAATTTTTTGTCTGTTTTCAAACTCCATATAAGTGGGCTCATACAGTGGGTATCCTTTTGTGTAAGGCTTCTTTCACTCATTGTTTTTTAGATTAATCCATTTTGTATGTCAGTAATTTGGTTCTTTTTATTGCTGAGTAGTTTTCCATTGTGTGTGAGCTTATTTATTCCCTTACTGATGAATACCTAGGCTGTTTCCACTTTGGGGCTATTGTAAATAAAGTTGTTGTGAACCTTCTTGTACAAGACTTGTTGTGAACATGCTTCCCTTTCTGCCAAATAGATACATAGGACTAAAATTGCTGAATCATGGGGTAGGTATATATTTAATTTTACAAGAAACTGCCAGACCTTTTTTCCAAAGTGGTTTTAACCATTTTATTTTATTATTATTTTTTAAAGATTTTATTTATTTATTTGACAGAGAGAAACAGTGAGAGAGGGAACACAAGCGGGGGAGTGGGAGAGGGAGAAGCAGGCTCTCCGCTGAGCAGGGAACCCGATGTGGGGCTCGATCCCAGGACCCTGGGACCATGACCTGAGCCAAAGGCAGACGCTTAACGACTGAGCCACCCAGGCGCCCCTTAACCATTTTATATTCTGACCAACAGTGTGTGAGCTCTGGTTGCTTCACCCTTTTGCCAACCTTTGGTGTTGTCAGTCTTCTTCATTTTAGCCATTCTGATGGGGTGTATAGTGGTTTTGATTTGCATTTCCCTGATGGTAATGATCACTTTCTCATATACCTTTTGATGACAGTTCTTCTATCTCTTTTTGGAAAAATCCGTTCAAATTGTTTGCCCGTTTTCTTTCATTAGATTGTTTAGATTTTATGTGACTTGTCTCTTTATTACAGAATTGTAGGGTTTCTTGATATATTCTGAATACCACTCCTTTATCAGACATATGCTTTACAAATCATATTTAAAAATAGAAACTTCTTTCAGGGGCTGAAAGCCACGAACAGAATTACTACCATTTTTATGCTCTTCCTTAAGTTACGTCTCAACATTATCGTTTCTTATATTTTCTGTCTGTAACTAAGATAATATATGCCTCAGAATAGAGAGAGTTCCGAACTGGGTAAGTGTCAAGACCAGCCGAGACGCTGGCGGTGTGAAACCAAGTGAGTGTGCTTCTGAGATAGTCACCAACCACTGTACATTGCTTTTAGTTTATATAAACTACGGGGTTTTCAAAATATTCTGCTTTTAAAAGGGAGAAATAACATAAGTGCTTTCGTAATTAAGAAAAAAGATGTCAGCTTTTTGAAATCCCATTTGGGAAGCAGTAGCCTGCTCAACTGAAGAGAAGTTTGGCTGGATGTATAGGGAGAATTATTCTGGTCCCAACTCACATTCTGATGAGTTGACATTTCATAAATCACTTTCCTTGATGTAAAGCGAGAAAAGTGATACCTGCCCTAATGGATTCGCTTATTTCCTATAGTAAAATGCAACATGTGCAAAAAAAAAAAAAAGTTTTTGGTCACCGTAGAAATGTAAAGAACCTGACTATTAAAATCTGTCTTTGAAAAGGTATGAAGCATATAAGTGATTATGTATTCATTCCTTCTATCGTGAAATACTTGACTACAGTACTTTTTTTTGTAAAGAAAAAGATGTGTTACAGAAAGATCTTAATGTTTAATAGGAACATGATTTTTCATTGAGGAACATTATAATAGCTGATGAAAAACGAATCTGTTAAGGAGAAAAAGTCTACAAAGAAAAGATGTGGCTAATAAGTGATAGATCAACATTAAGTACTCTGAGTACCCATTGAATAGAAAGTTTGTTGTGTGTTTTTAGGAAGATAGATTAAAGTGGGAACTCTGATCTCAAGGAGCTTGTTTTCTGGAAGAATGTATTAATAAGGTTAAACACATGAAGGAAAGCAAAAAGTGATGTCTCTCAAACACGAGTTCTTAGAGTCAGAATGATTCAAACTTAAAGGAGAAAGGACAAGGAAGAGATGACATTTTAAAGATGTTTTCTTTTTTTACCCATTACTTTAGACTTCTTAATGGAAACAAATGGAAGAAGAAGCTGGGAGGTATTTATAGTGTTTGAAATGTAGTGCTACAAATTATTTATAATATTACCAGAAATATTTTCAGAAAGTAATGACCCAATGGGTCATTATGCCTTTTTTTGCCCTTTTATATTTAAATAGTAACAAACTTAATCAAAATGTGTTGATATTAGCCCAATCTTTTCTTATATAAAATATATTACAAGCTGTTTATGTCTTTTGAAAAATAACTCCTCTAATTTCAAAACCTTATTTTCAAATTGAATACAAATGACATATGGTAGTCCATTTTAGTATTTTGTTTGGTATAAACTCTAATACTTACGTCCAATCAAAAATCTCCGTAAGATAGGTAGGTGGTGACATGTCAAGTTGGAAGGTTACTTAGAACACTGACTTTGAGAAATGTTGTCCCGTAGGAACTCTGTTTTGTTTATTGCACTGTTTTACAGCCTTCAAAAATCCATGCCTTTCTTGTGAAAAAATCTTTCAAGCTTTGTCTTATGTAGTTTATGTTACAAACAATAGATTTCTTTCCTTTTCCAAATTTATAATTTATTATAAAGTAGATTGCGTTTTTCGAGACGCTACCTTCCTCATCCTTGCAGATTCTGAAATGAGCCCCAGGGAGTGTCCTCTACCTCTGTTCTCTTGATGCTGAAGACAGATTTGAAAATCATGGTATCAGTATTTACTGATGTAGAAAAAAAGACTGGGAGTCTTACCTTTTTTACTTTCTGGACCTGCTTAATAGCAAAAATGTTTTGCTAAAATGGACTGATAGAACATTGGAAAATTGGTATTTTGGTGCTTTAATAATTCAGAAGTTTCTGAGCTCTATTTGGTACCTGGGAGGTACTTCAGGATGATAATTTTCAATTTTGCTTATGTTAGATAAGCCATGTTAATTTTTTGACATATCAGAGTGTAGAAAAATATTTGGAATTTGAATCACTGCTTGATTCCTAAAGTTGATGTTTTACTAACCCGAGATTTAAGGAATTATCTGCAAATTTTAATTTTGGCAATCTGGCTTTGCCTCGCTTCTTCCTCTCTTGATTTTTAGCTTATTGTATTTCAGTTCTTTCTGGATCTTTCTGTCTCTGTAGGATGTTGGGAAGCCTGGCATCAATAATTCCTGAGAGGAAGAATGCTCATCATAGTATTCGTCAGAGTCTGGACTCACATGATAATGTAGAAGTCGAAGCTGCTGTTTTTGCTGCTGCAAACTTCTCTGCACAGTCAAAGTAAGCATCGGCCTTTTAATAATTTGTCTTCCCAAGAAGAGGTTTTGAAGGAATAACTCATCAGTATAGATAAACACTAAGAGAGCAATGTAAATGGCAAGGTGTATTTTCTAAGAGGGTTTACGTCATGTTGGGGAAACAGAACTTCATTACATAAAACAGAATACTTAAGTACGTATGTTGGCATTAACTGCACATGGAATAAGAATTTCCAGAAGGACAGATCAGCATAGATTATGATAGTTAGGGAGGGCTTCATTGGGGAGCAGAAGTTTTGTCCACCGAGGCACCCTCCCCAAACATACATGGTTCTAATGCTAAATTGCTGCTTTCTTACTGTCTTGTCAAGGTTAGCTTTTTGGCATTAGAGCTGTGTACATTTGGCAAAGATAGTAATTTGAGCTGAAACCAGTTTTAGCGTATTTGTTTTTTTTTAAGATTTTATTTATTCATTTGACAGAGAGACACAGCGAGAGAGGGAACACAAGCAGGGGGAGGGGGAGAGGGAGAAGCAGGCTTCCTGCCGAGCAGGGAGCCCGATATGGGGCTCGATCCCAGGACCCTGGGACCATGACCTGAGCCGAAGGCAGACGCTTAACGACTGAGCCACCCAGGCGCCTGTAGCCTATTTGTGATGTCGTATCCTACACTGTTATATTGTAGAACAATTTTTTTTTTTTTGATGCAGTGCTGACCATGGATGGTTATGTTACTGTCTTTGACTTGTTTGGTTACCCCCTCTAAAAATATAAATTATCCCTTTTATTGACTTTTATCAAAAGTAGCATTGCCTTCTGGAGGGCATTTTGGTAGTATGCATTTGCCTTAAACATGTTCATCCTTTTACCCCCTCAAGTGGACCTAGAAAATCCACTTCTGAGAACTTAACCTGAGGAATCAGCAACGTTTACTGATACTTATTTGCAAGGGTGCTAGTTGTAGTGTTATGAAAACAGAACAAGGGTACCTAGGTGGCTCCGTCGTTAAGCGTCTGCCTTCAGCTCAGGTCATAATCCCAGGGTCCTGGGATCGAGCCCCACGTCGGGTTCCCTGGTCTGTGGGAAGCCTGCTTCTCCCTCTCCGACTCCCCCTGCTTGTGTTCCTGCTCTCGCTATTTCTCTCTCTGTCAAATAAATAAATAAACAAAATCTTTAAAAAAAAAAATAAATAAAATAAAAACAAATTAGTAGCAACCTAACTTCCAGCCAATGTGCTTAGATAAATATGATCGTACAGTGAAATATTATGTCAGTTCTTTAACATATATTTTAGAAGTATATTTGGAAACAGGTTATGTCATAGCTTATAAGCTTTTACAGAATAGATTTTTTAAGAAACAGGTATTTGTGTTGATGAAAAACAAAAAAGACAGGATATATATCAAAATACTGTCTCTGGGTGATAAGATGGTATCTTATTTTATTCTCCTTTTTATAAATTTCTGTGTATACTGTCAGGAGCAAGTTTGGGCTTTATAATCAGATAAATGTTATTTTTTAAAATTAAAAAAAGATAGCATTTCCATTAAGAATCTCTGCTAAATTTGGATAAAACTTGAAACAGTTTATCACCAACTTTCTCTCTTCAGATTTTAATTATATGTGTATTCATCTCTTCAGCTGCTCCTATCAAACCTTCAGAATCCCAGGATTACTCATTGGAAAAGGAGAATGGAGAATAGAAAGCATGTAGTTTTTAATGTACTGCTCAAAATTAGTAGGTGTGGCAGTAATTGAGGAAGAGAAATATCTGAGTAAATACAGTCCTATTTGTGCTTTTGAGAACTGGCATTTTTTTTCTTATTGAGAGTCATTACTGTTGAGAGAACTTTTTAAAAATTGTTTTTATTGGTTAGGAATTATGTATCTGGTGAATAGTTATCTGATTACCACTGTCAAGGTATCAGTACTTTATAATCTACCTGAGTAAGCTTGCATTTCCTGTAGCTCCAAAAATAGTTTTCTAAATTTAGTTTCTAAATTCAGATGATAAATTTGTAATTTAGTGATTATATTTTATTTTAATGAGAATCATTTTTGGTTCAGGTTTTCTCTTATGTTATTATCAGAAGCTAATTTTATTAGCTGTGGAATTTCTGATCTGTTTTGGAAAAGGTTAACTAAGTACCATAGAAACATGATTCTTTGTTTATAGAATTTATTGACTAATAAACATTTAAATTAATGGTTTACATAGAAGCAGTTTTTAACATACCAGGCTTCAGTATGATATAATTTGTTATCTTTAAAAATACCAAATTTGTGCAATAGGAAAGGCTCAAGGGCCTATCAAAATGTATCAGAGTGTAAAATTAACTAATTGTATAATGAACTGTATCTTTTTGAGATTAGCATTTACCTCTTCTTCTGAAATGATGACCTGGCTTGAAATCAGCTATCTCAACCAATACTGATGGGTTTTTGTCTTAGTATCTCTATCAGTTTTGAATCTTAAATTAGAGCAACTGGCCAAATAAGACCTTAAGAATTTATTTAATACTGTTCTCCGTTTGTCTATTATCATAATCACATCTAACTTGTTCTTAAAAAGGTTAAGATTTTATATATTTAAAGAGCTAGTCCCTGGGTCGCAAAGCAGGAGTTGGAAACCCAAATGCCTTCAGAAACTGGGGAAGCATTGTTAGTGAGAGGGGTGCCCTCTAGCGGCCACTGTGCCGAACTGAACAACACACTCGCAGCCTGAAAGTGGTGGCTGCTTACTCCTTGGCCCCAGATGATTGTGACAGTGCAGGTATGTATGCCCGATGCTGTCAGATCTGGCTTTTTTGGAGGGGGCAGGGGTGGAATGGATGGAAGCTGGAAAATCTGATTATTCTGTTTATAGTCTTATCACCATATGAGACTCTATATTAACATACATTCTTAATATTGACATTAAGAATTTAAAAAAATATTATTAGCAAAAAGAAAAAAAAGAAAGAAAGAGAACTGCAGGCTTCTAATTTGCAGTTTATTGACCCTAAAGGCCCATAACAGATTTTTAAATTTTGAGTTGTATAAAGTTATATAGTTACTGAAGAAATGCTTATTGAATATCCACCATGTCCAGATAGTATTCTCAGCACCCAGGAATACAGGGGTAGAGGAGATAAAAGCCCTATTGTTGTGTAAACACAAAATAGTTTCAGATGTGTGTTAATGTTATGGAAAAATAAAACAATTTTGTGATAAAAATAATACAGTTTCATCATTGTGATAATGACCTGAGTGAGCTGCTTTAAGTAGAGTGATCAGGGAAGGCCTCTCTAACGAGGTGACATTTGAGCTGAAACCAAGTGATGAAGTGGCAGCAAGTTAGAGGAAGAATAAGAAGAAAGAATAACAACTATAAGAGCACTCTGATATGTGAATGAGTTGTCTATACATGCCCGATACACCTCTTATCTTACACCTAAAAGACATTTGTAACTTAACTTTTTCTTATCAAATGTGAAGCTGATATCTTAGAAAGGTAGTTTTCAGACTATTTGGTATCTCTGTACTTTTCAAGCATTATTGAGGTCCTCAAAGAGCTTTTTTTGTTTACATGGACTGTATCGATTGATATTTACAATATTAGAAATTTAAATGGCGAAATTTTAAAAATACGTGTTCATTTTTAAAATAACAATTCTCTAAATATGTTAATGTAAAAATACTTCTATGAAAATAGTTGTTTTCCAAAACAAAACAATTTTGTGAGATGAGTAGCATTGTTTTTTTTTTACATTTTTGCAAATCTCTTTCATGTCTGGATGGATTCTTATATCTGTTTATGTATTCAATATTTTTGTTGCAATATGTTACCATAAAGTATATGAAACAAATCTAGCCTCACACAGATATACAGTTGGAAAAGAGAAGAATATTTTTAAAGGCTTCATAGGTAGTTATGAATATTTTTCTTTGATGTTACACAAGAACTAGACAAGTGGTGGTTTCTTAAAGATTAATTGCAATGTGGACTCTAAAATCGTATCAGTGAACTTGTACTATATTACATTGAAATCTGTTGGAATCTCTTACCCATGTATGGTTTTTTTTTTTTTTTTTAAGATTTTATTTATTTATTTGACAGAGAGAGACCCAGTGAGAGAGGGAACACAAGCAGGGGGAGTGGGAGAGGGAGAAGCAGGCTTCCCGCCGAGCAGGGAGCCCGATGTGGGGCTCGATCCCAGGACCCTGAGATCATGACCTGAGCCGAAGGCAGACGCTTAACGACTGAGCCACCCAGGCGCCCCCATGTATGGTTTTATAATTAATGCGTTGGCGTTTTTGAAAACATTGGTTCACTGCCTTATGCAGGTCTTCCAAATGTTGACCCATTTCATTGTATCATATCAAAGGATCACATTTGTTATTGGCCACTGATCTCATCAGGAAATTCTTTAAATATTAAGTTGTCAAGTTCATGGCGATAGATACAAGTTTCCGAAATTCTAATTTTTGCTTAGAAAGTCAGATTGGCAAAAAAATTTGCCCAGTTATTTTCCATGAATTCACAAGCCGACTTTATTCATCTTTTGAGAAAATGTCTGCCAAATAGCCAAGTCTGAATAACCATGAAGTTCCATGAAAAAATGTCTAGTTCATCTCATAAATAATTACATGGTACTTTTCCTGGAGACAACCACTGTGTACTTATGTGTGGCTTCTGTTTTGTCAGAGAATATTAAAAAGATACTTGCTCATGGGTTGAAATTCCATAGAATTAGTAATTTTCACTGTTTTATCAAGGACGTTTGTAAGTGCATCTGGCTTCCTTCCTTCCTTCCTTCCTTTCTTTCTGTTTAATGTGAGTGCACAGGGGTGGAGAATACAGTGGCTGCTGGGACAGTTTGGTGACACTGCCTTGGGTCTTGCTAAGGTACCAGCAGTTTTGCTCATTGCTTTGGTACCAGTGGTGAAGATAGCAACATTGGTGTTCCAGGAAAATCATGAGATTTAAAAAAAAAAAGTTACTTGCTTTGAAATTTTCAGCACAAATACGGTTTATTGCCAAGAATTCACATACAAGATGATTTTCTCTGATTAGGTGATGCTGATACAAGCAAAAGAGCACATCTAGCCATGTCTGTAGATTTTCCATTTGTGAGGCAGAGATAAAATTCTGCAGTTGAACTATTAACTCAGTCTTCATGTTTGCAGCTAAATCTTTTATGTGATAAGTTACTCCAGTGTTGAAAAGTGGCAGTGCTTGATGTCTTGTACTGACTTTTCATCCAGGTATTCAGCATTGTCAGCTGCAGACGTTTCTTAGCTGTTATGTGCACTTCTCCAGCCAGTGCATTACGATAACTTACCCTGTTAGGATTTCTAGTTTAAAAATCAATAGTTTGCTTTTAAAGAGCACATTTAAAATACTCAGTCTTTTTTTTTTTAATTCTAAATAATTAGTCTTGAAACGAAACCTTAAGTTAACTGGCACCATAATACTTTCTGAAATGTCTTATTTCATAAGGCACAATAAGTTAAATTATTAACATCTGAAAAATCAAAGGATAGCTTTAGTCATTTTTTTTATTTACAGTTTTGCTTTTCTTTAGAATAGATTTTTCCATGAATTAGAAAACTCTCCGATATGTCAGTTTTACCTTTTTCAGCATCTTTAGACCTAGACGGTACAGCTGTGGGTTGAGAAAATGAGTCTTCTAATCTCTTTGTCAAGCCGGTGATTCATTTTTAAGTATAAAAAAAATGCTTTGCAAATAAAGTTTATTGTATTTTGGAATAAAATATTGTTAAATTCTAAAAACAATTTTAGATAAAATTTTAGAAAAATCTTTCAAAATTTTATTGCAAAGTATGGCAATGTGTACTTCCTGATATGTTTCTGTAAGCATAAGGAAAACTTCAGGATTTCAAAACAATGATGTATTGGATGATAATGATGTTATAGATTATAGAGATAGTAATAGATATAGTCAAATATAGTAAAAGCACAGGAGAAGGATTGAGAACTGAGTTAATCTCAGAAAACATATTTGTACACTAAACCTGAACCTACTACCTTAGAAAATTCTAGGAAACACAAGAATGCACAGCTGTCAAGAGGTGATGTCATTATACATCATATAGCCTCTGGAAAACTGTGCTATTCGCTTATGAGAATGGAATTGAAAATGGCAAATAATATCTTAATGGCAGGAAATATTTTATGTAGACATCCATTGAACTACAGAGGGGAAGTATTTCATATCTTACATAGCATTCATCGTGGCTAAATGAGCCAAGCTTGATCATATTATCTGTATTATATTTCCTTACATATGATGTAATGTCTTATCCCAAATGTTCATGTTATTAATAACTTTTGCAGCACTCAGTGATATATTTATTGGGACCAAATCAAAAGCAGCACCTTGGAAAACACTTTAAATGTATATAATATAAAAAAACAATGGCCAACCTTAAATAGTTTGGTTTTTGGTAATATTCTGCCCATATTTCCTACTTGGCTTTTCTACTTCATACTTAGTCTGTGTTTCTTAAATTTAGAATATTCGAAATATATTTTATTGCTTGTATAATCAGCTTACGGTGTTAAAAGCTTTTCTTAATCAAAAGCACATCCTAAAATATCGTAGACTGAGATAATGACCTTGAATCTTTTAGACAGTGGCACTCAGTGATGCAAACTGCAACAGCACCCATAAATCAGAACATCTTGCCTTGAATACCGCTTGGAAACGGTGTTGGCATAAGCCCATTTGCTGGTGGGAATTTTGGTTTCAGTTGCATTTCTTACCCCACCCCCACTACCTGATGTTTGGAATATTAGTTACGATTTGAAGTATTATGTTTCTCCCGTGTTGATTGTGTTCTGTTTATGTCCTTAGAAAACTTAAGCAAATGTAATTTTTTTGGTTTTAAAGTTTTTACTGTTCTCTCTTTCCAAAGGGATTTTGCTGTAGGAATCTGTAACAAAATCAGTGAAATGATTCAAGGTATGTATGCTTCATTCAGTATTATGAAGTGACTTACTGGGATTTATATTAATATTGATAGCTCTTAACATTAAGTACTTACAATGTGCTTGTCACCATTCATTCACTAATTCATTCAAATAATGTTTATTAAGCATCTTCTAAATGCCCCAAACTGTTCTGGGTGCTTAGAATATAGTAGTGAACAAAACAGAGTCCTTGCCCTCGTGTAACCTACATTCTAGTGGCAGAAATGGGGGAGAGGTGGCAATAGACAAATAAAAATGATATAACAGTTGCTATGGAGAAAAAGTGAGGTAAGAAGGATAAGAGTTCCCAGAGTAGAGTCTGCACCCCAAGGTGGAAGGGGGCGCTTTATATTTTGTATATGTTGAAGGACAGCCTCTAATGAAGTGATATTTGTGTGAGAAATACAGTTATTTAGGGGAAGAGCACTCTGATCTGGGAGAGCAGAGGGCTGTTAGAAACTCTGAGGCTCTCTCCATGTTCTGTTAATGTTCCTCCAGTGTCTTCCATTTGCAGCTAAACTCAGATCCAAATTCCTTACCATAGCCTTCAAGGCCCTACTTTTCGAAACTCATCTTCCATGCTCTGCTTCACGTGTGTTGGCCCCACTTACTCCTGTCCTAGTCACTAAAGGGGCTCCAGCACTACGCGGCTCGGAGAGCACCACCTTCTTTGTATTTTTCTACGTGGCATTCCTGTGAATTGTGCAACTTGGCAGACTCGGATAGGCAATACTGTTATGTCTATTAGAAGAGGAAATGGAGCCACATTAAAATTACTTGAAGACAAAGATACAGTGGTTGAGCTTTGTCCTGTCCTTTCCTTTGTCCTTTTTTCCCCCACTGCCAGAAAAGGCTCTCCTGCAGAAAGCTGTCATTAAAAGGAAGCATCCTCCCTCATTCATTGAGCAGTTTTTATTGAACGCTGGCTCTATCAGACAAGATTGCATCAGGAAATAGATGTCATGCTCGAATTAAAATAATCCAAGGAGGGTTGAAGGAAGGAACAGTTCAAAGGTGTAGGCAGGGTGAACTGTAGGGGATAATGTAGTCCTATACCCAAAGGTGCGGAGAGGGAGCGGTTACCAGAAACCTGGAGTCATGTCAAGAGGGCCACTTTGAAAAACTGACCTTCAGTGTGATATGACCTGATGTGACCCTGTAGAGAGGGATCCAGGGAATATATATTCTGACCTCTTTCTTCTCCCTCCCGTCCCCTGCTGGGGCTCTTCACTGGCTAAACCCAAACAGTGGGCAAATAGCAAGGGAATTGATGGAAGCTATTAGGTAAGCCTCCTAAGGTGCTGGAGTATTGTGTATATTGGGTGATGGTTATTTGAGTATATCGATATGTAGAAACCTATTTATTTATAGACCTAAGATTCATTATTGTTTCTTAAGTTTTATCTATAAAAGGATTTAAAGCAAAAGAACAGGAACTAGGGGGTTGAAAGAGAAAGGGGGAATAAAGCACAAGAGTGGCAGTGAGGGCAAGTGGAGGAAGGCTGGAGCCCAAGATCTGGAAATGGCAGGGGAGTTTGAGGAATAAAGTAGGATGCTTGTGTTTCTGCCAAGTAAAATCTCTTGAGTGTCTCTAAACCAGTAAAAATGTCTGTAAACACAAGGAATTCCATGGACCGCTGGGTGGAGCACAGATTTACAGAGGAAGAGGGGAGGGATAGGAGACAGGAGTCTCCCATGGGGAAAAGCCTACTAGGGAGAATGCTTAGGAGACTTTTGTAATCAGTCTAGAGATGGTGGTGGAAGTGGACCAGTGTGATAGCAATGGAAGCAGAATGGCATAGTCAGATTTGGGTCATATTTTAAAGATAGAACCTAAAGGATTTGCTAATAGATTTGGATGTGGAGTATGAGAGAAGTAAGGGAGTCCAGAAAGACTCCAAGGTCTGAGGAGTTATAATGATGAGGCTGTCATATACTGAAATGGGAAAAATTTTTAGAGGGGCAGGTTTGTGGTGAAGATTAAATCTCTCTTTGGCCCTAAGTACAGACTCTTCTAACTGTCCATCCCAGTGGAGGTGACCAGGAGGTAATGGGATTTATATTATCTGAAGTTCAGGGGCAGGGTGGAGGGGTAGGAGGTAGTCTTTAGCATATAGCTGATAATGGAAGCCATGGGATTAGATCACCTCACTCAGGAAAGGTATTGAGGGTGAGAAGAAAATTTATTACCATTTATTACCAACCCCAAGGAATACCGGAAATTAAAGTGTGGATAAAAGAGATAAATATGAAGAGATTGAGAAGGACCAGCCAGAAGAAGGACAAAAACCAGGAGGAGTATGTCTTTGGGAGAGAGTTTCAAAGACAGAATGGTTAGCAGTGTCAGATGCATTTGGTACCTTAAGGATCAAAATATTAATAACATAAGCATGATATGTATGACTGCAGAGAGAAAACCAGGGAGTCAATACTCTGACCTCATTTTTCTCCCTCCCATCTCCTGGGGCTCTCTGCTTTGGCCAGACTTAAATAGAGGCCCAATAGCAAGGGAGTTTGTTGATGTAAGCCACCCCTGGATGTTGAAATCTTCTCATATATTAACACTAACAGTTACTTCACAATGGCGAAACAGTGCTCTGCAGAGTATAAATTAGCTCTTGGCATATATGCAGTAAATTATGATTGACAGTTTTTTTGTTCTCTATCATCACAAAGCTATGCTGTAGAAGAAAAGATTTTGTGTAGCTCCAATGTTGACAGCAAAAGATGCATTGGAGTTAATCCTCATGGAGTTCCAGCTGTGTAGGCAGTAAAAAAAAGGCACTGCTACCCAAAGTTCAGAAAACTTCAGAACCCCTCCACATACAGTCTATTCACATCCAGATCTTGACTTAATGTTGAAGGAAATAATTAAAATTGTAAATATAATTAAATTGTAGCCATTGAGTATGTGCGTACATAGGTGTATGTGTACCTGTAATATATATATCTTTTTAGCATGTTGTGAGAAAGAATAGACAGCAAATACGACTTTGCTTTCTACTGTGCCTTTTAAAGGCATTTTCTATTGTCAGCATGTAGCTTTATACTCACCAAAAAACTAATGTTAAGATAAATGCTTTTGGAAAAAAAACTATTGAATTTAATTGGGTTAGCTCTAGTATAATTATCTTTAATGTCATAAACATAACATTAGCATACTGTTTGTTTTTAAATGGTCATGTTGCTAATTGAATCACTTTTTTTTTTTAAGATTTTATTTATTTATTTGAAAGAAAGTGAGAGGGATAATGAGCAGGGGGGAATGGTAGAGGGAGAAGCAGACTTCCTGCCGAGCAGGGAGCCCGATGTGGGGCTCGATCCCAGGCCCTTGGGATCACGACCTAAGCCGAAGGCAGACGCTTAACCGACTGAGCCACCCAGGCACCCTAATTGAATCACTTTTAAATGTGAAATATTATTGGGGCGCCTGGGTGGCTCAGTCGTTAAGCGTCTGCCTTCGGCTCAGGTCATGGTCTCAGGGTCCTGGGATCGAGCCCCGCATCGGGCTCCCTGCTCCGCGGGAGGCCTGCTTCTCCCTCTCCCACTCCCCCTGCTTGTGTTCCCCCTCTCGCTGTGTCTCTCTCTGTCAAAGAAATAAAATCTTTAAAAAAAAAAAAAAAATGTGAAATATTATCAAGGATGACCGTCAGAAATCTGTCCCTAATGATTCCTTTTGTGTCCAGGTTTAGCCACACCAGTGGACTTGAAACTGAAGTTAATCCCCATCCTCCAGCACATGCACCATGATGCGATCCTGGCGTCCAGCGCACGGCAGCTTTTACAGCAGCTGGTCACATCCTACCCCTCCACCAAAATGGTGATTGTTTCTTTGCACACCTTTACTCTGCTTGCAGCTTCATCTTTGGTTGATACGCCTAAGCAGGTAATTTCAATTTTCTTTAAACTGCCTTTTCTTCAGTAAACTTGCATATTAAGTATAAAGTAAAAAAAAATAACCATAAATTTTGATGATATTAGGGTCCCTTCTCTGATAAAGATAACTTTCATCTCCTTTTGCCTGCTTTTTTCTTTTCTGTATTCACAGTCCTAATTCTTGGGAGCCTTTTAGGAATATGGCGTGGAGGTGGGGGTACATGGCAGAGTGTGGGGTTGGCAGGAGAGAAAAGAAAGAGTTGAATATTCAGAGCTGGGTCCCACGCTAGAACCTTACAAGTTAAGGGATAAGTATATTTTTGTGAATGATGAGAAAGTGGCCCAAACATGAACACATAGCTAATAAGTAACTGGGCTGCAATTGGAAGTGAGTTCTGTCTCAAATCTAAAAGTTTGACTAAATTATACTACACATGGTAATTTCAGTGACAGTGTTGTTCACGAATGACTTATTTCTTTCATAGATTCAGCTTCTATTGCAGTATTTGAAGAATGACCCTAGGAAAGCAGTAAAGAGACTTGCTATTCAAGATCTGAAATTACTTGCCAATAAAACACCACACACTTGGAGTAGGGAAAACATTCAGGTATGTAGAATTTTGAACATTAATATTTTATAGAGAAAAATAATGCAATATTGTAAAAAATCATTTTACGTTACATTTTTGTATCCTCTGTCATCTTTTAGGTGTTTGAATATGAAAAAAATTTAAGGGTATTGTTGATATTTGTGGTAGATGTTGTTTTTTCAAGTGGCAAAGTAAATACATAAAACTTCTATCCTTTCATGTTTCAGGTTCTTTTAGTGAGTTAGACTTGCCTCTCAATTTCTTGTGAATTTTCCCGTAGCAGCACTAAGGCTGATTGAGAAGCCCAGTGAAACCATTTATTTAATTCCGGTCTCCTTTACTCACTTTAGGGAGAACAATTGGTGTTGACTGTGATTTATTAGGGAGAAAGTGCTAGAAGCGTAACTCAGCAAAGTATATTTTTCCTTTTCATGGAGAGGAAGGACATTCTTAAGTTTTCTTTTGTAAATACAAGAGCAGGTCTCAATCTCTAGACTTTTTTTTTTTTTTTTAAGATTTTATTTGTTTATTTGACGGAGAGAGACACAGCGAGAGAGGGAACACAAGCAGGGAGAGTGGGAGAGGGAGAAGCAGGCTTCCCGCTGACCAGGGAGCCCGATGCGGGGCTCGATCCCAGGACCCTGGGATCATGACCTGAGCCGAAGGCAGATGCTTAACGACTGAGCCACCCAGGCGCCCCTCAATCTCTAGACTTTTAATGTGGCATCTTTTATAGCATTTTTTTTAGGTTAAGTTAATGTTTTATATTTGTTTTTTCTTAAAATGGAACCTATTTGTTTATTCATTACTGTTAACAAATGTACCATTTTCTAAAAAATGCTCTTTAAAGTGAATTGGAAGATTGTTAGAATTTGATGTTTATTTTCATGGATTTTATTACCTCTTGGTGTCATTGTAGCTACCGTGCAACAAAAACCTTTGAATTTCAGATTATGAAACTAAGCTGCTGTGTTAATTGGTTTTTTGGTTGCAATTTTCTAAACACTTTTCAGTATATTGTGATTGATAGTCACAAATATCCTAAGAGATAAGGGCAGTTGTTAGTATTTGCATTTATAGTAGATGAACAAATTAGGGTTCAGAGAGACTTAATATGCTTAAGAGAGCTTCCTAAGAGGACTTAATTAAGAGAGCTCTGTCCTCTAATGCTTTTTCTACTAAATAATACTGTCTTTCCGAGAAGAGAATGTACTCAGTCAGCCACCAAAGGGAACCAGACCTGGTGAAGGCACTGGATCATCCCTTCTCATTTTTCTCTTTACTGTATGATAGATCACACACACATAAAAGTATGTAAAATAAATATTTAATAGTTTAAATAATTGTAAATGAACACAAGGTAGCCACCATCCAGCTAGAAACAGAACAACACCGCAGGCTCACAGAAGCTTGCCACCTTCCTTGGCACGGTCCTCCCTGATCAGAATCGTAAGCCAACCCAAAGGAAACCACTATTTTGACTTCTGTGATGATCATTTTTTCACTCTTTATTGTTTTACCACCTATATATGTTTCCCTAAAAATTAATGTTTACTTTTTGTTTTTATTTCTTGTGCTTAACATTATAATGATGAGACTCATACATGTGGTTGCATGTTTTTTCCTTTAATTGCTGTGTAGTATTCCATTATTATATGGAATGAACCACAGTTTACTTGCTGTTGATGGGTTTTTTCCAACTTGCAGCTCTTGCAAACAGTGCTGCTTTGAGCATTCTTCAATTTATCTCCTGGCACTTATGTGCTATGTGCAGGAGTTTCTTTATATACTTAAGAGTGAAATGGCTGACGTACAGAATATGTATATTTTCAGCTTTACTGGGTAATGTCAAACTGTGTTCCAAAGTGATTGAACCAATTTACATTCTAAATAGAGAATGCCCATTGATCTCTACATCCTTAGATTACATTTTTACCAGTTTAGAAGTTGCAGTTTTAATTTCTATTTCCTTGATTACTAAAGAAGTTGAACATCCTTTTAATGTGTTTATTGACCATTGGGATTTCCTTTTTTGACATGGCTATTCAAATCTTATTTTTCTGTTGATTTGTAGTCATTCTTTGTATATTCTGGGTACTTGTACTTTATTGGCCATTGGCATTCTATATAAATTTCAGAAGCAGCTGATCAAGTTTCACTTTAAAAAAAGTTGATAATTGCATTGGGATTCCATTGAGTGGAAAGATCAATTTGTAACAAGTTGATATTTTTACACTGTTAAGTCTTCTAATGCATGAACATGCTGTATCTTTTCATTTCTTTAGATCTCTGTACTGCATTTTTTGCCTTTATCTCTTTTGTCTGATGTTAATGTAGCTACTTCAGTTTTCTCCTGGATGTGTCTATGTGATAGATTATCATCGTTTTAGGGGCACCTGGGTGGCTCAGTCGGTTAAACATCTGCCTTCAGCTCAGGTCATGGTCTCGGGGTCCTGGGATCAAGCCCCACATCAGACTTCCTGCTCGGCGGGGAGTCTGCTCCCTCTGCGTCTCCCCCCACTCATGCTCTCTCTCTCTTTCTCTCTTTCTATCAAATAAATAAATAAAATCTTAAAAAAGAAAAAAAGATTATCATCGTTTTACTTTTTTTAATGCATCTTTTTTTTTCTTAAAGATTTTTTTTTTTTTCAATCTGACAGAGACAGCGAGAGAGGGAACACAAGTAGGGGTAGTGGGAGAGAGAAGCAGGCTTCCTGCCGAGCGGGGAGCCCGATGCAGGGCTCGATCCCAGGACCCTGGGATCATGACCTGAGCTGAAGGCAGACACTTAACGACTGAGCCACCCAGGCACCCCTCTTTAATGAATCTTTATGTTTGAGGTGTGTCCTATGTCAATTCTGCTGCAAAGACCTTACAATACACTGCTCATTTATATTCCTCTAAACTTATGCATTGTTATCATGTGTCTTAATTCTATCTTATCAAACAATTTTGTTTTATAAATTCATTGATCATTTGGACCTTCCACTGTTTTTGCTCTTCTTGCATCTCAGGCTTTCTCTTGGGGATACTTTTTCTTCTGTCTTTGGAAAGTCCTTTAGTGAGGGTCTATGGTGGTAAGCTCTCCCAGTATTTACTTGTCTTAAAATGTCTTCATTTTGCCCTCACCCTTGAAAGACACTTTCTCTGGGAATAGAATGCCCAGGACATCGAAGCTACCATTCTGCTGTCTACTGATTTCCATTATTACTGCTGAGAATAGCAGTACTCTTTTGAAAGAATTTTTTTTCCTGCTTTAAAATTTTTCTCTTTAATTTGATGTTCTGTACTATGAACCATCTGATTATAGATCTCTTTTTAAACTGTCTAGACTATTGGTTTTCTTGAATCGTAAGATTGGTCCTTTTCAGCAGTTCTGGGAAATTGTCAGCCATAATTTTTTCAGATATTGCCTTTCCTCCTGGATCTCCACTTAAATATATATTAGCCCTTCTATCAATCCCCCATGTTCCTTATATTCTTTTTCCATCTCTTTATCTCTTTGTGCTGTGTTGTGAATAATTTCTCCTGTTTTAGTTCAATAATTATTTCTCCAGCTTACCTAAAGTTTTTCCAGATATGTCTCTGCTCTCGATTTCTATTGGCCCTCTTTTGTAGTACTCTTTTTCCTTATATACTTGGCTGTTTTTTACCTTGAGCTACTCATTTTTCTTGGAAAAGTGTGTGTGGGAATTCTCTGAAGAATTTCTCTATAGAAGGTTTGGATTTGCTTCTGCTGGGTGGAGAGGCTGGGTAGTGATATATGCTGTGGAGAAAAAGTCAAGGAAGAGGATTAGTGAGTGTGCAAGATGGAGCTTGCAGTGTTGCGTAGGGTGGTCAGGGAAGCTCTCACTAAAGTTGGCACTTGATCAAGGACGTAAAGGAGGGACCACCAACTTCATGAGCCTCTGAAAGAAGAGCATTACCAGCAGAGGGAACAGCAAGTAAGGTCCTGAGCTGAGAGCGTTCATGAGTGTGAGGTCACTGTGACTATAAGTAGGGGGGGCGGAGTCAGAGATGCTGTAGGATGGATGGAGCAGGTTGCGCATCATTTAGGGCCTGTGAGTCCTTTGTAAGGACATTAGCACAGGCCATTATTCTTTCTTAATTGAAATATATTTGACATATAATACTGTGTACAGCATGTTGATATGAGACATATATTGTAATATGATTGCCATTGTAGTGATAATTAGTACCCCATCACATTGTGTAATTATTATTTCTTAATTTTAATGGTTGGAATAATTAAGTTCTAGAGTCTTAGCAAGTTTGATGATTATCATACAATATTGTTGTCCATATTCACTATACTATACATTAGATCTCCAGGACTTACTACTTGTAAGTTTGTACCCTTAAACATCTGTCCTATCCCCCATCCCAAGTCAGAGAAAGACAAATACTGTATGATATCACCTGTGGAATCTGAAAAGGCCAAACTTATGAAAACAGAGTAAAATAGTGGTTACCAGGGCTTGGGGGTCTGGGGGGGCAGGGGACATTAGCGTACTTGTTCTAAAAAATTCTCTCTGACTTAGGTATACTGAGACTAGATTGTAGGGACATAAGGGCAGAAGCAGGGAAAAACATTTAGGAGGTGACTATATAAATACTCCAATTAGAAAATACTGTGGCTCTCTGAACCCGGGGGAGCAGTGAAGATAGCAGGGAGAAGTGGTAATATTCTGGATATATTTTAAAGGCAAAGCTGACAGATTTACTGGCAAATTATTCATAGAGTATAAGAGAAAGAAAGGATGATTCAAGGTTTTTGACTTCAACAAATTTAGTTGGAATGGGTAAGACTCTGGGAGGCTTATTTCTTGAAGATCAGGGGTTCAGTTCTGACCAAATAAAGTTTACGGTGTCATACATCCAAGTGGAGGTGTCAAGGAGTTGGAGTTTAATGAACAGATCTAGATGAAGTTGTAAATATGAGAGTCATCAGTTTATAGATGGTATTTAAAATCATGAGACTGGATGAGTCACCTAAGGAGAGAGAATAAATGAGAAGATTCAGGGAATGATGAAATGAGAAATAACTAGCAAAACAGCCTGATAAGAAGCAGCCAGTGAGGTAGGAGATAAACCCAGATAGTTTTATAGGAAGATGGCTGCAGTCCACTGTGTGAGATACTGCCCTATATTTATATTCTCCAAGAGATGAGGACTGATAATTCACCTTTGCATTTAGCAAAGTGAAGTCGTTGATGACCTGCATGAAAACAATTTTATTGGATTACTGTGAGTACAAGAGTGATTGGAAAAACAGGAGAAATATCAGAGACAGTAAATATAGAAAGTGTTTTTAAAGGAGTTCTGCTTTACAACATAAGTCAGTCAGAGAAAGACAAATATCATATGATTTCACTCATGTGGAATTTAAGAAACAAAACAAATGATCATGCGGGGGGAAAAGGAGAGAGGCAAACCAAGAAACACTATTAACTATGAAGAAAAACTGATGGGGGCGCCTGGGTGGCTCAGGTCATGATCTCAGGGTCCTGGGATGGGGCCTACGTCAGGCTCCTTGCTAATAAGCAGGGATTCTGCTTCTCTCTCTTCCTCTGCCTCTCCTCTCCCATACCCCGTGACTTGCGTTCACTCTCTCCTCTCTCTCTCTCTCTGTCTCAGAAATAAATAAATAAAATCTTTGAAAAAAAAAAAACAAAACAAAACTGATGGTTACCAGGGAGTAGGTGGGGGTGGGTGGGGATGGGTTGAATAGGTGATAGGGATTAAGGAGTGCACTTGCTGTGATGAGCACTGGGTGATGTATGGAAGTCTTGAATCACTAAATTGTACACCTGAAACTAATATTACACTGTATGTTAACTAACTGGAATTTAAATAAAAACTAATAAATAAATAAAAAATAAAGCAGTTCTACTTTAAAGAGCAAAGAATTGAGATTGTACTGCTAAAGTATATGTTGTCTGTTTGCTTTTTGTTTTTATCATGGGAGGAATTTAAAGAAACATAGAAATACCATTAGACTAGGGAAATAGAGGACTGCCAGATAGTTAAGATATTTGGGTGAAGCAGTATATATACATACGGTGTCTGGCATATACATAAAAATGCTTTTTTAGGGCGCCTGGGTGGCTCAGTTGGTTAAGCGACTGCCTTCAGCTCAGGTCATGATCCTGGAGTCCCTGGATCGAGTCCCGCATCGGGCTTCCTGCTCGGCAGGGGGTCTGCTTCGTCCTCTGACCCTATCCCCTCTCAGGTGTTCTCTCTCTCTCATTCTCTCTCTCTCAAATAAATAAATAAAATCTTTAAAAAAAAAAAAGCTTTTTTAAGAGTAGCTCTAATTAAAGGTAACATTATTCTACAGTTTTCCTTCTTGTATACATTGGCAGATTGTAGGGTTGGGGTTGTGCTGTCTTAATAAAATGAATTGGGAGCTTTCTCTTTCTTTGCTCTGGAATGGTGAATAGCTATGACATCGAAATTTTCTGTCTCCTAAAGATACTGCTTAAAAGGTGTTATAAGTCCATCTGAACCTGGAACTTTCTCCAGGGATAGTATTTTGAGAATATTTCCAATTACTTACATGGATGTTGCCCTATTAAAGTTTTCTACCTCTTCTTGAACCAGTTTTGATAATTATTTTCCATGATAATATTTTCCATTTAATTCACTTCTCAGATTCATTAGTATCAATATCAAGAAACTTTATAATTTTTGGTATTTTTGTATTTGAAATTTTATCTTTATTTTTATTCTTACTGTTTGTGTTTATATTCCCCTTAATTAGACTTTGCAGAAGCATGGCTTTCTTATCTTTTTTAAGTGCTTGGAACACTTATTTTTATTCTTGTTTAATAATGAAAACACTTAAGGCTATTAATTTTCCCCTTAGTGCAGATTGCCCACTTTCCATAAATTATGTCTTCTAATGCTCTCATTGCCCTTAACTTGAAATGCATTTTTTTTTTTAAAGATTTTATTTATTTATTTGATAGAGATAGAGAGAGGGAGAGCACAAGCAGGTGGAGTGGCAAACAGAGGGAGAGGGAGAAGCAGGCTACCCGCTGAGGAAGGAGCCCGACGTGGGGCTCGATCCTAGGACCCTGGGATCATGACCTGAGCCGAAGGCAGCCGCTTAACCGACTGAGCCCACCCAGGCGCCCCTTGAAATGCATTTTTAAAAAATATTTATTTGAGAGAGACAGAGAGCACAAGCGGGAAGGAGGGGGAGAAGCAGACTCCCCGCTGAGGAAGGAGCCCGAGGCAGGGCTCTACCCTAGGACCCTGGGATCATGACCCGAGCCGAAGGCAGACGCTTAACCAACTGAGCCACCCAGGCGTCCCTGAAATGCGTTTTTTAAAAGTCAGGTTTATTGTAGTATAATTTATTTACAGAAACTTTTCTAAGTATACTGGTCAGTGAGTTCTAATAAATGTCTATAATTGTGTAACCACCACCACAAATGAGATGTGGGACACTTTCCTCACTTTTGGGGTGAGGAAAATGTCTGTATTCCTTCAGGCTCTTCTGTAGTCAGTCTCACAACCACCAGTCTGATTTCTGTCCCTATAATTTTGCCTTTCTAGAATATAAATGAAATCCTACAGTATGTTGCCTTTTGGGTCTGACTTCTTTTACTTTGCATAATTCTTTGATATTTATCCATGGTGTTGCATTAAGCAGTAATTTATTCCTTTTTATTGAGAAGTAGTATCCCAGTGTATGGACATGCCACAGTTTATTTATTCATTCACAAGTTGATGGACACTTGAATTGTTTCCAGTTCTTGATATTATAAAGCAAGCTACTATTGTACAGGTCTCTTGGAGACATTTCTTAGGTCAATATGTAGGAGTTGAATTGCTGTGTTGTATGGTAAATGTATTATTAACTTTGTAAGAAACTGCCAAACTGTTTTCCATAATGATTGAACCATTTTACATACCTACCAGCCGTGTATAAGAGTTCTAGTTCTCTCTTTTTACTAGCACTTTCTATTATATGACTTTGTAATTTTAGCCATTTTAATAGGTGTATCATGATATCTCATCATGGTTTTAATTTGCATTTCCCTATTGTCATTTATATCTCATCTATATCTTATCTGTATCTCTTCGGTGAAGTGCTTATTCTAATATTTTATGCATTTTTTTTTTTTTTTTTTTTTTTGGTTGTCTTCTTGTTACTGAGTTCTTTATATATTCCGGATACAAATACTTTATCAGCTGTGTATTTTGCAAGCATTTCCTATTTTTTTACTTTGATGAAATTTAGTTTATTTATTTATTTTTTCCTCTTTTAGGGTGTATTTTTTGTGTTTTATCTAGGAAGTCTTTACCGAACCCAAGGTCACAAGATTTTGCCATGTGTTTTCTTCTAGAAGTTTTATAGTTGTGGTTTTATATTCAACTCTCTGTGATCCATTTTGAGTTGACTGTTGTATATAGTACAAGGTAGGGATTGAGGTGTATTTAGATAGCCAGTTGTTCCAGCACCATTTGTTGAAAAGACTGTCCTTTCTTCATTGAATTACCTTAGCATCTTTGTTGAAAATCATTTGACCATATCTATGTAAGTCTGTTTCTGAGTTCTGTTGTTTCTTTGGTCTATGTGTCTATCCTTAAATGAATAGCACACTTTTTTTTTTTTAAGTAATCTCTACACCCAGCGCAGGGCTCTAACTCACAACCCTGAGAACAAGAGTCAGCACGCTCCTCTGACTGAGCCAGCCAGGTGCCCGAGTAGCACACCATCTTGATGACTGTAGCTTTATAGTAAGTCTTGGAATCAGATGGTGTGAGTCCTCTACCTTTGTATTTATCAAAATTATTTTGGATGTTCTAGGTTTTTTGCCTTTTCATACAAAGTTTAGAATTAGTTTGTTAGCTTCTGCAAAAAAGCTTGCTAGAATTTTGTTTGGAATCTGTATCTATAGATCAATTTGGAAAAAACTGACATAATATTGAGTTTTCTGATCCATGAACATTGTATATATCTCCATTTATTTAGGTCTTCCTCAGTTTCTCATCAGCAGTTTTTAGTGTTCAGCATACAACTCTTGTACACATTCTGTTAGATTTATTCCTAAGTATTTCGTGGTTGTTAGCAGTATTATAAATAATTGTTTTTTTAATTTCCAGAAGAGCAATTTTGATTTCTTCTTTGACCCTGAAATTAATTTTTTTCTTCTTTATTCATATACTTTTCCAGTTTTATTGAGATGTAATTGATACACATCAGTGTATAAGTTTAAGGAATACAGCATAATGGTTTGATTTATATTTATTGTGAAATGACTGCTGCAGTAAGCTTAGTTAGCATCTATCATCTCATATAGATACAATAAAAAGAGAAAAATTTTTCTTACGATGAGAACTCTGATTCACTCTCTTAACTTTCCTATACATCACATAGCAGTGTTAACTATAGTCACCATGTTGTACATTACATCCCTAGTACTTATTTATCTTGTAACTGGAAATTTCTATTTTTGAAGTGATTAGTTTTTTGTTTTTTTTTTTAACTTTTTTTATTTATTCGTTTGAGACACAGATAGAGAGAGAGAGAGAACATGAGCAGGGAGAGAGGCAGAGGGAGAGGGAGAAGCAGGCTCCCCGCTGAGCCAGGAGCCCGATGTGGGGCTCGATCCCAGGACCCCGGGATCATGACCTGAGCTGAAGGCAGACGCTTAACCATCTGAGCCACCCAGGCGCCCCCCCCGTGATTAGTTTTTTTAATTCATGGAATTTTTGTTGTTGCCAACCTTTTGTTATTAATTTCTAATTTTAAAGTTTCTTTGTGGCCCAATATAGGATCACGTCTTATAAATACAGTTGACCTTTGAACAACCTGTGTTTGAACTGCATGGATCTACTTCTACGTGGATTTTTTTTTTTTTTTAATAAATACAGTACAATGCTGCAAATGTATTTTCCTTACGATTTTCTTAGTAACACTTTCCTTTCTGTGGCTTAATCTATTATAAGTATGTTATACATATAACCTACAAAATATGTGTTAACCAACCATTTATTTATTTATTTATTTATTTATTTATTTTTAAATTTTTTTATTGTTATGTTAATCCCCATACATTACATCATTAGTTTTAGATATAGTGTTCCATGATTCATTGTTTGTGCATAACACCCAGTGCTCCATGCAGAACGTGCCCTCCTCAATACCCATCACCAGGCTAACCCATCCTCCCACCCCCCTCCCCTCTAGAACCCTCAGTTTGTTTTTCAGAGTCCATTGTCTCTCATGGTTCTTCTCCCTCTCCGATTTCCCCCCCTTCATTCTTCCCCTCCTGCTACATTCTTCTTCTTCTTTTTTTCTTTCTTAACATATATTGCATTATTTGACCAACCATTTATTTTTAATCAGTAAGGCTTCCAGTCAGCAGTAGGCTATTAGTAATTAAGTTTTGGGGGAGTCCGAAGTTATATATAGATTTTTGACTGTGCAGGGAGTTGGTACCCCAACCCCTGTGTAGTTCACAGGTCAACTGTAGTTCAAAGGTCAGCTATAGTTTGAAGGATTTGAAAAGAAGGTATATTTTCTATGTAATTATATCAGGTATGTTTTATGTAATATAATATGTAGATAAATATGTAGTATATAACGTGTTACATAGTATGTGTATGTATTGTTATATTGGTATTGTATATAATACCATTTCAATATAAAGCTATATTGAATCTACTGTATTGATGATAGTACTCAAGTATACCATCTTAAATTAGTTTTTTTCTCTTTTTGATCTATGAAGTTTTGTTATTTACTAGCGTCTCACACCAGTTTGTGTCTAGCCATTTTAATTTAAAAATCCTAATGCTCTCTGGTTGCACAATAGAACTCCTACTAATGTGAAGGAATCCTGTCTCCTATTTTAAGCTCTTTGCCTCAGATTCTTTATGTATCATTGACATTGCTACTTGTTTATTTTTGTTCTCATGTATTTACTAGGTCTGCCAATTTTGTGATCCTTAACCTTTCTCTGTCATTTAGGTTTTATCCTTATAAAATAGCATTCAGTTAGATTTACCTCCTTAGACTTAATCTGAGTCTTTTTAAATAGTGTAACATAACTTATTTGCATTTACTGATATACCTGAGGGTTTTTACTTACTTCTTCCATCTTACTTTATGCTGTTTTTATATATTCTTTTTGTTTCCTTTCTTTCATTACTTCCCTTTGTTACCTTGTTTTCTTTATTCTTTTATTCTGTAGTGAATTAAAAAGATTTTTATATGCTAATTAAACTTTTTTTTACTTTACCTTTCTCTATACTCAGTATATATTAATCTAAGAGCTTGTGTATCTCTATTAAAAATGAAAAGTGTGGTCTTTGAAATGTCACAAGTGTTAGTAGGTCTGAATTCTCCTCTTCTGCCCATCACTCCACTTTCCCCCTATGTCTTACTAAAATAATCTGCAATTTGATGATCAGTTGTCTTTTTTTTATGCTATGCAGTGGTTTCTTTTTTGTAATAAATTTTTTCATAATATATGCACTGAACTTCACAACCACATTAACGGTGACTTAAATATTAAATGTTTTGTTGATTTCACAGCTTACTAATTTCTTCATTAAACCCCATACCTCTTGAGTTTTTTATTCTGATTTATCTTTCCTGTAACTTTTTTCTTTGGTTAGTTCTAATTGAAAAAAATATATTTTTTAATATTTGTCTATCTCACAAAGAATTTTTTCATGTGCCTGAAACCTGAGCATATTGATTTTATTTAAATAGATGTGGTCAAATAATCATTACTTGAGAACCTAGATGTATTTTTGAAAATATTGAAATAGAGCAGAGGAAAACAGTGCTAATGATAAAACCTTTACAAGATAATAGTTTGTTGATTTCAAATTTGAATTTAACTCCCAATTACCAAGAGTAATTCTTTTTCTTCTAAGGTTTCCTCCTTTTATCCTTCTGTCCATCCTTCCTTCCTTCCTCTCAGCCAATCTTATTCACCACTGATTGATTTTTGGAATTTTAAGAGCAATTGTGTCTTTTTCATTGCTACTTTTACTGGTGTGTTGGTAGGTATTATAATTTCCACATGGAATCATACATTCCAGGTTTAAAGGAAATACTTGCATTCTGAATGTTAAAAACCCAAAATGAAGGCCTAATATAGTATATTATTATTAAAGTAGTTGAAAACAGAATAACTTCATAGGAACAAAAATATTTTCTCATGTTTATAGTTTTGTTTGGATTTTTTTTATCCTTACTAACATAAATATCCATTTTAGTTGGTGTTAATTTGTATTAATAGTTTACACTATTCCGATGTTGTAGTTTTATCTGAAGAAGTTGATTTATACAACCTGTTACAAAGTGAAAGATTATCTGTTCTGGATATTTTCAAAGATATAATTTTATTTTTGGCTTTATATCTCCTGAGAGTTCTGTTTTGTTCCTTACCTAATACTAGGAGGAATGATAAGTTAAGCCTGAGAATTAGTTCTTTTAATCATCTTTTTCTTTGTGGGTTAGTACAATGGAAACAGAAAAATTAGAGGGGTTATGTCTCTGACAGAGTACTTTTAAACATAACATTTTTCTGTACCTTAAAGACTAAAAGCTTTTTGCTATGCTTTTCTGGAACACATCCCTGGTGGGCAGTCCCATTCTAGGGTAGAGGAGAAGCCCCTATTTAGGAACTGACCCAGAAAACAGTAATTCAGGACAGAGCTTCAGTTGAGCAGTGAGGTAAGCCAGCTGAGAGAGAGAAATTCAGACCAAATAGTCAGTGAAGAAGACCGTGGTAGTGAGTGCGAAAGGGGGTTGTGTTTGAAGAGTTAGATTTTTCCTTTTTGTCAATATGAAAAATGGACCTGGTAAGACAGTTTTGTAATAGGTCATGTCCTTGGAACAGAAGGGAGCCACATTTCCTCGTTGAAACAGGATTGACATGCCATCTCTGGGGAACTTTGTGATGTGCTCTGTTAAGCTAACTGATTTGAATTAATGAACCTTGAAATCAGTGTGTATTTACTGAGAGCATTGTAGGTACCCAATACTGTGCTGAGTGACAGAAATTAGAAGATAACATGGTCAATAATTTTATCAAAAATTTTTCTAACACTTTTTCTCAATTTTTTAAATGGTAAAATTCTTTTTGCTTTTTAAAAATTATTAATACTCGGGGCGCCTGGGTGGCTCAGTCGTTAAGCGTCTGCCTTCGGCTCAGGTCATGGTCCCGGGGTCCTGGGATCGAGCCCCACATCGGGCTCCCTGCTCAGCGGGAAGCCTGCTTCTCCCTCTCCCACCCCTGCTGCTTGTGTTCCTTCTTTCTCTGTGTCTCTCTCTGTCAAATAAAAAAAAAAAAAAAAAAAAAATTATTATTAATACTCATGTAAATGTCTTGCACATGCCTTCTCGATTATCCCAAAAGGTGAAATGTCTCTTAATACACAGAGCACTCTATAAGACATAATTTTGAATATGTATAAATACAAGACATAGTCCTTAACTTCTGGGGATGTTTGGCTGCGGATTTTATTCCTAAACGTAAGCTAATTAACAGCGTAAGGCAGGATAATTTAGGCAGTAAGAAGACATAGGTAAATGGCAATGGCTTAAGTATTTGAATAAATAGAAAAGACTTTGGTATTACTTAAACACAATCACTTTTTTAAAAACTGCTTTCTTTTGCACTTCAAAAACAGCATCTGTGTTGTTTAAAATAAAAACAGCTTTTATTTCTTTGTCCTTCAATCTTTAATACACTTGCATTTAGATCTGTTTCTCTATCACTTTTGCTTAGGCACTTCAAATGTCACCAGGGTTCTTAATGCTAGGTCTGGAGGCTTGTCGGCCTTTGTCTTCTTTCCTTTTAGTGTATTTGGCCCTGTCAGCCTTGCCCGTTCCTTGGCTTCTTTGCACTGAACTGTCCTCACTCATTTTTCCTACTGTCGAAACTGTATCCTCTCTGGATTCTTCACTGCCCCTTTTCTTCAGAATTGCGTCTTTGAGTTGAGTCTAGGTGCTTCCTTCCATTTATTCTCTGCCATTCTGATGGCATCCCCTCACATCAGGGTGGGCATTCTCCAGCAATCTAGTCCTTCTCCCTGAGCTTCTGAACTGCTCTTTTTTTTTTTTAGCATTTTATTTTATTTTTTAATTATTATGTTAATCACCATACATTACATCATTAGTTTTTGATGTAGTATTCCATGATTCATTGTTTACATATAACACCCAGTGCTCCATGCAGAACATGCCCTCTTTAATACCCATCACCAGGCTAACCCATCCTCCCACCCCCCTCCCCTCTAGAACCCTCAGTTTGTTTTTCAGAGTCCATCGTCTCTCATGGTTCATCTCCCCCTCTGATTTCCCCCCCTTCATTCTTCCCCTCCTGCTATCTTCTTCTTCTTTTTTTTTTTTAACATATAATGTATTATTTGTTTCAGAGGTACAGATCTGTGATTCAACAGTCTTGCACAATTCACAGCGCTCACCATAGCACATACCCTCCCCAGTGTCTGTCACCCAGCCACCCCATCCCTCCCACCCCCCACCACTCCAGCAACCCTCAGTTTGTTTCCTGAGATTAAGAATTCCTCATATCAGTGAGGTCATATGATACATGTCTTTCTCTGATTGACTTATTTCGCTCAGCATAACACCCTCCAGTTCTATCCACGTCCCTGCAAATGGCAAGATTTCATTCCTTTTGATGGCTGCATAATATTCCATTGTATATATATACCACATCTTCTTTATCCATTCATCTGTTGATGGACATCTTGGCTCTTTCCACAGTTTGGCTATCGTGGACATTGCTGCTATAAACATCGGGGTGCATGTACCCTTACGGGTCCCTACTTTTGTATCTTTGGGGTAAATACCCAGGAGTGCAATTGCTGGATCATATGGTAGCTCTATTTTCAACTTTTTGAGGAACCTCCATACTGTTTTCCAGAGTGGCTGCACCAGCTTGCATTCCCACCAACAGTGTAGGAGGGTTCCCCTTTCTCCGCATCCCCGCCAACATCTGTCATTTCCTGACTTGTTAATTTTAGCCATTCTGACTGGTGTGAGGTGGTATCTCATTGAGGTTTTGATTTGGATTTCCCTCATGCCGAGCGATGTTGAACACTTTTTCATGTGTCTGTTGGACATTTGGATGTCTTCTTTGGAAAAATGTCTGTTCGTGTCTTCTGCCCATTTCTTGATTGGATTCTTTGTTCTTTTGGTGTTGAGTTTGATGAGTTCTTTATAGATTTTGGATACTAGCCCTTTATCTGATAGGTCATTTGCAAATATCTTCTCCCATTCTGTCAGTTGTCTTTTGGTTTTGTTGACTGTTTCCTTTGCTTTGCAAAAGCTTTTTATCTTGATGAAGTCCCAATAGTTCATTTTTGCCCTTGCTTCCCTTGCCTTTGGCGATGTTTCTAGGAAGAAGTTGCTGCGGCTGAGGTCGAAGAGGTTGCTGCCTGTGTTCTCCTTTAGGATTTTGATGGACTCCTGTCTCACATTGAGGTCTTTCAACCATTTTGAGTCTATTTTTGTGTGTGGTGTAAGGAAATGGTCCAGTTTCATTCTTCTGCATGTGGCTGTCCAATTTTCCTAACACCATTTGTTGAAGAGACTGTCTTTTTTCCATTGGACATTCTTTCCTGCTTTGTCAAAGATGAGTTGACCATAGAGTTGAGGGTCCATTTCTGGGCTCTCTATTCTGTTCCATTGATCTATGTGTCTGTTTTTGTGCCAGTACCATACTGTCTTGATGATGACAGCTTTGTAGTAGAGCTGGAAGTCCGGAATTGTGATGCCGCCAGCTTTTTCTTTTTCAACATTCCTCTGGCTATGCGGGGTCTTTTCTGGTTCCATACAAATTTTAGGATTATTTGTTCCATTTCTTTGAAGAAAGTGGATGGTATTTTGATGGGGATTGCATTGAATGTGTAGATTGCTCTAGGTAGGATTGACATCTTCACAATATTTGTTCTTCCAATCCATGAGCATGGAACATTTTTCCATTTCTTTGTGTCTTCTTCAATTTCTTTCATGAGTATTTTATAGTTTTCTGAGTACAGATCCTTTGCCTCTTTGGTTAGATTTATCCCTAGGTATCTTATGGTTTTGGGTGCAATTGTAAATGGGATCGACTCCTTAATTTCTCTTTCTTCTGACTTGTTGGTGTATAGGAGTGCCACTGACTTCTGTGCATTGATTTTATACCCTGCCACTTTACTGAATTCCTGTATGAGTTCTAGCAGTTTTGGGGTGGAGTCTTTGGGATTTTCCACATAAAGTATCATATCATCTGCAAAGAGTGAGAGTTTGACTTCTTCTTTGCCGATTTGGATGCCTTTTATTTCTTTTTGTTGTCTGATTGCTGTGGCTAGGACTTCCAATACTATGTTGAATAGCGGTGGTGATAGTGGACATCCTTGCCGCATTCCTGACCTTAGTGGGAAAGCTCTCAGTTTTTCCCCATTGAGAATGATATTCGCTGTAGGTTTTTCATAGATGGCTTTTATGATATTGAGGTATGTACCCTCTATCCCTATACTCTGAAGAGTTTTGATCAAGAAAGGATGCTGTACTTTGTCAAATGCTTTTTCTGCATCTATTGAGAGGATCATATGATTCTTGTTCTTTCTTTTGTTAATGTATTGTATCACGTTGATTGATTTGTGGATGTTGAACCAACCTTGCAGCCCAGGGATAAATCCCACTTGGTCGTGGTGAATAATCCTTTTAATGTACTGTTGGATCCTATTGGCTAGTATTTTGGTGAGAATTTTTGCATCGATGTTCATCAGGGATATTGGTCTGTAATTCTCCTTTTTGATGGGGTCTTTGTCTGGTTTTGGGATCAAGGTAATGGTGGCCTCATAAAATGAGTTTGGAAGTTTTCCTTCCATTTCTATTTTTTGGAACAGTTTCAGAAGAATAGGTATTAATTCTTCTTGAAATGTTTGGTAGAATTCCCCTGGGAAGCCATCTGGCCCTGGGCTTTTGTGTTTTGGGAGATTTTTGATGACTGCTTCAATTTCCTTAGTGGTTATAGGTCTGTTCAGGTTTTCTATTTCTTCCTGGTTCAGTTTTGGTAGTTGATACATCTCTAGGAATGCATCCATTTCTTCCAGATTATCTAATTTGCTGGCATATAGTTGCTCATAATATGTTCTTATAATTGTTTGTATTTCTTTGGTGTTGGTTGTGATTTCTCCTCTTTCATTCATGATTTTGTTGATTTGGGTCATTTCTCTTTTCTTTTTGATAAGTCTGGCCAGGGGTTTATCAATCTTGTTAATTCTTTCAAAGAACCAGCTCCTAGTTTCGTTGATCTGTTCTACTGTTCTTTTGGTTTCTATTTCATTGATTTCTGCTCTGATCTTTATTATTTCTCTTCTCCTGCTGGGTTTAGGCTTTATTTGCTGTTCTTTCTCCAGCTCCTTTAGGTGTAGGTTTAGGTTGTGTACTTGAGACCTTTCTTGTTTCTTGAGAAAGGCTTGTATTGCTATATACTTTCCTCTTAGCACTGCCTTTGCTGTATCCCAAAGATTTTGAATAGTTGTGTTTTCATTTTCATTTGTTTCCATGAATTTTTTAAATTCTTCTTTAATTTCCTGGTTGACCCATTCATTCTTCAGTAGGATGCTCTTTAGCCTCCATGTATTTGAGTTCTTTCCGACTTTCCTCTTGTGATTGAGTTCTAGTTTCAAAGCATTGTGGTCTGAAAATAGGCAGGGAATGATCCCAATCTTTTGGTACCGGTTGAGACCTGATTTATGACCTAGGATGTGATCTATTCTGGAGAATGTTCCATGGGCACTAGAGAAGAATGTGTATTCCGTTGCTTTGGGATGGAATGTTCTAAATATGTCTGTGAGGTCCATTTGGTCCAGTGTGTCATTTAAACTCTTTATTTCCTTGTTGATCTTTTGCTTAGACGATCTGTCCATTTCAGTGAGGGGGATGTTAAAGTCCCCCACTATTATTGTATTGTTGTCAATGTGTTTCTTTGCTTTTGTTATTAATTGCCTTATATAATTGGCTGCTCCCATGTTAGGGGCATAGATATTTAGAATTGTTAGATCTTCTTGTTGGATAGACCCTTTAAGTAGGATATAGTGTCCTTCCTCATCTCTTATTACAGTCTTTGGTTTAAAATCTAATTTGTCTGATATAAGGATTGCCACCCCAGCTTTCTTTTGGTGTCCATTAGCATGGTAAATGGTTTTCCACCCCCTCACTTTCAATCTGGGGGTGTCTTTGGGTCTAAAATGAGTCTCTTGCAGACAGCATATCGATGAGTCTTGTTTTTTTATCCAATCTGATAGCCTGTGTCTTTTGATGGGGGCATTTAGCCCATTTACATTCAGGGTAACTATTGAAAGATATGAATTTAGTGCAATTGTATTGCTTGTAAGGTGACTATTACTGTATATTGTCTGGGTTCCTTTCTGGTCTATGTTGCTTTTAGGCTCTCTCTTTGCTTAGGGGACCCCTTTCAATATTTCTTGTAGGGCTGGTTTTGTGTTTGCAAATTCCTTTAGTTTTTGTTTGTCCTGGAAGCTTTTTCTCTCTCCTTCTATTTTCAATGACAGCCTAGCTGGATATAGTATTCTTAGCTGCATATTTTTCTCATTTAATGCTCTGAATATATCATGCCAGCCCTTTCTGGCCTGCCAGGTCTCTGTGGATAGGTCTGTTGCCAGTCTAATGTTTCTACCATTATAGGTTACAGATCTCTTCTCCCGAGCTGCTTTCAGGATTTTCTCTTTGTCTCTGAGACTTGTGAGTTTTACTATTAGATGTCGGTGTGTTGACCTATTTTTATTGATTTTGAGAGGGGTTCTCTGTGCCTCCTGGATTTTGATGCCTATTTCCTTTCCCAAATTAGGGAAGTTCTCTGCTATAATTTGCTCCAATATACCTTCTGCCCCTCTCTCTCTTTCTTCTTCTAGGATCCCAATTATTCTAATGTTATTTCGTCTTAAGGTATCACTTATCTATTGAATTCTGCCCTCGTGATCCAGTAGTTTCTCTCTTTTTCTCATCTTCTTTATTTTCCATCATTTGGTCTTCTATATCACTAATTCTTTCTTCTGCCTCATTTATCCTAGCAGTTAGAGCCTCCATTTTTTATTGCACCTCATTAATAGCCTTTTTGATTTCGACTTGGTTAGATTTTAGTTCTTTTATTTCTCCAGAAAGGGTTTCTCTAATAACTTCCTTGCTTTTTTCAAGCCCAGCTAGTATCTTTAAAATCATCATTCTGAACTCTAGTTCCGACATCTTACTAATGTCTGTATTGATTAGGTCCCTGGCAGTCGGTACTGCCTCTTGTTCTTTTTGTTGAGGTGTTTTTTTCCATCTTGTCATTTTGTCCAGAGGAGAATAGATGAATGAGAGAACAAAATGCTAACAGGGTAACAACATCCCCAGAAAATATACACTAAACAAATCAGAAAAGACCTGAAACCGGGGGAAAAGAAAGGGAAAGAAAGGAAAAAGAAAAAAAAAGAAAAAGAAAAAGGTAAAAACAAACAAAAACAAAACAAAATAAAAAAACAGAATATGATCAAATATGATTAGGCTGGTGCATAGATCAGTGCCACACACTAGATTTTGGGTGTATTTTGGTCTGTTAGAAGAAAGCGCCTCCCAAAATTTTAAAGAAAGAAAAACTTATATATGTACAAAATAAGGGTTAATATGATGAAGGGATGGAATATGACTGTAAAGATGAAAATTATAAAAGATTTTATAAAAGGAATTGATAAGTTGGTTGAAAAAAGAAAGAAGGGGATTTAAAAAAAAAAAAGAGAATGTGATCAGGCAGGAGACTAGAACAAAGTCATACACTAGAGATTTAGGGTATATTTTGATCTGTTAGAAGAAACTGTATCCCAAAATTTTAAAGAGAGAACAATTTATATATATATATACCAAAAATAAGGGTAACTACTATGAAGGGATAGAATATGACTCTAAAAATGAAAAATAAAAAATATTTTTTTAAAAAAGCAATTGATAAGTTGTTGGTTGAAAAAGGGAAAAAGAAAAATTCAAAAAAAAAAGTTAAAAAAAATTAACTTTGAAAGACTAAAGAATCATGGGGAAAAAGCCATGAATTCTATGTGCAGTATTCCCCAAGCGCTGGAGTTCTGCCGTTCTCATTGATTGGTAAACTTGGTCTTGGCTGGCTGTTCTCGCTGATCTTCTGGGGGCCTGTTGCCGTGGTTCCCAAATGTCTTTGCCGGAGGTGGAATTTCCCCACCCTTGCTGGGTCCAGGCTAAGTAATCTGCTCGGGTTTGCTCTCAGGAGCTTTTGTTCCCTGCAAGCTTTCCGTATAGCTTTGGAGGCCGAGGGTGAAAATGGTGGCCTCCCAATCTCCGCCCCGGAGGAGCCAAGAACTCGGGGCCCCTCTCCTCAGTGCACCCCCAGAGAAAAGCAGTCAGTCACTCCCGTCTCCCCGGTCTCCGGCTGCACTCCGTGCTCCCCCAGCCTGTGACCGAGCATTTCTATCTCTGGCACCTGACCCTGTGTGGAGTCTCCAAACCCAGCAGATCCCTGCGGTGCGCTCCCACTGCTCCTCCCGGGGGAGGAAGGGGAGTCTCCCCGGATCTGCCACTTGTTGGGTCCCTGCTGGAGGAGCAGTGGCCCGTCTGTGCCCCGGATCACGGTCTATGGCAACGCCGAGCTGAGAGCCCGCGTTACCATCTCTGCAGCTGACTTCCCCGCTCCGATACCTGGGAGCTCTGCCGTACTCAGGCACCCCCGGTCTTTCTGTGACCCCGACGGTCCTGAGACCACACTGTCCCGCGAGGGTTCCACCCCCCGCTTAGCCACTGGAGCGACGTCCCTCAGTGGAGCAGACTTCTAAAAGTTCCCATTTTGTGCTCCTCGGAGGCCCCCTCCCCCGCCATCTATCTTCCAGAATACCACCTCAGATTCACTTCTCCGCACGTCCTACCTTCCAGAAAGTGGTCGCTTTTCTGTTCAGAGAGTTGTTGCTATTCTTTTCTTCGATCTCCTGTTGAGTTCGTAGGTGTTCAGAATGGTTTGATCCCTATCCAGCTGAATTCCTGGGACCAGACGAAATCCAGGTCTCCTACTCCTCTGCCATCTTGCTCCTCCCCTGAACTGCTCTTCAGCGTAGTAGCTTGTAGGGCTTGCAAAGCTCTTTGACTCTCATGAGCTTTTTATTATTACAGACAATAAATGTCATCACCCCCACTTATATTTTATTTTAAAATTATTTTTTATGCCAGTATGTTCATGTGCAGAATTCAAAAGCTGCAAAAGGATATATATCATAAAGTATTTCCCACTTACTCTTCTGCCATCCACTCACTCCTTTGCCCAGTGGCAACCAGTGTCTAATTTCTTATATGTTTTTCCAGAGATGTTTTATATGAAAGCAACAATTCTGCAGGGCGCCTGGGTGGCTTAGTCAGTTAAGCATCCAGCTTGTGATTTCAGCTCAGGTCATGATCTCCTGGGTCCTGCGCTTGAACCGGGTCAGGCTCTGCACTCAGCGGGGAGTCTGCTTAAGATTCTCTTCCCTCTGCCCCTCCCCCCACTCACACACATTCTCTCTCTCTCAAATAAATAAATCTTAAAAAAAAAGAAAGAAAACAATTCTGTATAAATCTTTACCCCCATTTTACAGACAAAGAAGTTGAGACTCAGAGATTTCAGTAATTGGCTCAGATCACAGAGATGGTAAGTGGTAGAGCCAGAATTCTGATGCAAGTCTTCCAGTTAAAAATCTGTTACATGTCAGTTCCAAATGCCTGGTAGATATTTCTTCTTGGATTTCATATCTCTTCCTATTTCTGTCCTTCCTCTGAGATTAGCTTATCTCCATAAATTCTCAGTCTTCATAAATGGGAGTCAACATTCTCTGGTCATCAGGTTTGAAATTTTGTAATAATTATTGAATCCTTCTTGTTGATTCCCTTATATGTCATCAGTTTCAAAACGCCTCTCATATTCACCCTCTACTCTCCATTCGGACCTTCAAGCTGTAGTTCAGGCCAAGTCCATCACCACCTGCCTGGATTAATGCCCTAGGCTATAGGTTGGCTCCGTGGCCCTCACCTGTTTATCATTGCCAGAATAATCTTCCCTAATGCTTTCGATAACATAATCCTCTCCAGTGGCTTCCTTTTTCCTTTTCCCATTAAACTTAAATTATTCTGACTAACTTCAAGGCCAACTTTAATCTGGCCTAATATTCCCTGTTCAGCATTTCTCCGTCTTGGCCTTTGTCCCTTTTGGACATTATCTCCTATTAGGCCACAGATAAATACTCCATAATCTGGCCTAACCGCCACACTTCTTGTTTGCTTTGTCTCCATCACTGTCTTCCCTTCCATTACCAGAAACCTACTTTGTCTTTCAAGGCCATTTCCATTCCTGCCATGATTATTTGTTCCTGCTGCTGTTTTTGTTATTAGCTAGGGTTTTCTTTCAGTTGAAAAAGTACACATGCACATGATAAAAAATTCAGAGTTTAAGGTGCATAATGAGTGAAAACACGTCTGTCTTATAAGTCATCTCTTCTCTCAGCTCTCCCCTGCAGAGGTGGTCAGTGTTACTAGTTTCCTATGTATTCTTCTGAATTTTGTCATCCATATACAAGCATGTGTATGTCCTTTCTATTTTCTGTATGAAAATGAAAATACAGTTTATGCACGTTCTGAACCTTTTATCACTTCACAGTACATCTTGGGGAACATGTGGTATTAATACTTAGATCTGCTTTCATTCTTTCACCAGTTATGTGGTACTACACATTAGAGTTGTTTCCAATACTTTTACTGTTACTGTTTACACTGCTACATTGACTAGTTTGTTAAAAAAAAAAAAAAATCATCATTGCTCACAATGATGATACATTTCTAAAAGAGGATTTCTTGGGTCCAATAATACATACAATTAAAGTTTTTTTATGTAATGCCAATTACCCGCTAATGAGGTTTACACCATTTTACCTTTCTGCCGGTGGTGTGATAGCAACTGTTGGCCCACACAGCTTTCAGTACTGTGTCTTATTAAACTTCACTCTTGTCCGGTCTGGTGAAAAAAATCTCTTATTTTAAATGTTTCAAATTATGAGTGAAGTTTAGCATGTCATTTTTAAAAGGCATTTGTATAAATTTTATCTGTGAACTCATTTTTCTATTGTGTTGTTTGCCTATTTGCTAGTAAGAACTTTTTATATACGAAGGTGATTGGGCCTTTATTGACCTTACATGATATGAACATTTTTCCCAGATTTGTCAAATATCTTTTTACTTTTTCTTTTCCTATATTAGCCCTTAGTACTTCTTACAGTTTTGGTTTTTATTTGCCATTAAAAAGAAACAAAGGTCTAGTTTTATTTTACCCAGATGGCTGGCCAGTTGTCCTTGAGCTTTTTATTGAAAAGTCCCTCTCATTTGAAATGCCATTAGCATATATTAAATTCTGTGTATTTGAATCCATTTCTGGAACAAGTTTGCTCTCATTGATTTCTTTGTCCATGAGTAGAAAAAACTTCTTTGACTTCTGTAGGTTTATTATACATTTTATATTTGGTGGAGTTTGTTTTGTCCCTCATTATACTTCATCAGAATTTTTCTGGATATATTTTGATTTTGATTTTTCCATATGATCTCTAGAAACAGATTATGTAAACCTTTCCACTCCCAAGATTGTGTTGACATTTTTATCTGGGACATAATAAATCTATTGTTTAACTCTTTCTGAAATTTTATTTTTGATTTTTTCCCTAGTCTCTAAGTTTTGCTATTTTCTGAAACTTTGTCTTTGTGGGAGAATGGGAATTAGTTTAATTTAGTGGGGCAGTTATTTGACCACTTATATGATATGTCCTAAGCGTTGAGGTGCTGGATAAGGAAAGAGTCATTGTAGTACGAGCACTTACCCATAGTTGACATTACTGGAAGAAACACGAGCATCTTGTTTCTGGTCTTCAGACCACATTAGTCAGGAGTAGAGTGGATGATCCGAAATGGAGGAGGATAGACAGTGCATTCACTTACATACAAGATAGACTGCCATGCTCTGTTATTTTTTAAAAAAATATAGATACATGAACTAATACTCGTATCTCTCCATGAAGTGAAGTACAGTGGAGGTTCTGCTTGTGTGGACTGAATAATACTTAATTTCCAGTGAGCTTAATAAAAAATCAGTCATGATGACCTTTTTTTTTTTAAATAGACTTTATTCTTCAGAACAGGTGTAGATTTACAGAAAAATGGAAAAGATGGTACAGAGGGTTGCCACACACCCCACACCCAGTTTCCCCTGTCATTGGTCTTTGCCATTAGTGCAGCACATTTGTTAAAAATAATAAACCAATGTTGGTACATCATTATTATTAACCAAAGTTCACTCTTTGTTCTGGTTGCTTTAGTTTTGCTTAGGGTCCTTTTTTGGTTCCAGGGTCCCATCTAGGAAACTGCATTAGATTTCACCAATGTGTCTCCTGATATTCCTCTTGGCTGTGGCAGTTTGAGTGAAGTTTTTTATCGTAGATAGAATTTTTCTAAAAGCTAGAACATTTAAAACAAGTGGACAGTTTTAAGGTATTTCAACTTCTGTGTTCCCTTTTCTTCTGTATTCCAGGCACTCTGTGAATGTGCCCTCCAGACTCCTTATGACAGCCTGAAACTCGGGATGCTGTCTGTCCTTTCCACACTGTCAGGGACCATTGCCATCAAACATTACTTCAGCATAGCTTCAGGTAAGGAGAAGAAGGGAGAGGACATATGGAGAATGTGCTAGTCCCTTTTCTCATGTTGATGGTTCAGGTTGTTTCTTCTGTAAAGCCTTAGAATCCAGAACAGTTTCAGTCTTGTACTCTGTTATATGCCAGTGACTTATCTGAAAATGATTTCTTCACTAATGCCTGTGGTCATAATATTTTGCATCCTTGATCATAATTCAAGGGTATTGTTTTTTCTAGATTTGCCCTGTTTTGAATTATACGTACATGAAAGAATATTTTTGAGGATACTTAACATAGCTCGTTTGCTTTTGTATGTCTCTGAGTCAAAGTGCCCTTTGGATTTAAGTACATTTCAAAGGCCAGATGGTGGTGAATTTTAAAAGCAAATGTCATATGCCTTCTTTTAGGTATATGTTATCTCTCTGGAAAATGATTAAAAGAAAACTTTACCCCAGTTCAATAACGCTTTCCTAGTTGCCTGTTGCAGATGGTTTAACTTCAAAATGCCTTAATTAATGCCCGGTGAGGAGCTTGCTTACCTAACAGACACGGCTAAAGTGTTTTGTTTTGTTTTAATGCAGGTTTTGTGGGATCTGTATTGCTTCCTATTTTAGCCCATTAATTCGAATTGAAGTAGCTAAGAATTACAATGACCCTTTGTCCTTTTTATGGCTTCACAGCCTGTGAACTTAACTGGGTAGAGGGAATTCCCTGCCATATATATATAAGGCTTGAGAGGAAGATAAAAATACCTGGTACTCTGTTTGCCAGGCCTCCTTGCCAGCTAGGGTGCACGCATGTGGCCTGGACTCAGGGCTCATGTCATACCACAGGCTGAATTGGGAGCCAGTAACGATAAGAAGTAGGGAAGTGGGAGAACCCGGTCTAGCGCTACAGCAGTGACCGCGGCCGCACCGTTTCCAGGGTCTGCCGTAGCAGTGGGCATTTGCTCTGTCATGGTGCCTCTGGCAGCAGTGTAAGCCGTGACATCGAGGTGGTAATACCTTCACTGAACTAATTCTGTGCCTGGTTTGGGCTGTGATCTTGGTTGGTCGCTAGGCTGGCCTTTTTCCTGTCCATTTTCTGAACTTAGTTTTCTAGGCTTTCCAGTAATTCTGTGAGGTATTTCTATGTCAGTTATCTACTGCTTTGCAATAAGTCACCTCAAAACTTAGTGGCTTAAGGGACATGTAGGTGGCTCAGTCGGTTAAGCATCTGCCTTCAGCTCAGGTCATGGTCGCAGGGTCTTGGGATCGAGTCCTGCATCGGGCTCCTTGCTCAGCAGGAGCCTGCTTCTCCCTCTGCCTGCCACTCCCCCTGCTTGTGTTCTCTCTCTCTGACAAATAAATAAATAAAATACTTAAAAAAAAACCAAAAAACTTAGTGGCTTAAAACCATCACCATTGTATTTGCTCTGATTCTGCATATCAGCAATTTTGACTGACCTCAGCTGGGTGCTTTTCCCAATCTTACGTGGGCTTTTACTCTTAAGACTGCAGTCATCTCGAACCTTGACCATTCTGGATGATCTAAGGAGGCCTCATTCACCAACTGGAGGTTGAAAGGCTTTCAGCGGAGCAGCTTGGTTCTCCTCCATGTGCCTCAGCAGGCTAGCTTAGCCTTGTTTACATCATGATCTCAGGGTTCTAGCAGGAGCCAAAGAAGGGAGCCACCAGCACATAAGCTCTTCTTAGTCTTTTGCTTGCGTGTTTTTTAATGTCTCAATAGCCAGAGCAAGTGACACGGCCAAGCCCGGATAAGTGGGGAAATAAACACCTCTTGAGGCAAGGAATTAGAAAATTGCATTGCAAAGGGGCATGCCAACCAGGGACAGGATATATTATCACAGCCCTTTTTATCAATAATCTATCATATACCCATTGTACTTTTGAGAAATTCTTTTCCTGCATAAATCAGCCAGTCTCAGTTTCTCAGCTTATAGTTAATATCTTTGACTGACATCCTACTTTAAAAGAGCTGCAAGAGTATTCATTGTATCTTATAATTTGTAAGTGTCTTCCCACAGAAGGTCTCATTGCTTCTGTACAAGTAGCCTTTCAAGCAAGGCACATAGAAAGGAGTTTATAAGTATTAAAACTGAGGCTTACAAAGTTTCGATGATATGTCCAAAATCACATACTTAATGACATGCCTTAGTCTAGGCCTGAACCCAGAAGTTCTGATCCAGTGTTCATTTTTATACTAAACGGGCCTAGAAGCAGAATGACTTTCTTTTTCTTTATTTTTTAATTCCAAAGTCATTTGTAAGCCTCTGTCAGGTTATAATATTCAAGCAATTCTCGAGCTTCGTCCTTTTATTGAATTTTAAATTTTATTAAATTGCAGTTTGTATATGGAATTAAGCAAAAGGCTTAAATAACCAGACTAGGTAATGTTCACAAGAAATTAAAGTCAAGGATTTTCCAAAATTAGGTTATTTCCATAGGCAATAGTGAATGTTTAAGTATGTTTTCATTGATTAGATTTTTTCAATATAAGCAGGATCGTTTGTAAAACAAACTTAAATTTAGTGTCTAAATGATCACTAGCAAATGGCTCTTAAGCATATAAGATGTTCAGTATCACACACACCTAAGAAAAATGCCAAATAAAACAGCACTGAAATACTTTACCAATCCATCAGATTGGCAAAGATTCAGAAGTTTGATAACATGCTGTGTTGACAGTGGTGTGGGTGAACAGCCACTCATTCATTGCTGGTGGGGTTGTGAATTATTAAATGTCTGCATAGGTGATTTGGAAATATTCATCAAAATTACAAATGACCCAGAAATTCCACTTCTAGGAGTTGAACCTACTAATATATTCACACATTTGAGAAATGACAGATCTATAAGGTTATTCATAGCATCATAGTATGTAATAGCGAAACACTGTCCGTCAGCAGGGATGTAGTAGCATAAAAAAAATCCATCAATAGGGATCTCATTAAAGAAATTATGATACACAACTGCAGTAGAAGTCAGTGTAATTTATTAAAGAGAATATATGGCATGGAATAATCTACATGATATGTTTAAAAAGCAATAAAGAAAGATGTAAAACTGTGGAAAAAGGAAAAAAAATAGAGAAATGTATGTGCTTGCAAATGTATAGCCTCTGGAATGATACACAATGATAACATTGGGTGCATGAGGAAGACTCTTCATTCACTGACTTTCTAGCTTTTTCTACTATTTGTTGAACCTTTTAAACCAGGTGAATTTATCTGAGTAAGTAATTTTTAAATAAATAAAAAATTAAATTAAAAATAGTTTTGTCCCTAAAACTGTAAACATAGAAAAATGCTGCAAAATATATTTTAAAGGCAGAATATTGGCTATTATCTACTTATTGTGATTATGTGTGAGTTTTTAAATTTTGATTTTTTTCCAAGTTTTCTATGATGAGTCTTCATAGAAAAAAGGAAAAATGCAAGTTGCAAAACATGTTTGTAAATCTTTTAATGAGTCTGTATTGTCCAAATCATATGGGCAAGACAAAGAACGGAGGAAATACAAGTTCTGTAGTCTTGAAAAAACTTTTCTAATATTTTGCCTTTTTTTTTTTTTTTTTTTGAAGATTTTTTATTTATTTACTTGACCAGAGAGAGAGACAGCTAGAGAGGGAACACAAGCAGGGGGAGCGGGAGAGGGAGAGGCAGGCTCCTGGCTGAGCAGGGAGCCTGATGCGGGGCTCTATCCCAGGACCCTGGGATCATGACCTGAGCGGAAGGCAGACACTTAACGACTGAGCCACCCACGCGCCCCTGTTTTGCCTATTTTAAAAACACTGAGGGTTTACCTGAGCTAGTACTTTTATGTTAAACTGGAAAACACATGTCCCCCACTGCCTGGGATGGTCTTGGTTTATGCCTGTTGTAATTAGGAATCGTGTCCCCTTCAACCTCAAAAAATATGATCACCTTTGGTGTGAGAGGCAAGGTTGAAATTGATGGAAATCCTGGAAAAATAAGCAAGAATGGAAAAAGGAAGGCAGGAACAAGAGACTCTGCTAAAAAGCTGAGTTTAATCTCCTGATTCTTGTTAAAGTTCATTCACTTATACCTGGGAGTTTCTCTACTATAAATAAAAATAGTCACAACGTAAACCTTACATTACAGAATTTCAAGTGTGAATTTTAAAAATTGCTGCAGGGACATCTGGGTGGCTCAGTCGGTTAAGTGGCTGCCTTCTGCTCAGGTCATGATCCCAGGGTCCTGAGATCAAGTCCCTCATTTAAAATCTTAGTTATGCCCTACCCCTAACCCTGGGCTTCAGTTTCTTTTGTAAAAATAGGGCATTGAATCATGTGATTCCAGAATCCTTCCCAGTTCTAAAATCATGAATTCTGGGGGCACCTGGGTGGCTCAGGCAGTTAAGCATCTGCCTTCAGTTCAGGTCATGATCCCGGAATCCCGGGATCAAGCCCCTCATCGGGCTCCCTGGTCAGCGGAGAGCCTGCTTCTCCCTCTGCCCCTTACCCTGTTCATGCTCTCTCTTTCGCTCTCTCTGTCAAATAAATAAATAAAATCTTTAAAAAAAAAATAAAAATAAATAAAACCATGAATTCTGTGTAAACCTTTTGCAGTATAACTATCTGCCAGCCATTGAGGTGGGAAAAGCAAACTTAAAATTTTTGTTTCTCATTTTCTTTCCTCTCATGAAGGTAAGGTTTATCTGATAAGAGGCCTAAAATTGACATCCATTTTAATGAGAATCCATTTGCACTCCCAACATACAGTCTTTAGTTGTTTTGGCTTTGCTGTGTTCCTTAGTCAATTTTTATTAATATTTTTGTGGGAAAGTCCTATATTATTTTAGATCCCAATCATTATAAACTATTAGGACATACCTATTCTAAGTTCCTTGACAGGAGAGACAGGAATGATGGTTTATGTTGATGATGGAGTACAAGTAGATGGAACAATGAACCTATATGTTGAACTGCTTTTGAACTTTATAAGTGGACTAAGTCTGTGCTACTTTTCTCTTTTTGTTTAGGAAATGTGGGGTCTTCCCCTAGATCCTCTGACTTGGTCAGATTAGCCCAAGAGTGCTGTTACCATAATAACAGGGGCATTGCAGCTCATGGAGTAAGAGTCCTAACTAATATAACAGTCTCCTGTCAAGAAAAAGGTAAGTTTGATCGGGACTGATACTATGTATAAACTTTTAGATTGAAGTTTGGGTGGAATTGTGTGTGTGTGTGTGTGTTTAATCTCTTCTTTTTAGCATATATGCTTTTATCTACCGGTTGCCTCCTAAAGTCTACTTAGAGCAGGTTTTCTCAAAACTACTTAATCCTATGAAAAATAAAAACATATATATGAGGACCTTGGGATTGGGATTATGAAATTGAAAGGTTTCATAGAGCATTGCACATTTCCTCCCAGTGCTTCAGTTTGCATGCATGGTGCTGTGGATACGGATCACTTTTGACTGCCCTGTGGTATGACAATTTGTTCGCATGTACAAAAACCTGGAAAATTGAGGAAAAAAATACCTTAAGTTATCAAGGGGCTTAAGTAACAAATAGTTTCACCTAGGGGCAAATGAATTAAGAGAGTAATATGAATTAAATTTGCCTAGAATTTGTCTCTAGGTATTTAAAGCATTAAGCTCATTTGCATAATTTAGGATGTGACTAGAAAATAATGCTTATATTTTATTTTATTCCTAATATTTTTTACCTAAAGACTTGAATAAGTTCAAGCTGGTATTCAAAACAGAAATGTATTTTGTTTTTTTGTTTTTTAGGATGTGAATAGAAAACAATGCTTATATTTTATTGTATTCCTAATGTTTTTGACCTAAAGGCTTGAATAAGTTAAAGCTGGTGTTCAAAAACAGAAATGTACTTTGGATGTTTCTTCTGTTTCGGTGTTTATTTTGCTCTTCATTAAGGATCGTAAGTGGAGATCTTATCCACACTAGACGTCAGCACTGCTCATTCCTAGTACCTATTTTTTTCTAGCACCCTGACCTTCGCTAGACTTAACACTGTCAAGCCCTACACTAACTCAGGTGACATTCCTTTAAAATTCTTCTTTAAATACTGATTCTTATTTGAATAATTAGTCCTGTTTTATTTTTGATATAGTAATGAGTATTTTCTACCATGTAACAGAAAACTGTATGTTCTCAAGCTTCATATATATTAACCTTAATATGGTTAACAATATATTCAGAATTCTCTAGAACTTCTAGAGAAATTCGAGCCCTAAGGTAGTAGAAAGATGCTATAGTACTGCTATTACATGAGACACCTTAAGGGGTTTATTCTTTGTGGTCTGACTTAAAATATTAATAAGGTTATGTGGGGTTTTCATTACTTCCTAAAAGGGTTTCAATTTTCATTAGAAAGTTACATTGTAGGTGAAAATGGACAAGCATAATTTATGCCTAGTTAGGAAGATTAAAAATTTATATCTAGTGAGGAAGATTTATGTCTGGTTAGGAAGATTTATGCCTGGTTAGGAAGGTAGTACATGGTTTGCTGTTCCTAGTAGTTTCCTCAGCTAAGCTGGTGACACTGTTTTCAGCTATGCTTTATTTATACCTTTGTGGCTGTAGCTCTTGATTGAACATAGATATATATACCTTTTTTTAAAATATTAGTTTCAGGTGTAGGACTTAATGATTTGATATTTGTATATATTGTGAAATGATCACCACAGTCTAGTTAACATCAGTCACCATAGATAGTTATAAATTTTTTTTCTGTGATGAAAACTTTTAAGATCTACTCTCTTACCTTTCAAATATGAAATACAGTATTATTAACTATACTCGCCATGCTGTGCTCATTTTATAACTGGAAGTTTGCACCTTTCAACCCCCTTCTCTCATTTTGTCCACCATCTGTCTCTGGCAATCACCAATCTGTTCTCTGTACCCATGAGCTCAGTTTTTCTTCACTTGTTTGTTTTAGATTCCACATGTAAGTGACATCATATGGTATTTGTCTTTTTCTATCTGACTTACTTCACTTAACATAATGCCTTCAAGATCGATCCATGTTGTCTCAAATGGCAGGTTTTCCTTCTTTTTATGGCTGAATAATAATCCATTGTGTATCAGTGCCATTCTTTATCCATTCACCCACTGGTGGACTCAGGTTGTTTCCATATCTTGGCTATTGTAAATAATGCTGTAATGAACATGGGGGTGCATATGTCTTTTTGAGTTAGTATATTCATTTTCTTTGGGTAAATACCCAGAAGTGGAATTGCTGGAGCATATGGTAGTTCTATTTTTAGGTTTCTGAGGAACCTCCACACTGTCTTCCATGGCAGCTGCATCAGTTTGCATCCCCACCAGCAGTGCACAGGGTTCCGTTTTCTCCACGTCCTTGCCAGCTTGTTACTTCTTGTCTTTTTGATAATAGCCATTCTAACAGGTATGAGATGAGATCTCATGGTTGTTTTTGATTTGCATTTCCCAGATGATTGGTGGTGTTGAGCATCTTTTCATGTACCTATTGGCCATCTGGATATCTTCTTCAGAAAAATTTCTCTTCAGGTCCTCTGCTCAGTTTTTAATTGGATGGTTTGTTTTTTGCTATTAAGTCATATGAGTTCTTTATATATTTTGGGTATTAACCCCTTACCAGAAACATGATTTGCAAATATTTTCTCCCATTTTCATCTTGTTGATGGTTTCCTTTGCTGTGCAGAAGCCTTTTAGTTTGATGTAATGTATATATTTTTAGAATCGTCAGTATAGTAGTGGAAAAATAGAAGTCCGAAGATAGCCTTTACATTTCAGAAGTAATGGCACGTGTACTTTTTCAGGAAGGTTAGCTTTACACATAACAGTGTTTCTTATATCTTCGACTCCTTAATGGTTTTTTCTTCTAAGTGTGTGTGTGTGTGTGTGTGTGTGTGTGTGTGTGTGTGTATTTAATCTTCTCTACTTGACCACTATAAAACTTAGTGTTTTTTCCTCTAGACCTTTCGGCACTGGAACAGGATGCTGTCTTTGGCCTGGAATCCCTTCTGGTACTTTGTAGTCAAGATGATAGTCCAGGTGCTCAAGCCACTTTAAAGGTGAAAATATCACTTATCTTAATATAATGCCTGTTTTTATTGCCTAAACTAGGGATTGGCAATCTCTCTATAAAGGACCAGATAGTAAATATTTTAAGTTTTGTAAGTTATATACTCTTTGTCACAACTACTCAGTTCTGCAGTGGTAGGATGAAGCAGCCATCGGCAGTGTGTGAAAGGGAACAGATAGGCAGCGTGGTGGTGTGGCAATAAAGCTTTATTTATAAAGCCAGGCCAGAGTTGGCCAAAGGGCAGTGGTTTGTCAACTCCAGTTCAAACAAACATTTGCCCTTGATCTTCACTTTCAAAACTATCACGTTGACCATTGTTATTCCAAAGGATAGACAAAGTAAAAATCTGAGCTTTGGCTTATTTTGCCATCAGTTGAGAGTGTTTATTAAGTTGTAGTAAATACATATGAAGGTCCTAGATTTTGCCATCAGTTGATAGTGTTTATTAAGTTGTAGTAAATACATATGAAGGTCCTAGACAATATAAAGCAAAGGGAAATAGGCAGAGCTCCTGCACTTTAGGAAGTTTATAATCTGAGGTGACACTGGTAAGAGATATTTAAGATTTATTATTATATTTTTATTATATTTAAGATACTAGAGATATTTAAGACTTTCAAAATGTGAAATGAGACTACTCTTACTGGAGTGAAATATGAAATATAATTTGTGATGGTAAAAATTAAGAAAAGTGGGATTAATAGAAGTAGAAAGCTACTAGGTAGACATTGGAGATTATAAGAATGATAGCTTGTCTAAGGTGTGATTTGAAGGAAGTCATTACTTAGTTTAGCATGTTAAGGAAAGGTTTGATGTCATAGTGATGAACAGTAAAGATATTAATACCATTAAATAAAAGCTGGTAAGAGGTGGGAAGGGAAGTAGGCAACATGTGTTTGGCAAGTGATTCATCCCCGGAATCTCTTTGGAACCACAATAAATTTATTTAAAAGTTTAAAAAAGAGAAAGAGAGAAAGAAAACAAACCAAATCCTTTTCCCACCAATTGTAGGTATCAATAAAACACTGGACTCAACACAGTGGGACATATATAGATGATCACAAAGGTCCCTGTGTTAGAGGAGTTCCCCATCTAGAGAATACTGACATTCATCTAAGGGACTAGAATAGCAAGCAGAACGCACTAAGTTCCTTGGTGTAGTACAAACAGAAGTGCAATTCTTTTTTTTTTTTTAAAGATTTTATTTATTTTCTTGACAGAGAGAGACATAGCGAGAGCAGGAACACAAGCAGGGGGAGTGGGAGAGGGAGAAGCAGGCTTCCCGCAGAGCGGGGAGCCCGATGTGGGACTCGATCCCAGGACCCTGGGATCATGACCTGAGCCGAAGGCAGACGCTTAACGACTGAGCCACCCAGGCGCCCCAGAAGTGCAATTCTAATGAGAGGACAGAGTTGGGAGTGATGCCTTTCAGCTAAGGATGTTAGCAAAGACTTGCACAAGGAGATGTCATGTGAGTTAAGCCTTGAAAGATGGCGTAGAATTTCAAACACTGAGGAAAGATCATTTGAACCCAAGGGACTACTGCTACTAAAGGCATGAAAACAGAAATGTACTTGTTATGTTGGAAGAATGGTGAATAACCCACTGTGGCTAGATGATATAATATATAAGATTGGAAAAATTGTTTGCAGCTCTGTCATGGAGTATAATCAAATATCATGCCAAGGAACTTTTTCTTGTTTCTATAGGTAGTGAGGAGATTAAAGTTTTAAAGGAATGGACATGCTGTGACCTTCTTTGTAATTATTGTTATTTAAATGTATCTATTATGTGCCCAACTTTGTTGACAACTTGTATATACATTTCTTTCCTTCTTTACAAAAACCCATCCAGTGAAATTTTCCCCCTTTAATATTCATGAGGAAATTAAGATTCAGAAAGATAAAATAACTTGTTGAAAGATACCTAGCTAATTAAGGGCAAGCTGATCTTCAAATCTGGATCTGTCAGATTCTGAAGACATCATTGTGTCTTCCTAACTCATACTGAAAGCTACATGGCTGTAGTGTGAAGGATGGGTTAATGGGCCCATCTTTTTAAGAGACTGGAATTAGGGAGGGATTTATGTTGTGGTAGAGAGAATGGAAAGCAGGTAGATATTGAAGATTGGACAAAAGTAGAAATGACGAGATGTAGCAATCAGTTGGCTATGTAGAAGTGAGAGGACTTCTGGTTTCTGGTTCTGGTGGCTGGGATATTAGTTGATGCCATTAACTGGCCTGCATAGAAGTTCTAAAGCCAATAGGTTTTTTGGATTTCAGGTGAGAAGTGAGAGAGAAAATTAGGAGTTTCTTCCCCACTTTTGTGTGCTTAAGAGTCACCTAGGACACCTTTTTTGAAATTCAAACTATCAGTAACCCAAATACTAAAAAAAAGAATTAATCCATTAAGTTTGGAATAGGTAGGGTCTGGGAATCTATATTTTTATTAGCATCCTGGGTGATGCTGGCATAGGTAAGTTTACAAACCATACTTTAGAAGCAATTTTTGAAAAGCAATGAAAGTGCAGTATGGTGAGATCCCATTTGGCATGAATTTTGCCTCTTCAGCATTGTGATTTTCTCAAGTCTTTTTTTTTAATAGTCTTAGATTGAAATGAGTGGTTAATATACAGTCCTGACTTATTTTCATTTTAAACATGGCACATTTGTAGATCTTAATAAGATTCAGCACACTCTGTGTTTCTTATGAAGGAAAATGTTATGCCTACAAAAAGACCTTTTCCTTGATTTTTCCTATTCCTTGATTTTTCCTATTCCTTGATTTTTCCTAATAACTGTACTGAGTTCTTTCTTTAAAGCTTCAGTTAATACCTTCAAAGTATAACGGGTCCATTTTCTATTCAATGTGCAGATTGCTCTAAATTGTATGGTGAAGTTGGCCAAGGGCAGGCCTCACCTTAGCCAGTCAGTGGTTGAGACCTTGCTGACCCAGCTGCACAGTGCTCAGGATGCTGCGCGGGTCCTGATGTGCCACTGCCTGGCGGCCATTGCCATGCAGCTGCCGGTGCTGGGCGATGGCATGCTTGGGGACCTCATGGAGCTCTACAAGGTGATCGGACGGTCAGCCACAGACAAACAACAAGAACTTCTGGTAAAGAGCCGCCTTTTGAACCTACTGGGGATGAATAGATCTGGTCTAGTGGGAATTACTTTAGGAAGTCAATGTTACTGTTTGACTTTACTTAAAAAGATTAAAGTAATTGGGGCACCTGGGTGGCACAGTCGGTTAAGCATCCAACTCTTGATTTTGGCTCAGGTGATGATCTCAGGGTCATGAGATCACGCCCTGTGTCAGGCGCCATGCTCATTGCCCAGTCTGAGATTCTCTGCTTCTCCCTCTGCCCCTCCCCCTGCTCACTCTCTCTCTCAAATAAACAAATCTTTTTTTAAAAAAGATTAAAGTAATTATGTAAGATCAAGAGTATGCTGAAGTCAGAATAGAATTGGAACCATGAGCTTTTGACTATTTCCACTTTTGATTTACAAAGCTCTGTTTAGTTCAGATCTAAAACTGCCTTCTTCCTAAGCCCTATCAAATCAGTTTAGTGTAGCAAAGCCTTCAGTCTGATATTTTTATTTTATTACAAAGTGAAAATAAAATTTTTTCCTTCTTATACAAAGCAAATAATGAACTAAAAACCCTGTTATAAACTTTCAAAAATGTAAGTTAAAGACCTAATGATTAACAGTGACCATAAATTAGCCCAAATTGCTTTTTTCCAATTCAGGACCTCTTTACCTGTTTAGAATCCAGTTTAGATTTCAGTATAGTCCTGGGGTTGAGAAAGGTGTGTGCTTAGAAACAGAAGGCACAGAAGCTATATAATAATGTTTAGTTGAAAGTTCTCCAGGGCTAAGAGTAGGCTTCATTCTAAATAAGCATAAGTGCGGTGTAAGCCTTATGGTGGTCATCCCAATTTAGGGCTTGTGGAAAAAGGAAATGAGATTTCTTACTCAAGCCCATTTTATATTTTATCCTCCAGGGGGCGTTGTGTAAAAGATTGCCCCCATCTCATTCCTATCAGGAAAGGTTACCCTGATGACCAAGTGGCAGTGGTCATGGGAATAACATCATGCAGTTTTCACAATATATACAGAATTTTGTATATATCAGCCTCAGAATACTAATAAGCAGATTTTTTTTGTTTATTTTTATTGAAATGTCATTTTATTGAAGTTTATTTTTTATTGAAATGGCATTTCCGGAAACTAATGTTCTTTATCCCATTTTTGTTAGTACTGTTATGAGGCAGTTTTAAATTACAAAACATAGTATTCAAAAAACATAAGGAATAATATGAAAACATTTGCATCCATCATCTAGCTTAAGGGAAAAATATTCCCAGTCTAGTTGAATTGTACCTCCCTGTGTACCTCCCTTACCATATCTTCTTCCTTCTCCCAGAGGTTACCACTATCCTGAATTTGATGTTCATCATTCCCATGCGTGTTATACATTTACTACCTTAGAATATATCCTAAGTAATAAGCAGTATTATTTTGCATATCTTTAACTTTATATAAATGTTATCTTGCTACATGAAATCATTTGCATGTTGTCTGTCTCTGCCTATTTTGTGTGAATCATCTATACAGATAAGTGTATCTCTAGTTTACCCATTTCTCTACTAAATAATATTTTATTGTGTGATTATATCATAATTTACCTACCCGTATTTATGGGCATTGTTTCTAATTATTTGCTGTTGTAACCAATGCTCTGAGCAATGGAATAAATTGCTTAATGACTTCAAAGTGGAAAATTAATAAATGTCAAAGGAAAACAAATTTGATGGGCTCTAGCTTTGTCCCTTTTGGGTAAAGTCATCTGTGACATTGGATAAAATTACATGTTTTCCTTATTTCTCTTACTTCTCGCTCAATGTTAGGTGAGTTTGGCCACTGTGATTTTTGTGGCCAGTCAGAAAGCACTATCTGCTGAAGTAAAGGCAGTAATTAAACAGCAGCTTGAAAGTGTCTCCAATGGATGGACTGTGTACCGAATTGCCAGACAGGCATCCAGAATGGTATGTATTATCCTTCTCTAGGACCTAGGTTGGCAAAAATAGCAAAGCTTAGATTGTGTGATTCTGACTTCTAGTCAAAACTGAAAATAAACATGGAAGTACGTTTTAGTCATGGGATTGAAAGGTTTTAACTTTTCTCATTTCAGAATGGTATGTATGTTGTTACGGGGCAAGTTCCACAGGAATTCGAAAAATATGAGCTCTTTCTGGCTGAAGGTTATTAGTGGCACTTCATTTTTCCCTATACTCTCATATCTACAGTCGCCTCCCACCCACCATTTCTGTCCTCCATTATCATTACCCCACATCTTTCTTCCCTCTCTCTCCCCAACCTTGTCATTCTTACATGGAGAGGGGGGCAAGTTTTGGTATGCTGTTCCCTTCTCAGTCATATGGAAAGCCTGCCAATTTTTATTTTGTTTGAGAGGAAATATAGAGCTTGGGTAGTATAGAAATCCTTTGGATACAAGTCCAGAGAGCAAAATTTGAGAAGCATTATTCTAGGTATTGTAATGCATGTTCTGATCTTACCGCGTTTCTCAAATAGAGGAGGAGCTCTATTGGCAGGACAATTCTTTGTTATACCCAACACCCGCAAGCATCCAGGTGCTGCAGGATATTGAGCATCCCTGGCCCCCAGGCATTCAGTGGCACTCACATTCCCCCCAACAGCTCCCCTCCCCCAGTCATTTCCAGAGGCAGGTGCAGTGCTTCTGATAATCACTTCAGGGAACTTGCTGGAGTCTCCTGCCCGTCCCCGCCCCACTAAATAGCTCATACAGAATGACATACACTCAGTGTTTCCACTTTCTATAGTTTGAACTAAAATTCTAGACTTGAGTTATAGTTAATTCCATTTATTTTCTCTTTGGAACTGTTTTAGAAAAGAACTAAAGGTGTTTGTTACATAAAAGCAGCTCAGCATATTTTCTCTGAAGAAATACTTAGACCGAGTCTTAAAGAATTACATAATGTGAGGAATGGTTGTTAAAACTTATCCAAGGGTTTTGAGTTTGTCTTTTAGCTGCCTCTCAGCTAATTCAAGTGTGAGAACCTCATCATGTGCCCACCCCCCCTTTTTCAGGGTAACCATGACATGGCCAGAGAGCTTTATCAGAGTTTGCTGACTCAGGTTGCTTCAGAACATTTCTACTTCTGGCTAAATAGTCTGAAGGAGTTCTCACATGCAGAACAGTGCCTCACCGGGTTGCAGGAGGAGAACTATAGTTCAGCACTTTCTTGCATTGCTGAGTCTTTAAAATTCTACCACAAAGGGATTGCTTCCTTAACAGTAAGTCCTCTTGACTCTCCTTTGGTGATGATGACTTGTATGAGAATGGTCTCAATTTTCTTTGTGGGTTTTTCTGTTTGAACTACCTTGAAAAATCTGGTGATAAATACATTTAACAATATTAAATAATAGGACATGGTAGTAAATCCTTAACCCTTCCCCCACTTTTTCATATTCATAAATTGATGGAAGTTTATCATTTTGTTTTTATCAAGTACCAGGTACCACATATGAGGTGGATTACTGAATCCATGCAGAAAGGAGAAGTAGGAGATAGGATCTTCCCTTTCCAGACTCCTGTTCGTAAGAGGTATTGGGTCAGAACCAACCATCAAATGTAAACCCCGCCACAACCCATTTCATGCCTGGCAGCTACTCACTAAGAAGCTAAAGTTTCTTGCTTTGCAGATAAAGAAGAAATTGTCAAGGATGCTAGTGTCCCACTTTTTACCCCTCTGTGATATCCTCCTATTCTAAATTAAGAGTCAGCCAGCTACTATTCTTGTTTTCTCTGCCAGGAGAGTAAAGGGGTTGCAAGAAGGGTAGACCATTAACATTTCTATGTTTCCTTGAAATTAGTTATATTCCAAAGTAAGAATCTGTACCCAAGATGAGCATTTTCTGTATTAATGCAAAGATTTATTTTCCCTTTAAGGGTAAAGAGTTTATATAGTCAACATTAAACATTTTGTAAGTATTATCACACAGCTTTTAAAATTGTATATATTTAGATGGAACCATAAAACTTTTGGTACCTGTTTATATACATTTATCCCATAATCTAAAATATTTTTAATGGTGGGCCATCCCAAAAGAAGTGCTCTAAAGTAGAATAAAGAATAAACAGATGTCACAAAAGAGACAATATTCAGAATACTGTCGGTACATATCTCTTGAAGTATAATTTTTTTTGGCTAGGGTTGATCAACTGCTGTTTTAAAACAGGAATATAGGCATGGCTTCTCTCCATCTTAAAGGGTAGCATTGACTGCTGTGATTCTTTTCTCTTGATTATTCTGATAAAAGAGTGTTGTTGCCTATATCAGGCTAATAAATGCCTCAGAAAATCAAAAGGTACAATTACTGGTTGCAATCAATAGAATTATTTCATTTTCTGGTTCACGTGGAGCAGAAAATTGTTTATTATTCAGTACAGTAAATGGTTGGAACTGTGAAACAAACTCAGCAGCGAAGCAGATAAAATTAATACTATGAAAATCCTGTTGAATATTTAATAGTCTTTTAATGATTTGTGTGGTATGTGTATTTAATGAGGCTTGGCAGTAATTAAGGACTGATTCTAACATAGAAAGAAAGTACTCAGTTGACAGACAGAAACCTCTTGTCTTGATCTCCTTTCTGCCGTTAACATATTATGACCTAAGGCAGGTTATTGGGCCTTACGTCACCTCCTTTTGAAATGGAATTCTTTTATTCAGCAGACTATAAGCACTTACTAGTGCCAGATACTGCTTTGAGGATTAAAAAAAAATCAGGACATGATTCTCTACTTGAGAGTAGGGTAGAGAGGAAGGCAGTATGATTCTTACAGTCATTTGGAACTTACCACATTTCTGATTGTACTATACCATCAGGGTCTTCTAAAGATTTATTTTAATCATTCATTTGGCAAGCGTGGATTGACAGTAGCTTTGTGTCTTTGTAACTGAGAAGATACGAGCATGGACTGACCTTCTACTCCTGCCACATGAATGACCCAACATGAGATTGGATAGTTGTGAGAATTCTGCTTTTTACCTGCTTCAGCCAGACTGAACAGGAGAAGTTCAAATTCTGTGCTTATGGGGACCGTATAGCAACATTGGGTATCTAAATTTCCCAACACTAATTAATGATTGAGTTATCTTGCTACTTAAGAATAAAAATTATAAAAAGTATTTTAGTTTTCTGTGCTGTGTAACAAATCACCACAAACTTAGTGACTTAAGACAACACCCCCCCTTTTTTTAAGATTTTATTTAAAAGAGAGAGAGAGTACATGCGAGCGAGCGATCGCAGGAGCAGCTGGGGGAGCAGAGGGAGAGGGACAAGCAGACTCTGTACTGAGCACAGAGCCTGTCATGAGGCTCCTTCCCATAACCCTGAGATCAGGAATCCGCCACTTAACCGACCGAGCCACCCAGGCAGCCCAGACAATACCCATGTGCCCATGAGCCACAGGTCCAGGCATGGCTCAGCTGGCTCCTCTGATCATGCTGTCGTAGTCGCGGTCACAGTGTCAGGCAGGGCCAGTCTGGTCTGAGGCCCAAGGAGGCGCAGGGTCCTCTTCTGGACTCATGTTGGCGGAACTCATTTCCTCACAGCCTTCGAATTTGTGGAAGCTTCAAGGTCTGCAGGAAAATCTCTCACCTTCAAGACTGTCTTTTAATGGGCTCACCTGATTAGGAGAGATCCACCCAGAAAAATCTCCCTTTTGATTGATATACAGTCACTTCATTAAGGATCTAAATTATATCCCCAACATTCCTCACCTTTGCTGTATTCCATTGATTAGAAACAAGTTACAGATTTCATCCACACTCAGATTACTGAAAATGTGGACACCGCGGGGTGTGAAGCAGAGGAACAATCTTAGCATTCTGCTTACAGTGGTGGGTTGTTAATTGTATTTATTTATTTATTTTTTAAGGATTTTATTTATTTGAGAGAGAGAGAGAGCACGTACCTGAGCTGGGGTGGGGGGAGGGGGGGCAGACGGAGAGGGACAAGCAGACCCCACTGAGTGCAGAATCTGTCACAGAGCTCAATCCCAGGACCCTGAGATTAACTGACTGAGCCACCCAGGTGCCCCATTTTATTTATTTTAAAATAGTAAATATGTAGAATATTTCCATATATAGTATAGAGGGTATATTAAAAAAATACAACAAATATCCAAATATACCTAGTATATTTAGGAAATGGGGCATTACTCCATGTTTGTATACCATTTCCTACCCCACAAAGATAATCACCATCCTGAATCTTCTGTATACCATTCTCTTGCCTTTCTTTATAATTTTAACATGCATTTTTGAACTCTAGGCAAGGTACTATTTTATGTTGTTTTTGAATTTTATATAAAAAGGAATCATATTTTTCTTCAACTTGCTTTGATTATTTAAATTATGTTCTTAAGATTCATTCATCTTGTTGCATGAAGCTGTAGGTCAGTTTTACTGCTGTATATTCTTCCATCATATGAATATACATCAATTTATTTGTCCATTCTAGTGTTGATGGAAATTTTAATTTTTCCAGTTTTTTGCTGTTAAAAACAGTACTGCTATGAACATTCTTGTACATACCTTTTGATACACATATGTAAAGCTTTTTCTAGGACAGCGATCCTCAATCGGGGATGATTTTGCCCTTCCAGAGGACATTTGGCAATGTCTAGAGACATTTTTCGTTATCATGATTTGTCATGGTGTTACTGGCATTTAGTGGGTACAGGCCAGAGATGCTGTTAAACATCCAGCAATGCACAGGACCACTCCCTTCAACAAATAATTACTCAGTTCAAACTGTAAGTAGTATACTGAGAATGAAAACCCTTCTCTAGGGCAGTAGGCCTCAATCAAAGCTACATATCTGTCCCTTGCTCCAATTTGGAAGTGTGTGGGGATGTCTCTTTTTGTCACAGGGTAAGGGGGACTACTACTGGCTTTAACGGTCAGTGGCTAAAGATGCTTAATCTCCTGAAATGCCCAGGACACTCCTGCCTCTGCTAAGAGATACTGCTCTAGGGGCACCTGGGTGGCTCCGTTGTTAAGCGTCTGCCTTCCGCTCAGGTCATGATCCCAGAGTCCTGGGATCAAGCCCCCGCATCGGGCTCCCTGCTCAGCGGGAAGCCTGCTTCTCCCTCTCCCACTCCCCCTGCTTATGTTCTCTCTCTCACTGTCTCTCTGTCAAATAAATAAAATCTTTTAAAAAAATAATAAAGAGATACTGCTCTAATATACTACCTGGGAGTGGAATTGCAAGGTTATGTACACCTTCAGTTGACTAGCTAATACCAGGAGGCTTTCTATTGTGGTTTACAAATTTATAATCCTCCCAGCAGTGTATGAATTCCTGTCACTCTACATTTTTCCCCTCACTTGGTATGTTCTAGACGTTCTGATTGACATTTCTCAAATTACTAATTCAATTAAACATTTTATTTATTTATTAGATGTAATTGATATGTAACATATTGGTTTCAGGTATACAGCACAATGATTCAATATTTGTATATTTTGTGAGATGATCACTACAATAAGTCTAGTTGATGTCCATCACCATACATAGTTAGAAAATGTTTTCTTTTTTGTGCTGAGGTTTTCTTTTTTATCCTGAGGACTTTTAAGTTCCACTCTCTTAGCACCTTTCAAACATTCAATACAGTATTAACTATACTCAGATACTATACGTTACATCCCTGTGATTTATTTATTTTATAACTGGAAGTTTATACTTTTGACCCCCTTCACCCATTTCACCCACCCACCACCTCTGGCAACCACAAATCTGTTCTCTATCTATGAGCTTGAAGGGTTTTTTTGTTTGTTTGTTTGTTGGTTGGTTTTTTATTCCACATAGAAGTGAGATCATATGGAATTTGTCTTTGTCTGACTTATTTCACTTAGCATTATATCCTTAAGTCCATCTGTCTTGTTCAGAAGGCAAATTTTAACTTTCTTATGGCTGAATAATACTTCATTGTGTATACATACCACATTTTCTTTATCCATTCATATGTTGATGGACACTTAGGTTGTTTCCATATTTATTGTGAATAATGCCGCAGTGAACATGGGGATGCATATGTCTTTTTGAGATAATGTTTTTGTTTTCTTCATATAAATACCGAGAAATGGAATTGCTGGATCATATGGTAGTTCTATTTTTAGTTTTTTGAGGAACCTCCATACGCCACAGTGGCTGCACCAGTTTACATTTTCGCCAACAGTGCACCAGAGTTCCCTTTTCTCCACATTCTTGACAACACTTACTTGTTCTTGTCTTTTTTTTTTTTTTTGTAATTTATTTATTTCTTTCTTTGACAGAGAGAGAGAGCACAAGCAGGGGGGGTGGGAGAGGGAGAAGCAGGCTCCCCGCTGTTGGCCTTTCCAACAGGTGTGATATCTTGTGGTTTTGATCTGCATTTCCCTGATGATTAGTGATGTTGAGCATCTTTTCATATACCTGTTGGCCGTCTTTATATCTTCTTTGGAAGAATAATCTAGTCAAATCTGCTAATTTTATAATCAGATTGTTGTTTGTTTTGTTTTGCTGTTGAGTTAATAAGAGTTCTTTATATTTTTTGGATATTAACTCCTTATCAGATATAGGACTTGCAAATATTTTCTCCCATTCAGTAGTTGCTTTTTCATTTTCTTGAAACAATTAATTATTTGTTTCATTTTTGGCCATTTGTGTTTTGTTTTTTTTCTGTTGACTGCCAGTTGAAGTTTTTTCATTTTCCTAGCAGGTTGTTTGTCTTATTGATTTATAAGAGTTCCTTATATGTTCTGGATACTGATTTTTTGTAGGTTATATGAGTTGCAGATATCATCTAATTTTGTAGCTTTTTTCCCCCCATTTTCTGTCTTTTGATGAACAGCCATTCTTAGTAGTCTAAGACTTAGTGGTCTGAGTTATTGGTCTTTCTTCCTTTATGGTTTCTGTTTTTTAAAGAAATTTTCCCCAGTTCATGCTCCCTTCACCCTTTTCCCCAGAAGTAAGCACTATTTCGATTTCTAAAACTATAGGTTAGTCTTGCCTTGTGTTTTATCATTAGTTGGGGAATCAGGCAGTATTCTTGTGATTCTAGCTTGTTTTGCTCAGCTTTATGTTTGTGTGAGTCATTCATTTTGTCGTCGTTGTTGGCATATTGCAGTAGTTCATTTTCATTGCTCTGTGATATTCTTTTGATGACTGTTAAAGCAATCTGTTTATCCATTTTTATCATTGGGGAACATTTGAGGTTGGGACTATTAAGAGTAACTTGTGGGGGAGCCTGGGTGGCTCAGTCGTTAAGCGTCTGCCTTCGGCTCAGGTCATGATCCCAGGGTCCTGGGATCAAGTCCCACATCGGGCTCCCTGCTCGGCAGGAAGCCTGCTTCTCCCTGTCCTACTCCCCCTGCTTGTGTTCCCTCTCTCGCTATCTCTCTGTCAAATAAATAGATAAAATCTTTAAAAAAAAAAAAAAGTAATTTGTGAACACTCTTAACGCACATCTTTTGGTATAGGTGTGCATTTCTTCTGGATGGTAGTGCTGTGTCATGAGATAACTTAGGTTCAGCTTTAATAAATACTGCCAAAAGTTGCCTGTGGTGATTTCCAGCTTATACTCTTACCATTATGAATGCCTTTTGGGGTTCATAGTGCTTCCTTTTTTTTTTTAATTGTTTAACCAATTTATGATTTATATTTTATGAATGCTTTATTTTTTTAAAAAATTTTATTTATCTGACAGAGACAGCGAGAGAGGGAACACAAGTAGGGGGAGTGAGAGAGGGAGAAGCAGGCTCCCCGCAGAGCAGGGAGCCCAGTGCTGGGCTCGATCCCAGGACCCTGGGATCATGACCTGAGCGGAAGGCAGACGCTTAACGGCTGAGCCACCCAGGTGCCCTCATGGTGCTTCTTGAATCTATGGCTTGATGACTTTGATCAGTTTTGGAATATTTGGTCATTGTCTCTTTAGCTATTGCTTCTGTCCCTTTCTCGCTCATTTGGAACTCCAGATAGAACGATGATAACTCTCTTTACCATGTCTCTTTAGCTCTTACATTCTCTTCTGCCTCTTCACATCTTTTTATCTTTCTATTCTTAGCTCTAGATGTTTTCTTCTGACCTATCTTCCACTTCAGTAATTCTTTTTTTTTTTTAAGATTTATTTATTTTAGAGAGAAAGGGGGTTGGGGCAGAGGGAGAGAGAGAATCTCAAGCAAACTCTACACTGAGCGCAGAGCCCAGTGTGGGGCTCGATCTCACGACCCTGAGATCATGACCTGAGCCAACACCAGGAGTCAGACATTTAACCGACTAGCCACCCAGGCACCCCCCACTTCAATAACTTACATTGTGTCTAATTCGCTGTCAAACCCATTCATTAAGTTCTTAATTTCATTTATTGTGGGGGTTTTTTTTTCAGTTCTAGAATTTCCATTTGGTTATTTTATATTTTCCAGTTCTCTGCCAGGATTCTCTGTCTTGTCATTTAATTTCTTTTAACATATTAATCATAGTTATTTAAAAAAATTTGCATCTGATGTTCTGTTTTCTGGATCTGTTGAGGTTTGTATCTTTGATTTTTTTCCCCTTCTTGCTTTGGAGGATTTTGTCTTTTTTGTATGCTTTATTTTTTATTTGGTTTTGGAAAATATAGATGAAAAATTACAGTGATTACATCATCCAGAGCCTTATATATCTTTTTTTGCCTTTGGCAGGCAGTTAGGCTAAGATCGCCTTAATCCAACCAAGGACTGAACTGATTAAAAGCTAGGCTTCAGTCCTTGGGAGGGCCAGTATATTTTTGGGCTCTCCTAACTCCTAGGGCATAGCCCTTTGAGGTTACAGCCAAAAGCCTAAAGTGTTTTCCTCAGCCCCCTCCTAGTCTTAATGAGACTGCTGAAAATTCTGCTCAGACTCTCAGGAGCAGCTTTCAAGTTAGCAAACATCTCAAGGGAGAAAATGTCACCAAATGTCAGTCTTACCTCCTTGCATTTCCCATTTCTCCATGATTTTTGGCTTCGAAATCCTTTTGCCTTGATAAGCTCTTCAGTGCTTTCAAATATATGTTCTTAATATTGTATTCAGTTTTCACAGCTGTTGTTAGTAGGAGGGCTGGTTTAAAACAGTCTAGTCCACGATTGCTTTATGCTTGGCTTATTCTTTCAAAATCTGAGATTATACTAAGTAAAATAAGCCAGTTGCAAGAAGACAAATACTATATGATTCCACTTATATGAGATATCTAAAGAAGTCAAATTTATGAAAACAAAAGTAGAATGATGGTTACCAGGGACTTCAGGTCTGTGGTTTAGGTTTATTCTTGGTTGTATGTTCTTTACCATTGTGTGTGTGTGTGTGTGCGCGCGTGCACACACACACTTTTTTTTAACTGAGCTCATCAGGTAAATTTTTTTTTTAGCCATGTTGGTTTCTTTAGGTAGCTCCATTTAGAAAATTGGATATATACTACAAGTCAGAAGTTCAGTGAAGAAGCATTATATGCATGTCTAATAAAGATTTAACTTTGGGGAACCTGGGTGGCTCAGTTGGTTAAGCATCCAACTCTTGATTTCAGCTCAGGTCGTGATCTCAAGGTCATGAGCCCCATATCAAGCCCTGCATCAGGCTCTGCACTTGGTGGGTGTCTACTTGAGATTCTCTCCCTCCCTCTCTCTGTCTGGCCGCCCCCCCCGCTTGCACACACGTGTGTGCTCTCTCTCAAATAATAAATAAATAAATCTTTAGAAAAAAAGATTTAACTTTATATGTTTAGGGGAAAAGAAAGGAAGAAGGAATGAGAAAAAATGGAAGGAAGGAGAAAATTAGTCATTTAAATAATGGGAAAGCAAAATAGCAATCCAAATAGTGGGAATAGTTCTTCTCAATTAGCTGATACCCCAGGGTGAGCATTAGGGAAAGCTCTGAGTTTGTTGTTCCTTCACCTGCCTGTGTTGAATTCATTGAAAATAATTCTTCCCTGAGGAAGTTTCAAGGGTAATATTGATTACATACAATTTTTACTTTACCTGCTAACCTTAGATTCCCAACCTGTGTTTAAGCTTTAGCTTCAATACAAAGAAAAGAAAATAATATCCTTTTTATTTCCCATTGGCATTATTCATACTGTTATAATCTAAATTTTATTTCTTCTACATTTTCTTTTACAGATGATATTACCTTTTAAAGTCTTTGGCCTCTATGACAAATCTATCTTTTCCGTGTTCTTTTGAACATGTGTACTATATCTAGCATTGCTTTCCTTCAGCATTAACACAATCCAAGATGCATAGTCACTTTCAGAGTTTCCATCTTCTATCATCAATAAAATACTCAAAAATAAATCCAGAGTTGCAGTATCTCTCCCTCATTATAACTACATCTTACTTCTCTTTCAGTTTTGTAATGCATGTTAGGACAAGATGGCCAGGGTTTTTGTCTGGTCAGATGGTCTGTACTGTATTTATAGAACAGTATCATATACACCTACTTGTATCCCTGACAAGAGTTACTGACAAGCAGTAAATTAAAAATAGCAGGTAGCAGCTTACGAGGCAGAGGAGGGGGGAATCTACCTTCTTATAAGAGCAAATTAAATCTTTAAGGAATTAAAAGCAATTAAAATGTTCTCTTTAATCTCCTAGTCTGTGCTGTTTCATGATTAGAACAGGCATCCCAAAAGTGTGAAAACCACAGAATTCAATATATTGAGTACAGTTATTACCTCTAGCTTATATAGTTCTCTTTTATATGTAGCTTATATATATCATCAAGGGCCTTGCCATTTGAGAAGGATACAAGAGCAGATGTATGTTCTTTATAAAGGATATAGGGAGTGGCTAATTATTTCATAGAGTAAAATATGAATGCTACCAAATAACAGAACTTAACCATTTGACACTTAAAAGTAGAGAGAAGTACGCTAAGGTCAGTATGTGATACTTGGCCAAATGGTACTGTGGTAACTGACTTCTAGAAACCCAAAGTCAAATGTCTTGCTCTCTGGCTACAGTGGAAGTAGTATCTAAGGAACAAAGGGCATTAGCATGTTTTAAGCTAGTCGTATCAGAGAGGAAAATTATTTTCACTATGCTTCCATTTATTGTTAGTTTAGCAAATTTTTGGTATGCCTTTTGTTGAAAGCACCATGCTAGGTTCTCTGCCAGAGTAGTTGTTGAATAGTTTAAAGGTGGTCCTAGTTCTCTGCCCACACTGGCTTGACTTAAATTCCTTGTCCCATCTACCTAGCTAGTGCTACTCTTTGCTATCCAAAACTCAGCCCTGATGCCTCTCTTCCTCATTGAAACTTATTTGTGCGTTATAACCTGTTCTTCCTTGGTAGCCTCTCCATGCGTTCTAACGTGTCTGCTCAGAAATTCTTCTTAAAATTAATCTGGGCTCACAGTGGAAAGATACAGCCATGAGGCAACATGCTTTTTTAACAGTGACTGTCGAGCACCATATTTCTCCTGTCCTTATCTTTCTTTCCTCCCCCCTCCCAACTTTGAAAAATCCTGTCAATGATTCCAGTGATGAGAATTTCAGGTTAGAAAGGTAGGAAGGTGATGATGAGGGGGGTTTTGGAAGAATGATCATGTCCTTGAAGTGTCTCTCAAATGATATCTTACTGGTAATAATCTAGCCAACCCACATGCTGTGGGGTCTTCGTGAATGTAGGGAGTAAGGAACCTGAATGTTGATGGAACATACAGTTTTCACAGCTGATGCTAGTAAGTTTTTCTTTCCAGTACCACATTGTTCCTCTTATAACGTAGGTGTTTATCCATCAGTGTTAGAACTACTGTTCTTTTGCACAGACGGTGACAAATACTTTGTGTGTCACCATCTGGCTATTATATTTACTTTTGTCTTATATGTATCTTTTTTTTTTCCCCAGGCTGCCAGTACACCACTGAATCCTTTAAGTTTTCAGTGCGAATTTGTAAAACTCAGGATTGACCTTCTACAAGCCTTCTCTCAACTTATCTGTACTTGTAATAGCCTCAAGACAAGCCCCCCACCTGCAATTGCCACAACAATTGCCATGACCTTAGGGAATGACCTTCAGAGGTGTGGTCGCATCTCCAATCAGGTGTGTCTTCACTTGATTTTCAGTGCAGTTTTTATTTACACTTTAGAGGTTTTTGAGGTTAGTCGTGAGATGAAAAATTCTGAAATTTAAAAATCAGCTGTTTGACTAATGGACATTAACCATCAAATGCTTAACTCATCTGTCTTGCCAAAAATAGGCTGATGTTTTATTAGAATGACAAAGTGACCGATGATGTCTCACTAGATTCTACACATTTATAACTGTATTAATTGTTTTAGTGGAACTTGAAGCTAACAAAGCAATGCTTTTTGTTTCTGCGTGTCATATGTATTATTACTGTAATTGTGTAAACATTTAGAATTTCATTTACCATCTTTGTTCATTTTATTTAACAAGGTTTATAAGCATGAATGGAGTGGAAATGAAAAGGGTTGAACTACTTTTTGGATTTGATTGAGGATAGGTTTTTTTTATGTTTTGGTTTTTGTGGTATATCATTATACCATAATGATAGCATCTTCCTTGTAATTGATCCTTCTCCTTCTTTTTAGATGAAACAGTCCATGGAAGAATTCCGAAGCCTTGCTTCCCGATATGGGGATCTTTATCAGGCATCTTTTGATGCTGATTCCGCAACGTTGAGGAATGTGGAACTGTATCCTAAGCTGCTTCAGTATTTCTTGTTCTTTGGAAGTATTCTTTTAAACATAGAGTAAATGCTTTAGATATGCTTAACTAAAAATATGTATATTTAGATTAGCCTACAAATTTATTATAATTAATAACTTCTCTTTTGAAATCTAGTGTGAGCAGTATAATTTTACTTTTTAACTTCAACGAGGCTTTAAAGAAAAAAAGTAGTGACTCAGTGGTGGTCTTTCTCCACCACTAGGAAGAGCACCCAAAACCCAGGTCCGACCAGTGTTGCATACTTTGTGTTCACTTGAGCTACAGTGGAGAAGGCAACACATTTTCCCATCAGAAAAGCATTTTCTCTTGTGTTACCTCTGTCTTCTTCATGGTGTAAACCCTGGTTCCCATCACCTTTATTAGTGATCTGTAGTTTTAGTCATCACTTTGGTTCCCTAAGTCCTCTTTGAGTTCTCCATATTTAATTAGCAGCCTCAAATCCTTTTTGAAAGGAAGGAAGAGATATATTGTTTTTAAGTTGTGGGACCTATAAATCAGTAGTGCTTGGCATTTTGGTTTTCTAAGTAAAAACCTATGAATGCTATGGACCCTTTCCTCTACAAAATGCATTTATGCACACACCCGGCAGATTTTCATAGTCGCAGGAGGGTTACCAGATCCCTTGAGCCCCAGCTTCAGAACCTCTGGAGTAACTACAGACCATTTTTGGTGTTGCTTTTAACTTTTATCACCGAAACTCCTACATCTAAGCAGAAGAGAACAGTTTCTGTGATTGAATCACAGAGCCTGCTGTTTGGTTCCCCCTTCCCACATTAGGCAGCCTCTGAAGTACTATTCCTGGAGCAGAATTTAAGAATCACTATTATAAACAATATATATCCCTTAAAAGGGGGAAAAAAAAAAAGAAATCTCAAACCACTTGATTTGATAACATATGGTTACCTTAACTAAAAATATAATCCTCATCTTGACTTGATATTCAGGTAATATAAAGTCTACATGGATTTCTCTATTTTCATGTAAAACCTTAACATTAATCCAGACAGCAGCAGAGCTGTTTACTCATATCTCATGCAATAGAAGCCCTGATTTTGGATCCAGAATCAGCAAGGTATTTCTAGTAATAGTTTACATTAAGGTACATTTTCCAGTGTTATCTTACCTAATCATCACAACATGTATTTTGGAAGAGGTGTTACATGTGTTTTGGAAGAGGTATGATGGAAGAACAAACAGAGAAAAAGGACTTTGTTAGTATTTGCCTGAGTTCACACACCTAGTGACAAAACTTGCTTTTTCTGACTCCATTGTTTATTTACTTCTGCCTATTTTTTTTTTTTAAAGACTTATTTATTTTAGAGGGGAGAGGGAGAGAGAGAATCTCAAGCAGACTCCCCACCAAGTGTGGAGCCGAGGCGGGGCTCGATCTCAGGACCCTGAGATCATGACCTGAGCTGAAATCAAGAGTAGGATGCTTAACTGACTGAGGCTCCCAGGTGCCCCACTGCCTCCTATTTATAAAACATTGACTTGGAAAAATAACTAGGAAGAAATTCTTTGAATTTGAATATTTTCTTCTTGTATACTATAAATTCTGGTATGAAAAATTGGGTTAATAATTAAGCTTGAATTTTTTATTTGGTTTCTTAAACAAAAATATATTTCTGTTTTTGCTTTATTAATATTCTTTTCTCCTCTCCCATTAACTATTCAAAATATTTTATTAAAGAATAATCCACTGTTTTTTTTCCCGTTATGGTATTCTGTTTTGGAATGTGCATTTTCAACTGTCTGTAATTTCCAATTAATAAGGCCTGTGATTCCAAGGTCAGCTTTCCCAAAGAGAGTATTAATCAACAAACAGAGTGAAATTTCTCTACCCTAAAGCATTGACTCACCATTTCTTTTCAGGACAATAGCAAGATCCTTGCTTATGTTTTAAAGTTCTGCCTACTTTCAGACTAGGCCACTTGGCTGTCTTTGTCCCCACTCATCCAATCCATTTTAATATAATATTTGCTTATTTTTCCTTTTATCCTGTTTTCATCAGTGTTCATTTTCTCTTCAGACTTGCAGGGCTTATTTAAAAAAAAAAAAAAAAATCCTTTTAAGTTTCAAAATGTTCTTAAACCTCCATGTACTTTATAGAGTCTTTGCCAATTAATTGATGCTTCGAGGATCACACCATTTCTTATTGTGCCATACTCATTTTACTTCTTAGCACCCAGATATCATTGTACTGTTGATTGGCATAATAAGTATAAGTGTTTTTCTTGATTGACTTTTTAACAGATTGGGTGCATTGTCAGCAGGGATGGGGTGAAGGGAGTTATCCAGCCAGCTTACACATGCTATTCTCTACTCTCTGTCCTTCCTACCACTTTTTTTCACTCCTCTTCTTCCCCTCTCATCCTCCAAACCTATTCCCCTAGCCTCTGCTCTCCATAGCAGGAAAAATTGGAAAAGAAAGTTTGCACCTTGAAGGAGGGTTCTTTGGGTTTCCTTCTCAATAGTATACAACTGCAAAGAGTGGAGTCCTTCTAAAACTTCTGCTCTTGATTTTATATTCTGCACCTTCCAAATAAAGAAAGACTAGCAGCAAAAAAACCTCAAGAGTGAGGCATAATGTTAATATTTCACTAATCTGTCTATCTTTTTCATAGCCTAGGATCTTTTTGGGGAGAAGAGACCTTGTCTTATTATCTCTGGCACCTAACATAGTGCCTGAGCCAGTAACAATAAATATGGATTAGGACAGGGTAAATGTCTCTAATTATGAATGTGATTGTCTGCCTCATCCCAACTTTTTAGAATTATCAAGAAGAAATATTTTGAGATGGTTGTCCATTGCATTTTTCTACTCTTAGCTTTTTATTTGTTCTGTCATGATTCCTTTGCACTTAATCTTTATTTTACTGCCTAAATGATAAGGGAACAGTTTCCAACGGTAACAGAGTAAGACTGGGCTTTTCCTTTTATTACAAACAGCTAAAACATGTAAGTTCCCTGTTTTCACATGCTGGGCAATAGGAAACTCAGGAATGTAATCCCTCAGAGGAGGGACATAAATAAGGTAAACACTACAATAGTCTTTACTTTCCTCTCCCTGAAGGCACTTTTTAGACTGCCTCTCAGGGAGGAATAACCAAAGCAGAACATGGTGAAGAGATAGGGATCAGAGTTCAGGGAACCAGAAGAAGCTAGAATTTGCAGGACAGAATACAAGAGAGAGGAAGAATTTCACAGGCTGTGAATCTTTAGCTGAATGCTAAGCTACACATACGTCAAGTGAAACTCCACAAGGCCAGGCAAAAAACTACTAGGGAAAGAGTATTTACCAGGAAGCTATAAGCTGAACAATTCCCAGAGCTCACACATGTCTGAGAAATGTTTGAGTTCCAACTAGCCAAGCGGAGAGACCTTATTGAACACTGAGAGCATTCAGAAGAAACACCAGAAGGGTCAAGAAGACGTAATTCTAAATACTTATGTACAAAGTAACAGATCTTCCAAATATATCAAGGAAAAACCGAAGGAAAAAAAAGCAGAACTGAAAGAGAAATAAATCCACAATTACAAAGTTCTCAACACTTCCCTCTGAGTAACTGATGGAACAACTTGTTGGAAAATTTCTTAGGATATAGAAGACTTTAACAACACCACCAGTCATTTTGATCTAATTGACCTGTATGTACCAACAGCAGCATACATGTTCTTTTCAAGTGCATTTGGAACATTTAATGAGATAAACCATATGCTAGGCTAGAAAGCAAATCTCAAATTTTAAAGCATTGAAATCATATGGAATATGTTATCTGACAAATTAGAATGGACTAACAAAAATGATCTCTAGAAAATCCCCACATATTTAGAAATTAAATAAGACTTCTGAATAACCCAGTTGGTCAAAAAATCAGAAGGGAAATTAGAAAATATGTTAAACAATGAAAATGAGAAAACCACCTATCAAAACTTGTGGGATGCAGCTAAAGCAGAGCTTAGACGGAAATTGATAGCTTTAGATGTTTTTATGTAATACAAAAAAGTTTAAAATCAGTGATCTAAATTTCTGCCTTATCTGAAGCTAGAAAAAGAAAGCAAATTAACTCAAAATAATTTAAAGGAAAGAAATAACAAAAATATAAGCACTAATCAGTGAATTAGAAATAAATAGTTGAGAAAATCAGTGAAACCCAAAGCTGGTTCTTTGAAAAGATCAATAAAACTGTTAATACTAGCTAGTCTGAGCAGTAAAGGAACACAAATTATCAATATCAGAAATCAAGTAAGAGTACCAATCCAAATCCTATAGCTATTAAAAGCCATAATAAGGGAATAACAACAGATCTTCATGAACACAGGTATAAAAATCATTTTAACAAAACATGTAGAAATTGAATCCAGCAATATACAAAAGATAATACATCAAGACCAAGTAGGTTTTATCCCAGGAATACCAGGTTAACAATAGAAGATCAAACAGTGTAATTTGCCATATTGCAGAATAAAGGAGAAAAGCTAAAGTAGAGGACTTAACAAACATTTCAAGTCTTACTATAAAGCTGTAGTGATTAAGACAATGCAGTATTGGCTTGATGGTAGAATGGAGAGCCCAAAATATGGAGAGACCACTCACATATGTGATCATTTGATTTTTGACAGAGGTGCCAAGATAATTCAATAGGGAAAGGATAGTTTTTTCAATGAGTGGCGCTAGGATAGCTAGTTATCTATATAGGGAGGGAAAAAAAAAAGAATCTTGGGACGCCTGGGTGGCTCAGTTGGTTAAGCGACTGCCTTCGGCTCAGGTCATGATCCTGGAGTCCCGAGATCGAGTCCCACATCAGGCTCCCTGCTTGGCAGGGAGTCTGCTTCTCCCTCTGACCCTCCCCCTCTCATGCTCTCTCTCTCTCTCATTCTCTCTCTCAAATAAATAAATAAAAATATTAAAAAAAAAAAAAAAGAATCTTGACCTTGCTTCACACCATACAGAAAAATTAATTCCGAATATATCACAGACCAAAATGTAAAAGATAAAACTCTAAACTTTCTAGAAGACTACATTGGAGAAAGTCTTCATGACCTGGAGGTCAGCAGAGATTTCTCAGGATACAGATAGCAGTTACCATAAGAGAAGAATTTGCTAAATTGAACTTAAATTTTTAAATTTCTGCTGTATGAAAGATGCCATTAAGAAAATGAAAAGACAGGTCACAGGGAGATTCTATCAGAGGACTTGTATTCAGGATATTAAGAACACACAACTCAAGATAACACAGTTTTTACAAATTGACAGATTTGAATAGATGTTTCAAAAAAGGAGGTGTGCTAATGTCTAATAAGCAAAAAATGCTTAACATCATTAGGCATCAGAGAAATGCAAATTAAAATCGCAATGAGATATCTACTAACACCCACTAAAATGGCTAAAATTAAAAAGACCTTCAATATCCAGGATTAGGATATGAAGGAGCTTGAAGTCCTACCATTTGGGGAATACAAAATGATTCAGTTCAGCCACTTTGGGAAACTTGTTGGCAGTAACCACATGACCATTTCTACTCCTACTTACTTACCCATAAGAAATGAAAACATATTTCCACACAAACTTGTATGTAAAATTTCATTGCAGCTTTGTTTGTAATAACAAAAACTGTAAAGATCCAAATGCCACTCAACAGGCGAATGGCTAAACTCATACATCCATACAATGGAATACTACTCAGCAATAAAGATGAATGACCTATTGATATATGCAAAATACATGAATGACTCTCAAAAACATGCTGTGAAGGAAACCAGACACAAAATAGTACATATTTTAGGACTCTGTTTATATGAAATAACAGGAAACATCCTATTTATAGTGATTGAAAGCACACCTGTGGTCGCCTTGTGTCAGAAGTGGGAATTGACTAGAAAGGGGTATTTCGAATAGGTGTATTTCTGTGCTTTTGTAACTTATATCTCAATGAAGTGTATTTTTTAAGTAATTGAATGCTTTTGTAGGTAAAGCAGTGTATCCTGAATTTAGACCCTCTTAGTAGCAGATATAAAAGACTTTAATTTCTTTATGCTTTATTTGTGTGTAGAGTTTTTCTTAGAGTCATACAAATGAGATTCAGTTCTTGTCTTATTGGAACTTAAGGTACAGTACAGAGCAGGGAATACAGTACAGAGCAGGGAACAAAGCTTTGGAGCCAGGCAGATATGAACATGATGAATCCTTTATCGTTCACTCCTAGCTGTAGAAATATGTGCATGGAATTTCATCTCCCTGAGCCGCATATGCATGAACTACAGGTAAATAATGATGCCTGTCTCCTAGAGTGGCTGTAATGGTTAAAGGGAATAACCCATGTAAAGTACCTAAGTGAAGTGCCTTAGTGGTGCCTTTTAACACACACAGTAGGTGTTAAAAGGGTAATAAGGGAAGAATAAGAACAGTCTTATGCTCAGTGTGGCTAAATTACCTATATTACATTTTCAAGTAATCCCATTGGAAGTTTAGTTAGAATACAAAAGATTTGCTTTCTTTTGGGCGCCTGGGTGGCTGAGTCATTAAGCGTCTGCCTTCGGCTCAGGTCATGATCCCAGGGTCCTGGGATCGAGTCCCACATCGGGCTCCCTCCTCGGCGAGAAGCCTGCTTCTCCCTCTCCCACTCCCCCTGCTTGTGTTCCTGCTCTCACTATCTCTGTCTCTGTCAAATAAATAAATAAAGTCTTAAAAAAAAAAAAGATTTGCTTTCTTTTCTCACTTAGAGATACTTTCAGAAATACTTTTTGGGTGTGAGGCAGTAGAGGAAGAAAGAGGAAATCTAGGTAAAACTTTCCCAGCATGCTCTGTGTGCTAGCTCTCCCCTGAACATTCCCACACCTTCCCTGTCCATGCTTTAGTTTCATGCCATTTCTGCAGCCCTGAATGCCCACCACACTTCCGTCTCTCCACATCTTGTCCATCCTGCCTGCCCAGTGGTTTGTTCAGGAACCATCTCTTCTGTGGCATTCCCCACTCCCTCCACATTCTGATCTTTTATTTATATATCTTCACTGGTTATGTGGCACTTAACCTGCTGGCTTTATACTGCTGGTTACCTTTTCAAATGTCTTGGGTCTCCTTCACGTCATGGCAGAGGCAACAGTTAAACATTTTTCTACTACCTTACAACCAAAGTGATTAACCTTACATAATTTGAAGTCAGGTCTGGGTTTAAATTTAGGGCTTGTTACTTACTAGTTATGTGACTGAAGGCAAGTCACTTAACCTCTCTAAGCCTCAGTTGGCTCATCTGTAAAATGGAAACAGCAGTGCCTACTTTGTTATTTTACAAAATAAATGAGAACATGTAGAAAGTGCCTGACACATTTAGACATTAAGATGGTGACTATTTTGGGTGATTAATTGATATTGATTTGACCTCCAGTTTCCAGGAATCTGGATCTACTGGAGCTGCCCACGCTGACAGTGAATATGAGCGGAGAATGATGTCTGTATACAATCGCGTCTTGGAGGAAGTGGACTCACTCAATCGGAAATATACCCCTGTTTCTTACATGGCAAGTGGCGTTTGGTTCATTGAGTTTTTATTACACAGAAGTGGGTTTTTATCCAATTCGGGCACTTCCTAACCCTGTGACTTCAGTAAATTCACCTTTCTGCCAGTTTTCTCCATGCCTGTTTTATAACAGGGTTACTGTCGTACCTGCCTTGCAGCATTGCCGTGAGGATGAAATGAGCTAATCCATGGCAGTGCTTGGCACCTCTGTGGCTGCTGCATAATTAATGTGTTGAATCTGCTCCCCCAGAACGCAAATAAAACTTCTTTTTTTTTTCCTTTTTAACAACTCAACTGAAGTTGCAATAGTTCTCAACCCTGGCTACACATTAGAATCACTTTGGGAGCTTTTAAAAAAATGCATCAATACCCAGGCCACACTCTAGACCAGTTAACTTGGAATCTCTGCAGTTGAGGGCCAAGCATTAGTCTTTTTCCAGGCTCCCAGGTGATTCTGTCCTGCCACCGGGCTTGAGAACCACTGGCCAATGGAAACAGAAAGAACTGGGCTCATCGTCTACCTGGCAATGAATCACTTCCTGCCAGGGGATGCCGCTGACATCCTTAGTGCACTGCTTCCCCTTAGCCTGCTGAATCTCTGCGATCTTTGGGAGTGTTGAGCTCTCGCTCTTTCTTCAGTCTTTTCCCCCACAGGACAGACTTAACACACACCCAGAGTTTCTCCTTCCTGTCAGGCCATTCCCCAGTGTCTTAGTCAGCTCAGGCTCCTATACCAAAATCCCTCTAGACTGGGTGGCTTAAACAACAGACACTTCTTTCTCCTAGTTGTGGGGCCTGGAAAGGCCAGAATCAAGGTGGCAGCCAATTGGTTCCTGGTGAGGACCTTCTGGCTGGCTTCCAGATGGCCCCCTTCTCATGGTGTCCTCACACCGGGGAGAGAAAGGGAGCTCTGATCACTTTTTTTCTAATAAGGACACTAATCCCATCATAGGGCCCCATCCTCATTTTTTCATCCAAACCTAATAATGTCCCAAAGGCCCCACCTCCAGTTACCAACACACTGGGGCTAGGGCTTCAAAATAGGAGTTTGGAGAATAAAGACATTCAGTCCATAAGACCCCATCTGTGAACTTACACCTTGGAGAGTTGCCCTTGCCCTGCCCGCCCATTAGATGCTGATATCCCCTGCAGCTCTCTTGTGGCTCCCACTCTTCTCCATGTACTCTCACCTTTTATCAAGTGTTTAAGAAGAAATTGGCAAGATGCGTTGTGGAAGAGTTAGATTAGATTTCAGGACAGGAACTTTCCTGGACATACTGCTTTCCACATATGATTGTCAATATTTATTTGCTGAACTGAATTGATGGGGGGAGTGGTTTGACACTGAGATTTGGTTGCTAAGGGACAGTGTAAAGATTATCTTTGAAGGAAATATACACATCTCTGCAAGACATTGATTAAATTAAATACAAAGGTTAGAAAGTCCCGGATTCAACAAAGAAGAGTGCTGGTGCTCTGCTAGTCCTCCTGCTGGTTCATTAACCATAATATGTGACTTCATGTCTCTAGACTCTTCCTGTGATGGTAATCTGCTCCTAACTGCTCTGCTAGTCCTCCTGCTGGTTCATTAACCATAATATGTGACTTCATGTCTCTAGACTCTTCCTGTGATGGTAATCTGCTACTAACGTACCTGTGGAGGTGTGCCCCAGGCGCTGATGGCCTCAGAGGCGGTCCACACTGTCCCTGGAGGGAATTGTAAAATCCTCATCCATTCTTTTAAAACCTAGATTGGTGCCTTTTTGCTGGGGAACAGCCTGAGGTCACTTGGGGTCCACTTTAGTCCATCCTTTAAAGAGGTGTCTCTCCTCAAATACTCTTGGCATCAGACTTCCATTACCAGTAGGACGTCCCTGCAAATGCTTCCCAGGTTCCTTGTTGCGGGAATATGAATAATGTTGTGTTAGCAGTTAAACCTGAAGAAAGAGACCCAACGTGTTGGAATCTATGTTGTAGTTTTCTCAAGTAATAGTCCTGCCATTTGTATTATGGGTCTATTGGGCACGAAATGTTCAACACCCTGAAACCAGTGAGGAGTGGATTCTTCTGGTGTGTAGCCTTAATGCCCAACTGTTTAAAACTGTTTACAACATAGGCAACGAGGTGGCACCCTGCTTGGAGTCAGGAGCTTAGAAGGGCAGCCGGCAGAGTAGAGTAGTTTTCACCCTGACTTGCTTTGGGGCCACTGATGGGCAAGTAGACTGAGGAGGGGAGGGTAGACCAACAGGAATAGTTCTGGGTCACCCAAAGTTACAAGTGTTCTGATGGTGCAGTAGCTTTTTTTCTATTAAGTTGGTGAATCGTTGTGAAATAGAACAAATCCTTGAACTAAGAGTCAGGAAACCTAGGTTCTAGCTCGTTTTGTTACCTGTATGGGTGACCAGCATCATCAGCAAAATTGAGGATTAGCCTGGGTGACCTTTATAATATCTTTGACGGTGTCACAGGTTGTATACTCATCTCCAAACTCATCAAGTTGGATACATTAAATATATACAGCTTTTTGTATGTCAGTCATACCTCAATAAAGTGGTTTTAAATAAATAAATACGTATAATATCTTAGAACTCTTTAATTCTAGCCATATGACTCCTTTTACTAACCCTCAAAGATTCACTGAAGTGACTCTCATCTGCAGCTATTCTGGGAGTTTCAAAACTCAGTTTAATTTGTGAAATGGATTTTTGAAATAAGGTACTCTTAGTAAAATTTCAGAATTCTGTAGAGTTGAACTATATAGTCATTCTTAATCTTAATTCCAGTAAGTTTCCACCATTGCTCACTCTCTAGGGACCCATGGCCACAAGAACAGGGAAGCCACCGTATGGACATGGGATGGAAGAACAAGGCAGTGAGGCTCCACATGGGATTTGGTGTTAAGCCTTGGACATCAGTATACTGTGCTGGCTTCTTTATCATATATTCTTTTTTTTTTTAAATCAAATATGCTTGTATGTTTGTTTTTTGTTTATTTTTTTATTAACATAATATATTATTTGTTTCAGGGGTACAGGTCTGTGATTCATCAGTCTTACACAATTCACAGCACTCACCATAGCACATACCCTCCCCAATGTCCATCATCCAGCCACCCCATCCCTTCTACCCACCTCCCCTCCAGTAACCCTCAGTTTGTTTCCTGAGATTAAGAGTCTCTTATGGTTTGTCTCCCTCTCTGGTTTCATCTTGTTTCATTTTTCCCTCCCTTCCCCTATGATCCTCTGTCTTGTTTCACAAAATCCTCATATCAGTGAGATCATATGATACTTATCTTTCTCTGATTGACTTATTTCACTTAGCATAATACCATCTAATTTCATCAACGTCGTTGCAAATGGCAAGATTTCATTTTTTTGATGGCTGAATAATATTCCATTGTATATATATATATATACCACATCTTCTTTATCCATTCATCTGTTGATGGACGTCTAGGCTCTTGCAATATAGTTTAGCTATTGTGGACATTGCTGCTATAAAGCACTGGGGTGCATGTGCCCCTTCAGATCACTACATTTGGGGGCGCCTGGGTGGCTCAGTTGGTTAAGCAACTGCCTTCGGCTCAGGTCATGATCCCGGAGTCCCGGGATCGAGCCCCGCATCGGGCTCCCTGCTCAGCGAGGAGCCTGCTTCTCCCTCTCACCCTCCCCCCCTCTCATGTACTCTCTCTCATTCTCGCTCTCTCAAATAAATAAATAAATCTTAAAAAAAAAAAAAAAAAACAGATCACTACATTTGTATCTTTGGGGTAAATACCCAGTAGCGCAATTGCTGGGTCATAGGGTAGCTCTATTTTCAACTTTTTGAGGAACCTCCATACTGTTTTCCAGAGTGGCTGCACCAGCTTGCATTCCCACCAACAGTGTAGGAGGGTTCCCCTTTCTCCACATCCTCGCCAACATCTGTCGTTTCCTGACTTGTTAATTTTAGCCATTCTGACTGGTGTGAGGTGATATCTCATTGAGGTTTTGATTTGGATTTCCCTGGTGCCAAGTGATGTTGAGCATTTTTTCATGTGTCTGTTGGCCATTTGGATATCTTCTTTGCAGAAATGTCTGTTCATGTCTTCTGCCCATTTCTTGATTGGATTATTTGTTCTTTAGGTGGTGAGTTTGATAAGTTCTTTATAGATTTTGGATACTAGCCCTTTACCTGATATGTCATTTGCAAATATCTTCTCCCATTCTTTCAGTTGTCTTTTGGTTTTTTTGACTGTTTCCTTTGCTGTGCAAAAACTTTTTATCTTGACGAAGTCCGAATAGTTCATTTTTGCCCTTGCTTCCCTTGCCTTTGGCGATGTTTCTAGGAAGAAGTTGCTGCGGCTGAGGTCGAAGAGGTTGCTGCCTGTGTTCTCCTTTAGGATTTTGATGGGCTCCTGTCTCACATTGAGGTCTTTCATCCATTTTGAGTCTATTTTTGTGTGTGGTGTAAGGAAATGATCCAGTTTCATTCTTCTGCATGTGGCTGTCCAATTTTCCCAACATCATTTGTTGAAGAGACTGTCTTTTTTCCATTGGACATTCTTTCCTGCTTTGTTGAAGATTAGTTGACCATAGAGTTGAGGGTCCATTTCTGGGCTCTCTGTTCTGTTCCATTGATCTATGTGTCTGTTTTTGTGCCAGTACCATACTGTCTTGATGATGACAGCTTTGTAATAGAGCTTGAAGTCCGGAATTGTGATGCCGCCAGCTTTGCTTTTCTTTTTCACATTTCTCTGGCTATTCAGGGTCTTTTCTGGTTCCATACAAATTTTAGGATTATTTGTTCCATTTCTTTGAAAAAAGTTGATGATATTTTGATAGGAATGCATTAAATGTGTAGATTGCTCTAAGTAGCATAGACATTTTCCACAATATTTGTTCTTCCAGTCCATGAGCATAGAACGTTTTTCCATTTCTTTGTGTCTTCCTCAATTTCTTTCATGAGTATTCTATAGTTTTCTGAGTACAGATTCTTTGCCTCTTTGGTTAGATTTATTCCTAGGTATCTTATGGTTTTGGGTGCAATTGTAAATGGGATCGACTCCTTAATTTCTCTTTCTTCTGTCTTGTTGTTGGTGTATAGAAATGCAACTGATTTCTGTGCATTGATTTTATATTCCGCCACTATACTGAATTCCTGTATGAGTTTTGGCAGTTTTGGGGTGGAGTCTTTTGGGTTTTCTACATAATGTATCATATCATCTGCAGAGAGTGAGAGTTTGACTTCTTCTTTGCCGATTTGGATGCCTTTTATTTCTTTCTGTTGTCTGATTGCTGTGGCTAGGACTTCTAGTACTATGTTGAATAGCAGTGGTGATAGTGGACATCCCTGCCGTGTTCCTGACCTTAGTGGGATAGCTCTCAGTTTTTCCCCATTGAGTGTGATATTCGCTGTGGGTTTTTCATAGATGGCTTTTATGATACTGAGTTATGTACCCTCTATCCCTATACTCTGAAGAGTTTTAATCAAGAAAGGATGCTGTACTTTGTCAATTGCTTTTTCTGCATCTATTGAGAGGATCACATGGTTCTTGTTCTTTCTTTTATTAATGTATTGTATCACAGTGATCAATTTGTGGATGTTGAACCAACCTTGCAGCCCAGGGATAAATCCCACTTGGTCGTGGTGGATAATCCTTTTAATGTACGTTGGATCCTATTGGCTAGTATTTTGATGAGAATTTTGGCATCCATGTTCATCAAGGATATTGGTCTGTAGTTCTCCTTTTTGATGAGGTCTTTGTCTGGTTTTGGGATCAAGGTAATGCTGGCCTCATCAAAAGAGTTTGGAAGTTTTCCTTCCATTTATGTTTTTTGGAACAGTTTCAGAAGAATAGGTATTAATTCTTCTTTAAATGTTTGGTAGAATTCCCCTGGGAAGCCATCTGGCCCTGGGCTCTTGTTTGTTGGGAGATTTTTTTTTTTTTTTTAAGATTATTTATTTGAGAGAGAGAGAATGAGAGAGAACACATGAGAGGGGGTAGGGTCAGAGGGCAAAGCAGACTCCCCGCCGAGCAGGGAGCCCGATGCGGGACTCGATCCAGGGACTCCAGGATCATGACCTGAGCCGAAGGCAGTCGCCCAACCAACTGAGCCACCCAGGCACCCTTGTTGGGAGATTTTTGATTACTGCTTCAATTTCCTTAGTGGTTATGGGTCTGTTCAGGTTTTCTGTTTCTTCCTGGTTCAGTTTTGGTAGTTTATATGTCTCTAGGAATGCATCCATTTCTTCCAGATTATCTAATTTGCTGGCATATAGTTGCTTATAATATGTACTTATAATTGTTTGTATTTCTTTGGTGTTGGTTGTGATCTCTCCCCTTTCATTCATGATTTTATTTATTTGGGTCCTTTCTCTTTTCTTTTTGATAAGTCTGGCCAGGGGTTTATCAATCTTACTAATTCTTTCAAAGAACCAGCTCCTAATTTTGTTGATCTGTTCTACTGTTCTTTTGGTTTCTGTTCCATTGATTTCTGTTCTGATCTTTATTATTTCTCTTCTCCTGCTGGGTTTAGGCTTTATTTGCTGTTCTTTCTCCAGCTCCTTTAGGTGTAGGGTTAGGTTGTGTATTTGAGACCTTTCTTGTTTCTTGAGAAAGGCTTGTATTGCTATATACTTTCCTTTTGGGACTGCCTTTGCTGCATCCCAAAGATTTTGAACAGTTGTGTTTTCATTTTCATTTGTTTCCATGAATTTTTTAAATTCTTCTTTAATTTCCTGGTTGACCCATTCATTCTTTAGTAGGATGCTCTTTAGCCTCCATGTATTTGAGTTCTTTCCGACTTTCCTCTTGTGATTGAGTTCTAGTTTCCAAGCATTGTGGTCCAAAAATATGCAGGGAATGATCCCAATCTTTTGGTACCGGTTGAGACCTGATTTGTGACCCAGGATGTGATCTATTCTGGAGAATGTTCCATGTGCACTAGAGAAGAATGTGTATTCTGTTGCTTTGGGATGGAATGTTCTGAATAGATCTGTGAAGTCCATCTGGTCCAGTGTGTCATTTAAAGCCTTTATTTCCTTATTGATCTTTTGCTTAGATGATCTGTCCATTTCAATGAGGGGAGTGTTAAAGTCCCCTACTATTATTGTATTGTTATCGCTGTGTTTCTTTGATTTTGTTATTAATTGGCTTATACAATTGGCTGCTCCCATATTAGGGGCATAAATATTTACAATTGTTAGATCTTCTTTTTGGATATTCCCTTTAAGTATGATGTAGTGTCCTTCCTCATCTCTTATTATAGTCTTTGGTTTAAAATCTAATTTGTCTGACATAAGGATTGCCACCCCAGCTTTCTTTTGATGTCCATTAGCATGGTAAATGGTTTTCCACCCCCTCATTTAAATCTGGAGGTGTCTTTGTGTCTAAAATGAGTCTCTTGCAGACAGTGTATTGATGGGTCTTGTTTTTTTTATCCAGTCTGATACCCTGTGTCTTTTGATTGGGGCATTTAGTCCATTTACATTCAGGGTAACTATTGAAAGATAATGAATTTAGTGCCATTGTATTGCCTGTAAGGTGACTGTTACTGTATATTGTCTCTGTTCCTTTCTGGTCTGTGTTACTTTCAGGCTCTTTCTTTGCTTAGAGGACCCCTTTCAATATTTCTTGTAGGGCTGGTTTGGTGTTTGCAAATTCTTTTAGTTTTTGTTTGTCCTGGAAGCTTTTTCCCTCTCCTATTTTCAATGACAGCCTAGCTGGATATAGTATTCTTGGCTGCATATTTTTCTTGTTTACTGCTCTAAATATATCATGCCAGTCCTTTCTGGCCTGCCAGGTCTCTGTGGATAGGTCTGCTGCCAATCTAATGTTTCTAGCATTGTAGGTGACAGACCTCTTGTCCTGAGCTGCTTTCAGGATTTTCTCTTTGTCTCTGAGACTTGTCAGTTTTATTGTTAGATGTTTGGGTGTTGACCTATTTTTATTGATTTTGAAGGGGGTTCTCTGTGCTTCCTGGATTTTGATGCCTGTTTCCTTCCCCAAATTAGGGAAGTTCTCTGCTATAATTTGCTCCAATATACCTTCAGCCCCTCTCTCTCTTTCTTCTTCTTCTGGGATCCCAATTATTCTAATGTTGTTTCACTTTATGGTATCACTTATCTCTCAAATTTTCCCCTTGTGATCCAGTAATTGTTTATCTCTTTTTCTCATCTTCTTTATTTTCCATCATTTGGTCTTCTATATCACTAATTCTTTCTTCTGCCTCATTTATCCTAGCAGTTAGAGCCTCCATTTTTTATTGCACCTCATTAATAACCTTTTTGATTTCGACTTGGTTAGATTTTAGTTCTTTTATTTCTCCAGAAAGAGTTTCTCTAATAAGTTCCATGCTTTTTTCAAGCCCAGCTAGTATCTTTAAAATCATCATTCTGAACTCTAGTTCTGACATCTTACTAATGTCTGTATTGATTAGGTCCCTGGCAGTTGGTACTGCCTCTTGTTCTTTTTGTTGAGGTGATTTTTTCCGTCTTGTCATTTTCTCCAGAGGAGAATACATGAATGAGAGAACAAAATGCTAACAGGGTAACAACGACCCCAGAAAAACACTAAACAAATCAGAAGAGACCTGAAACTGGGGGAAAAGAAAGGGAAATAAAAATAATAATAATATGATCAGGCTGGTGAATAGAACAGAGCCACACTCTAGATTTTGGGTGTATTTTGGTCTGTTAGAAGAAATTGCCTCCCAAAATTTTAAAGAATGAACAACTTGTATATATACAAAAAATAAGGCTAAATACAATGAAGGGATAAAATATGAGCATAAAAATGAAAATTAAAAAAGATTTTAAAAAAGGAATTGATAAGATGTTGGTTGAAAAGGGAAGAAGAAAAATTCAACTAAAAAACAGAAAAATAAAAAAATAAAATCTAAAAAATTAACTTTGGAAGACTAAAGAATCATGGGGGAAAAGCCATGAATTCTATGTGCAGTATTCCCCTAGCGCTGAGTTCTGCCGTTCTCATTGATCAGTAAACTTGGTCTTGGCTGGCTGTTCTCGCTGATCTTCTGGGGGAGGGGCCTGTTGCCGTGGTTCCCAAATGTCTTTGCCGGAGGCGGAATTGCCCCGCCCTTGCCGATCTGGGCTAAGTAATCTGCTCTGGTTTGCTCTCGGGAGCTTTTGTTCCCTGCAAGCTTTCCGTTCAGCTTTGGAGGACGAGAGTGAAAATGACAGCCTCCCAATCTCCGCCCCGGAGAAGCTGAGAACTTGGGGCCCCGCTCCTCAGTGAGCCCCCAGAGAAAAGCAGTCAGTCACTCCCGTCTCCCCGGTCTCCGGCCGCACTCCGTGCTCCCCTGGCCTGTGACCGAGCATTTCTACCTCTGGCACCCAACCCCGTGCGGAGTCTCCAAACCCAGCAGATCCCTGCGGTGCGCTTACGCACTGCTCCTCCCGGGGGAGGAAGGGGAGTCTCTGCGGATCTGCCGCTTGTTGGGTCCCTGTTGGAGGAGCAGTGGCCCGACTGTGCCACGGATCACGGTTTATGGCAACTCTGAGCTGAGAGCCCGCGCCTCGGCTCCGTCTCTGCAGCCGGCTTCCCAGCTCTGATACCTGGGAGCTCTGCCGCACTCAGGCACCCCCGGTCTTTCTGTGACCCCGAGGGTCCTGAGACCACACTGTCCCGCAAGGGTTCCACCCCCTGCTTAGCCACTGGAGCGACGTCCCTCAGCGGAGCAGACTTCTAAAAGTTCCGATTTTGTGCTCCGCTGCTCTATCACTTGCCAGAAGCGGCTGACGGAGGCCCCCTCCCCCGCCATCTATCCTCCCGAATATCGCCTCAGATTCACTTCTCCACGCGTCCTACCTTCCAGAAAGTGGTCGCTTTTCTGTTCAGGGAGTTGTTGCTATTCTTTTCTTCGATCTCCTGTTGAGTTCGTAGGTGTTCAGATTGGTTTGATCCCTATCCAGCTGAATTCCTGGGACCAGACGAAATTTAGGTCTCCTACTCCTCCGCCATCTTGCTCCTCCCTCTCTTTATCATATAGTCTTGATCCTACTTTACCATATGAGAATGACTCTATATTGTAGTATCTAAACTAATTATATAATAATATATTTAATAGCTCTAATGCTACAGAAATGCAAAATTTGTGCATTATTTGGGTTGGAGGATTTTCTTCTAGATTTACTTTTTATTTTATTAAATATACTTTAAAATAAAATAAAAATCTGCAGTTGTAATCCTTGACCTGAATGATTTGGCAAACATTTGGGTGTTATGCCTGTTTACTGATTGGTATGTACCTTTGCAATAATCTTACGACCATTTGTACTTTTTAAACTTCTTCCCGAAAGTACCATTTGTTGATGAAATTTGGAAATTTATTTTTATTTGACTTAGTTTCTTTTTTCCCTCCCAGCATACAGCATGCCTCTGCAATGCCATCATTTCCTTGCTGAAAGTTCCTCTTTCGTTTCAGAGATATTTTTTCCAGAAATTGCAATCTACCAGCATCAAGGTAATACTCTAGCAAAATATGAAGGTTAATACAAATTAAAAACCCAGTTATCTTCTGGAATACATGGGATATAGCTCTGCTTCAGGGTCTTACCTTTGGTTTTGATACACCCTTCAGTTGTAAGTTTTTTCTCCCTTTATCAAGTGGTTCCGTAGAGGTAATGGGATTTGGGAGTTAAGCCCTTTCCCTTCTTACTTGTCAGTGCCAAGTGTAGTGCGACAGGCACTTGGGTACCTGGAGCTCTGTCCCTTGTCTCCAAGAATAACTTGAGAGGTTTTCATCATAAGTCCTCTACAAGGATCTTGAGCTGAGTTCGCGTCTGATCGGGCTTTTCAGACCCCATTTAGAGTAAATCAGGTCTGGTAAGACATTACCAGTCCTACCTCCAGAGCGCTTTTGTCTGTGAATATCAAGTTTTGAGGAGTTGGCCAGTGAGAAGAGCTAATATTTTAAAATATTTGAGCTCTCCAAATTCAAAAGCTATTTTTGATTCAAAGAATAGAATTGTTGGAAAAGGTGGAAAACTCACCTCCAAGAGATTTCCTAGATTATCCCTCTGTCAGTAAATGTCTTCAGTGCACTTTTGCATATCCATTTGAATGCTTTGGTTGTAAATAACAGAGCATTCTGTTTCAAAATGACCTGAATCACAAGAAAAATTGATTATCTCAGATAAGATGTCTTCAGGTAGGACGTGTGCAGGGTTGATTGATGCAATGCTTAGCATCATCAAAAAGACCCACGTCTTCCATCTTTTCATTTAGCAGAATTTGGGCTTTCTGTAATTTAAGGGTATTTGGGATTTTTAATATGTTCTTAAATAAAAACGACTCTAATGAGAGGTTAAAAATGTTATTTGGTTCATTTGTGGAAATTGACTTTTATACCACTGTGACTTGATCATATATGTAATTCTAGAATTTTAAGTTCACTTGCCCTTGAATTTAGTCTATTTAAAATTACATAAGACCAAAGAGACAGCAGCTAGACATGAAAATTTACATAGTGCATTTCCCTGCTGGAATTGATTCATTGTCAAAGAAATGCCCCCCTACAGAAATGAGGAAGACTAGGGCCTTTGCTGTTTTCTGATCCTCAGTTACCCTCACACAGAACTGGGATTTGAGGCATAAAACACAGTGGTATTTAAAAGAGGCGTTAGGGAGAAGGACCCCTTGACTTTAAAGGTGCATTTGTCCGGGTGTCTCAGCAGTCAGGTCCTTAGCTGTGTAACGTTGTAACCTATAGACAACAATCAGCACAAACATGTTTGTTGGAAGAAAGCTTGTTCTTGCTTGTGAGCATTCATCTTAATGTTGGTATTCCAGCTTGCTCTGTCGCCATCGCCCCGGAACCCTGCCGAGCCCATCGCTGTCCAGAATAACCAGCAGCTGGCATTAAAGGTAGAGGGAGTGGTTCAACACGGATCTAAGCCAGGACTCTTTCGCAAAATTCAGTCCGTCTGTCTGAATGTTTCTTCCACGCTACAGAGTAAATCCGGACAAGACTACAAGGTAATTTAAAAAAGAGGCAGAGTTGTGATATGGATTTTGTCAGCTCATTCATGGAAGTTTTCCAGTGATTTTCATGGTTAAGCAGATTGCAGTTACACCTCCCAAGGGAAGAGATACAGACATAAGTTAAAAGCACCTATTGAGGTTTGAGGGGGCTGATAAATAATAACCTCTCTTTTCTCTGCCTGAACCAGTTGATAGAGAAAGCATCCAGGCAGACAGAGATCAAAATATGAGCCTCACTGTTTAGCGATGGGGAGACCTAGCTCAGGTGCCTGGCAACAAGGACTTCCTAGCCTTGTACCTCTGAACTGAATTTTCCACCCAGCCTCAGCCTGTGCACACAAGAGCCTGCCCCTATAAAATCGATGGCAGGAAGGAGCATCCTGATGTCCAAAGAAGGGAAAGAGAAGGTCTTAGCTCCCCATGCTCAGTTCTTACCCAAAAACTTAGCGGTCAGTAGAATTCACCTCCTCCCCTGGAGACCAGTGTTGTTCATCTCATGAAAAGTCCCTCTACCTGGAGGGAAACATCACGAGTGGGGAATAAGTGCCTCCCTATCCCCCTTACCCCCCAAAAGCACACATCTAATTATTTTTCTCTATTTTAAGTAGATATTAGCATTTTCTAAAGAAAAAAGGGTAGACAACATTGACAGACAATGGTCAGATAAAGTAAAATCTTCCCTTATGGGTGTAACCCTAGGAATTTGCTGCTTTGCGAAATTATGAGGTAGGTAACCAAAAATCGTGCTTGCTTTGTTAGCCAAGGCCAAAGTGCTAAATACCATGGAATACCAGTATTCCAAATGCAGAACGTTCCTTTCTTGAGACATCTCTTTCCAGTTCCTTGGTGGCTTATTCACAGAAAATAGAACAAGGGAGCAAGTACACAGTTGTATGAACAGAGTTGTTCAAATGCCCAAAATTGGTTATGTCCAGGTTTATTGTGGCCATACTTGAACTGAGCTCCATAGTAAGGAAAGGAATTAATATTCCGTAAAGATATAAAAAGAGAACATTTTATCTCTTTGGTGGTTTTTAGGGAGAAGGTGTGGTTTAAGCCATTTTTATTTCTTGTCTTTGGTAACTTTCTATCCCTTCTTTTCCCACCCAGATAAGGCTCAGGCTTCATTCTCTTGCTCTCTGACTCCTACAGCACAGACTGGTGCCTCATGTAGCCCTGTGTAGCAGATATTTGATGAATGATGACAAAACCATTTCCTGTATTTAGAGTACAACTGTTACGTTTGGGCAATCCTTAGGTCGTAGTGAGAATTTACATAGTTAACCTACCCCTGTCAGCAGCTGTGTCCTCGTTTAGAGTTTGAAAGAACAGTAATTCTCTTTGTTCCTTGTATATAATGATTTCTACTGTTAAAAAAAAACAAAAACATTCAAACCAGGCTTCTGCTTATTCACTTACCTCTCGAGGCATTGCTTAAAGTCAGGAAGCCGTTATAATAAGTCATGTAGTATAAGATTTGTAATGTTACTTGCGGTGAATTTTCATCATCTGTTCAGAGTGATCAGGTTGCTTAGGCCTATCTCTAGTCCTTTTAAGGAAATTCGTGTTTGGTAGGCATATTCTTTAGGGACATAAAAACCCTACAGAAGTTGTGCAAACAAACAGAACGGAGCCTATAAATAATCCTAAGATCTCGAATTGGTCAGTGACTTCATTTCATCGACATGACAGGTAAATGTCTCTGGAAAACTGACGTCAAGATATGCTCATTTAGTCACAGAGTTTCAGGGCATATTTATATCATTGATTAGGCAACAGAAACATACACATAAACCTAGAGCAGTCTGGCCAAATAGTCATTAAGGTTACCTTTATATGCGTTCCAGAATAAGTGTCTCTCTTGGCATACTTCATTCATCTTGGGTACAGGTCAGGGTGTACCAGCAGGTGTTACTCTGTTTTTCGAAGGACAAAGACATGGGTGTCTAGCTAAATAAGTGAACAAGCCCATAAACCTGTGTTTTATAATATATTGTGCTGCCAGTCTGAACAAGATACTGAGTATTAGGTAAGCACTGTACAAGTTCTAAAGTTAATTTGTTAAAGGAGGGAGGAACAATTGCATTACTGAAGCAATATAAAACCAGACTAGTTAGGAGGAAGAACCCTAACTTGTATTTACTTAGTGTTAGGTTCTTTTTCAGTCTCTTAGATTTTAAACTTCCTGCAACAGGTAATTGCTCCCTGTTTCTTCAGAATATCTCCTCATAGAGTAAAGAAAAGTAAAGTAAAGAAAGATGGGAATTGGAGTTGGGGTTGGGTAAGCGAGTGTAGTAGAAGAAAATTTTCTCTTCCATTGTCTTAGGGTCTCCTGCTGGGCCTAAGATTAAACTGATATTAACATGAGAAAGGCATACAGGTTTGTTAGAATTGTACCTATACATGGGAGTCTTCACAAGACAATGGAAACCCAAAGAAGTGACCAGAGCAGAAAGCTTACATAACTTTTAGACAAACGGTAAATTTGTGAAGACAGAAAACAAGGGCAAGGGGCAGTAAACTGGGGAAGTGATTGAGAGAGAGGCAGCCAGGGGGGTGGGGGGCACCTGTGGGAGATAGGAGTTATTGTAGTTTATTTGTGGAGGTACATTTCAGCATTGACTTCCAGTCTCTAGTGATAAGGATGTTCTCCTCTTCTTGGTACAGAGAAGGGCACTTTTCTCATGGGAGATTTTATGGCCTGTTTTAGGTAAAAATGAGGAGGTCAGAGAGCCGTTCCTCCATCTGCTGTTTCTCAGGTGCCTTTAGCTTAAAATAATGTGCCAAAGCAGCATATTTTGAGGTGGCACGTCCTGAGCTCCTTCACAAGGAAGAAAGGCCAGCATATGAAGGGGTTGAGAAAGGCTCTGGGAGCTCATTCTACTCAGGGATAGTGAGGAGGCAGGATCGCTTAATGGTGAAGAGTGTAGGCTCTGGAGTTGGCCTGCCTAGGTTGCCTAGCCTGCCACTCCTTAGCTATGTGACCTTGGAGAAATTACTTAACCTCTCTGCCTCAGTTTCCTCATCTATAAGTCAAGGGTAAAAATAGTACCTAAACCTCTTAGTTGTTTGCAGGGATTAAGTAAGCACTTCATATGGGGCCTAGCTCCCAGTAAGCACTCAGTAAATGTTAGCTATTGTTGTTATTTAACAATTTTTTCATTCCAGATACCCATTGACAATATGACCAATGAGATGGAGCAGAGGGTTGAACCTCATAATGATTACTTCAGTACTCAATTTCTGTTGAACTTTGCTATCCTTGGAACACACAACATTACAGTAGAATCTTCAGTGAAAGACGCCAATGGTATTGTCTGGAAGACAGGTCCCAGAACTACCATATTTGTAAAATCCCTGGAAGACCCTTATTCCCAGCAAATTCGCCTACAACAACAGCAAGCCCAGCAACCATTACAACAGCAGCAACAACGAAATGCCTACTCACGGTTTTAGCCACATGAGGAATGCACTCCTGGCTTTATAGGAATTGATCAAATGGGCAAAAATAATTTGATTTTTCATATGGATTCAGATATGAAAGTTAGAATGTGGAGTCCATTTATTCATTGGTTTCTATAATGTAATACTCTGGGGAAAAAAAGGGTTTGTTTTTCTTTAGAAATTTAATTTGAGAAATAACTGGGTTCCTAGCCAGCAAGATTTTTTATCCTTGTTCCTTCTTAAACCAAGTCCTTTATCATCTTTTTGACATTTTCATTGTTTTATTATTGTTTTTATGTTGCTGAGCCTTTTCTTTCGCTTTCAAGAAAAGTCATGTGTTGGGATCAGTGCATTTATAGATTTGACTCCCTGTTCACCAAAATACATTACTCGCTACCTGGCACAGGTAATTCTGAGCCAGGCATTGGGAAATTCTGACCGGTTAGTACAAAGTTGACCTGTGGTAGCAGAAACCAAGTTCTCCCCTGGATTGACGTCAGTGTGTCCCCTGAAATCCAATTTTCTGGATTTTGAGAGCATGCAGTCTAGCAGAATTGAAACACCGTGCTATATTATTTCAGCTACTTAACCTATCTTTTCTATGCTAACACAATCTTAATTTATTGTTTTAGTATTTAATTGACCTGAAAAAAACAGCTAACAAATACATACAAAAATTGGAGATTAATCATTGGTGTTTTCTAGTATGTGTATGGTTTTGTTTATAGTATAGACTTTTTACATTATTTCTAAGAGTGAAAAAACTCACTCACATGTACTATCTTAATTTTTTAAATTAGGAAGGCAGATCTTTTGATTGGTTTGGTTTCTTCTTGGCAAGTTATGTAATACTAGACTTGATTGTCTAGAAAGAACAGCCTCTTTATAACACAACCTCAATTAGTTGGGATGCTCAGGGAATAGAAGTTTTCTGGTTAGCCAGAAGACCCCTTTTTTTCTATTTCAATACTGGTTGAAAACTGTTATAATAATAAACTTTCTTGTCTTAACACGGTATACTAGATGTAATTTACCTGTTCATTCTTCATTTGGGATCATTCAGTGCTCGGGATCATGGTTTTCTAAACATCAGGGATCATAGGGTTGCAGATGTTGTTGATGATATGGACAGTTGGACTGTAAGCAGCTCCTAAGATGAAGCAGGACACATTCCCTGGAAGCTTCCTTTTTAAATAAATCTCTCATTTTCTTTGCTTGTGTTTTGCCTTTTTTTTTTTCTTTAAAGACAATATTAGCTCAAAGGGAAAAAAAAAATGAGTTGGTTTTTCTTTTTTCCTTGTCATGTCGCCTCCAGTGGTGAGAAGTGATTGGCAGCTCAGATTGCTCTGAGATTGCATAGCTCCATGAGCTGTTGTCCCAGCACAGCACCCTCTGCTGCCATTGGCCAGAACATTGTCATAAAACATGTAAGTCCACAGTGTCCACTGAGGATGCCATCCCTTTAAATGCAGCCCGGTTGTGGACAGTGCACGATGTGGACAGCTGTGACAGCGTCTGGGAACACAGGCCTGAGGAAGAATTGCCAAAGCAGTGTGGAGGAGGTATGCAGGACCCCTTTCCTTCTCATCAGGCGTGGAAAAAACTGGACCAGAAAGCACAGGTTGCACTTTTGTTTCTGATGAATTAGCTCTGTGAACCGGGGCAAGTTACTTTATCTCTCTAGAGTAGTTCTTTGTAAAATGACTGAATTAGACTAGATCTCTTAACTCCAATCTAGAGTTTTATCAGGTGACTAAAAGACCAAAAAAAGAGCTCTTTTATAAGGGGGAAACAAAAAAATTTTTTTAATTCATTGTCTGTTTTCAGAATGAAATTTTATAATGTCAATTTCAGGTTTCTGGTACTACTTCAAGGCAGAATTCTCAAGAAAAGCAAATCTTGTAAGCCACCAATTCCCCCCGGTTCCCTTTGAGACCTTCCCAGAATTTATGTTCTTAAAAGGCTTTTTTCATAGCTACAGTTATAAACTCTTTGATTTGGTGTACTGGACGGCTCCTGGCACAAACTTGGAAAGGAATTACTAATAAAAACAAATCCAAATAGTTCAGAGTAGGAAAATAACTCTGTGAAGCAAAAAGGCTATTTTAATTGAGTGTGTCCATTAGATCCAGGATTGGAACTCTGATTTTATGTTTGGTATAATGTCTACTGCATTCTTGGCATCAACTGCTAAGCAATTATTTGAGGCAAGGGGAAATTGCGTTTATAATTTCAACACTACAGTAATGAATGAAAAGAAAAAGAAATACTCAGGGAAAGATGAAGGAAGGAAAGATACACATGCTGATTGTGAAGTGAGCATGTCCCCTGAACTTAGAAATATGGATAGTAAAGGGTGCTGGCTGATTGATTCTAGGAAGACAGGACTAATTTTTCTCTGTTTAGCCACTTTGCGATATAACCTGGTGGCTCAGAGCACAGCGTCTGGAGCCACACTGTCTGGGTCCCAGTCCCAACTCTAACTATATGACCTTGGGCAAGCGACTTGGTATCTCTATGCCTCAGTTTTCTTAATCCTAAAATCAGGAAATATAATTGTGCTTCATGGGAGAGGTGTGAGGATTAAGTGAGTTAATACAGAATTAATATATGTAAAGCATTTAGCATGCTCCTTGCACATAGTAAGCAGATATATGAGTTTGCTAGCATTGTTACTATTATATCCTCCCTAATACTATTTTTCAGTGTTAGATCAATTCTTAATCTTAGCATTTTATTTATTCACAATAAAAGTTACTGCTATTTTGCTACTAAACACACATTTAAGCTATCTTCCCCTCATTTTCAATTTGGGTATATCGAATAATAACAAAATAACTTAATGTTGACCCAAACAAAATGGAATTTCTGTCTACAACCAGTATTATAAATCCTATTAAAATATTTAAAGACGTATGTACAAAGAAAATTATGAAAGTACTTTCTAAAGCTGCTGATTGTCTCAGTAGTGACGGTAATAGTATATTGACTATTTAGAAATTAAAGTACTGTTATATTCCAGCTTAGCCTAAGAGATCTTGTGATACGACCTTTGTAGCTCAAACTAACCAAGGTGGCAGATAATGTGCAACTGGAGATACGAAGTCACTTTTCACATTAAGGTATGGTTCCCAGAAGAACAAACCAAGCAAACCAAGATCCTCAGACTAGGGTCCCAGAGATGTCAGTTTAAGTTCTATTTATAAGACTCACTTGCCATGGATCCTTAGATCGGTCCCTTGGTCCTTCTGTGCCAACACCTGCCAGCACCGAGAGTAAGAGGATCCTGCCACTTGTTCTGTAGCGTGTATGCAGCACTCGTCCAATAGGACTTTCTGTGGTGATGGAAATGTCCTAAGTCTGGCTATCCAAAATAACCACTAGCCCTATGTAGCTATTGAGTGTCTAAAATATGGCTAATGTGACTGAATCTTTTATTTACTTGTAGTTCGGTTAAATTTAAATAGCCTCGTGTGGCTACCACTTGCAGAATTGGGACAGTGCAAGAGTTGAGAAGAAATGAGATTCACTATTCCCTTAGGACCTAGGTAATTCTTGAATAGATTTCTAGGTAAGAGGACTATATTGGAATTCTTTGGCTAACCAGAGGGTTCGCATGGAAGACTGTAGATGACAAGGAAGGCATTTGGAGTTTGTGGGTTTGCCTTGCTTCTAGTAGTACCGTGTTGCTCAACCAAACAGCTGGCCCTGTTCTTCCTGTAATTTGCCCTTGGATTTAGCCTTTGTCAGTCACCAACATTAAAACGACAAGGTCCAAAAGTCTGGTGAACGGGCTTAGATCTCCCAACAGCCAGAGGTTACAGTCTTTCTTTCCATTGCTTGCCCAAGAACACAAAGACCTGTAACACCACGGGCGAGTATTTTATTGGCTTGACTGGAGCGAGGTCATTATTATTCTGTACTATCTCCCGGTCTAAAGTATTCATTCTATGAGTAGTTTAATTTGTAATTGCAATTGGGATTTAAACAGAGTGAGTCATAGTTTTCTCCTTAACTAGTAAACCAAGACCCAGAGCCATTGATACCCACTTTCTAATGAAGAATGCTAAGTGTTGTAAATTTGCTTTTTTCAAATCTCCCACAGGTACAAAGCATTTTTCAGTCTTTTTTTCCCTTATCTTCCTTCTTACTTGCTAATGTCTCCTGAAGCAATTCTGTCCTGCGCAGTCAAGTTTGTTGTGCAATAATTGTCCTCTGTTTAGATCTGGTTAAAGATTGAAACCTTGTGAAATGAGTTTGGGGATTATCCTCCTCTCAGATCATGTCTACAAGGTCTAGCTTTTGTCTTGTGATACTTAGCTGACAAACTGACATTAAAAATATTTTTATTGTTTACAGAGAATTATTTTTAGCAAAATATAAAGGTGAAATAATACGCATTCATTTGGTATTAGGAAATGAATCAGTCAGCAAAGTGAACATCTCCTCCTACCCTCACGAGACAGGATGAGTTAAAGAAAATCAGATTGTTTTACAGAGAAAAAGTGTTCTCTGCTTCACCTTTTGGTTTTCTTGGGAGATTTCATTTGTGGATTTTGATGAAGCTTATTTGTGGCTATGAAGCAAAAATATTTCAGATAGAAAAGAAAGACAACATAGAGCTAAATTAGACTGAAGAATTATGAGAAGATATCAATGTCGAGTTGTGTTTCCAAGGCCGTGGAAGGTGAGAATAGGCCGCGCTGCCTCGAGTTGCACCCCGTCCCCCTCCCCCCCAACGGAAGCAGTGAAGATAATGATGCTTTTTGCCTATGTGTCATCTCACTCTGAGATGAGCAAAGTGATGACAAATTGTTAACACTTGTGGCCCCCATCTTGCTTTCCCTTCCCCACCCCCACGCACTAGGCAAAGGCAGATACCATGTGATTAGGAGGGTCAGTTCTGAAGCCCCCACCACATACACACACACACACACACACACACACACACACACACACACACAACACACACACACACACAGGACAAGAGCAGATGAAAAGCCTATTGTGGAAATGTAAGTAGGGGAGAAGGGCTTCCCAGCTCTGAGCCCCACACTGCGCCAGGCTCTGAGCTGGGGGTGGGAAATGCAAAAGGAATCTGACAGGGAGAGCCTCAGGCAACTTACAGTCAATTGACAGAAAAAGAAAAAAAAAAAAACTTGTATTTTTACAGAATGTGGAGAGAGCTTTATAAAAGCCATTGACAGAGCCCAAAAGATGGCATTTCTGAAATTCTAATAGCGTCTCCCCTTGTATGTAACAGGCCAGGCTCTTAGGTAATTAGAAAATGGCCATCATTTGGCATTTTCTCCTTTCGCAGCTCTTGGAAGTGCAAGTGTTCCTTCCTTCTCAGAGAGCCTCTTGACATAATCAGGGACAATTGGGCACCTACTCCTTGGAAGCCAGAGAGGAACATAAGAGCATTTGGAAAAAAGATACACCCCTAAAGTGTGACGTCAACATTTGGCCTTGAGGAGACAGGAGCTTACACTCCAAAAGAATTAAATATTGTCTCATGTTGCAGAAACTACTGCTGATTCTAGCCAGGCCGTTGGACGACACAAACCTCCAATGTCACATTTCAAGGTATCAGGGCCTTGGGGAGAAATGACTGTAATCACAGAATCACTTAAGCAACATCAGATCTATCCTACTTAGTGGTTACGGTGTCCCCTGGGATGCTCAAAAGCGTATTAGCCCTGGCTAGAATTCTCTCTCAGGGAGTGAGCTCATCAGGAATCTCTCCTTGAGGGCCCTTGACCCAGGAGAGGGCCCATGAGTCTGTCCTAAGCACTACCTCTCCCTCCTTCCTCACCCAAGCGGCTGACCAGAAGTAGCTGATGGAAGGCACTTTTCCTTCATCCTGAGCACTAGAGGTGCCTCAGCTGACATCACAGGGCTCTGTGGCTCAGTCAGCAACATTCGTCTGAGCTGGAGTTTGTGAATTTGGACAGATTCCCCAGACCTATGCCAAAGGCACAACCAACAAGGACAGTTTTAAAACAGGTGACCCTTTTTATTCATTCACCAAATGTTTATTGAACACGTATAGGGTACCAGGAGCTGGGATTGCAGTGATCGACAAGCTCCTTGGGTTTATAGCCATGCCATTTGTTTGTGCACAGACCATGGGAGGGAAGGCCATGGGAAACCCACCATGCTCTTGATTATGCTGGTGGGCCTGAGCTTCCTAGGTAGTTGATCGTTTGCTCCAGTGAAAGGGGAGAAGAATGGGTTTGGACAGGACTGTCTGGGCTAGAGTCACTGCTGTTTCCAGTGTGGCCCTTCAGGAAAGCACTCAGGCTGAGTTCTTCCTTATATCCAAACTGAACCCCTCACAGCAGTCGACCTCCTGCTTCAATTCCCCGTGTTTGAGGGAAATGGAAGACTCCCCAAAACCATGGTCATAGGGAAATAGCTCTAATCACAACACAGTCTCCCCTGACCCCCGCTGTGCCACACTGAATAGCCCTTCTGTCCCTCCAGACTGGGCAGAAACATCGTCCCTGACTCCTCCAAGCAGACCTGACAGTTGGTATCCGTCTGTGACCAGTAGCAAATCCAGTCTTGTGTGCAGCGGTCGGCTACGTGCTGTGTTGGCACACATGGGGACAAATGGTGGTGAAAGTGGCCGTGTACTGTTCATGGGAAGAGACGACCCCCTCCACTCTCCCATGCCCCACATCAACCCCCTGCCTGTTCTGAGTCAATGTGTCCTCTCCTAACATCTGAGCCTTGGCTAATGACTGCCCTATTGAAGAGCTGTGTGCATTCAATGCAAGGACCCACCAAGTGCCTCTGGGGGGGAGTGGGCCTCGCGGGCTGGTGGCCCAGGGGATGGTGGGAAAAGAAACTCCAGCCTCATGAAATAGTGATGTTTCACATCATCTCTGCTTTAAAGGAAGATGATGTCCCAGGGCGTTTGAGGACCCTAAAGGTACTAAAATGTCTTAGACTCACAAGAAATGTATTATTCTCTCTCAGGAGGAGGACATTTACGTTTACCAGCATCCCTGTCAGCACAATCTTTGAGCCCCCAGAGGAGGGGGGAGGGCGACAAAAAGAGAAGTGTCACGAGCGCAGTGAGCAAACCCAGGCTTCTCTGTCATTCTTTCTGAGTTATTTAGCAGCTGCACAATAAGTGGGCTTATAGCCAAACTCCATTCTTGCCATCAGATCTATTGTATAACCCCCATGACTCAATGGACACTTATTACCTGACTGAACATAACTATTTTCCTATTGAGGAGACTTCGCTATTTTTGCCAAATGCAGAACATGAGGCAAGGGGACTTGAAATTGAGAAGTTTAAGTTGGGGAGAAGGAAGAACTTAGTGACCTGTGAAAATAACTAAGGGAGGAGGCATTAGGACTGTGTGAGCTCTGCTGTCCCACCACAGGGATGCATTTGCCAACAGCCTCTCTGGAGGCAGAGGGATGGACTGTTTGACCCCTTGGCTCCATTCCATCAGCAGGCGCTCACTGCTAGAAACAGCAGTGACTCTAGCCCAGACAGTCCTGTCCAAACCCATTCTTCTCCCCTTTCACTGGAGCAAACGATCAACCAGGCTCCCTGGCGGAGGGCTCTGCCTGGGGGAGGGGGTGCGCCCCCCAAACACACGCCGTCCAGACAGCGCTCAGGCAGTGCGGCTGAGATATAAGTCACCCCTGCCTGCCTCTTTCTGGCCTTAGAGCAAATGCCTCTGGCCATATCCCTGAATGACATCAAGGGAACAAAGAAATGGGGGCAGGGGTGCGGGGGTCGGGCTTGACGGCTGAGAGGGCTGGTGAAGAGGTTATGTTTCCTCTCACCTCCTAAGTGTGTCTGAGATATGTGTCTAGGCAGGGAGAGGAGCTGTCCTACTTTTGAGGGAGGAGGACTGTCCTTCACAGTGTTCCCTCCTTCTCTTCCCACTACCCTCATTCTCGTTCACAGCCTCATTATGTCTTGCTGGGTATCACCTTCACTTCCTCATTTCCTTGTTGCCCGTTTCTGTGTCCTCTGAGTAATCCTTACTTCCCATTGCTTCCCAATTCCCTTTGCTTCCCATTGCTTCCCTACTCCCATTGCTGGTTCAAAACTTTTATTCCCACTGGGTTCCCGAAACAGCCTGAATTCTTCAGGGTATCACTGAAGACCCTCCACAGTGAGACGCCAGCCTAGCAGCCCCAAGGGCCTCAACTCTCGCCACACTTCCACGTATATCTCAGTCTGTGGAAAAAGCTAGCGTCCTGGACATCCCCGGAGCTCAGTCTGCACATTCTCACCGTCATGGCTTTGTTCATATTTTCCCTCTGCTTGAATCCTTCTCTCTCCATCACTGAAACGTCTGCCCATCCCTCCGCGTTCAGATTCTCCAGCCAGACGCAGGAGTCAGGGTTCCTGCCTGGCCTGTATCGTATTCAGTCTGGTGTGAAGCCATCAGGCTGCCTGGCCCTTGGGGTCAGCATAAAGGTGGACACATGGTGGCTAATGTGGCCCTGCCCTGCTGATGAGATCCAATGACTCCCTCCACCGTCCCACCCCCCATCGGCCTCTGGCTCTTCTCTGGCCTCTGGCGCTGGTTCACGTCCTTGCATGGAGCAGCCCTGTCTGACCTGTCTGCTGACCCCATGTTCACCTTGGAGACAAGAGCAAGCTTTCTACTGTTTCTGAGCTCTGAGCAGTGTAATGGCGGGAGCACAGCCTACTGGTATGGCGGACCCAGTGGAGGCCCAGAGTACAGCTCAGGCTCTAATCTGAGGCCTGAGGCAAGAGGGAGTGGACCAGTACCTAGAGCTCACAAGGAGAAAAAAAAAATTTTTTTTTTGAGAGAGAGAGCTCAAGCCAGTGGCTGGAGGGGTGGGGGCAGCAGGGAGGGGCAGAGGGAGAGAATCCCAAGCAGTTGCCTTGCCCCCAGCATGGATCCCGACATGGGGCTCCATCTCCCAACCCTGAGATCATGACCTGAGCCAAAATCAAGAGTCAGACATTTAACCGACTGAGCCACCCAGGCACCCCGAAAAAAATTTTTAGATCATTTATCCGACTCTTTCCTTGGAGTCCTGTTCACTATCCTCCAACACCAGCTGGAATTGGGTCAGAATTTAGAATGCACTGTTTAGAAAGTTTTGGGTTCCCCTGTTTCCAGCCAGGTTCTTCCCTGTCCGTCCCTCCTTCCTCCTTCCCTTTCTCTCTCCCTGCCTTTTCCATGGACTGATTGAGTGCTTGTTACATGCAGGGAGGTGAAGGGAGGTGAAGGGAGCAATGGAAGGTACCCGGGAAGAAAAGGCCAGGAGAGGAAGCCAGAGGTGGCCTTTGGTTTCCTACCACTCCAGCCCAGCCTGACTCTAGGACCGCTGCACATCAGACTCATACAGTTCAAATCAGATGTTTTCACTCCTTCCTGTATGGGTCGTCTATTGGATTGCTGGGCAGCTCATGTTTCCCCCTCGCATCTCCGAGCGCTTTCTCAGCATCTACTCCACACACTTTGGACAACAGGACCTTGCTCTGGGTGGCTGGACCTGAACAGGTAACATCCGGAGCCATCCAAGGCCATGTTTTTTGCTATATAAAAGAAGACGGCCCAGCTGAGCTCCTGTCCAAGGTGCCCTGAGCTGCCCTTGTGTCCTTATAATGCAGCGAAATGTTTATCGTTGTGCTTTTCTTTCGGGCACTCCCCAACACATGATCTTTCCCTAGTCCACAATGCCCTGAGGAGTGGAGGTGTTACAGCAATAACGCAAAGACAAGAACCCCCCGACATTCAGTCTTTTTAACATCCAAAGGAAGCTATCAAGACTAAAAAGAGATGGAGTTTGGGCTATAAAAACAGCAGAGAGAAAGAACAATAGGAGAACCTTGGCCACTTTAGACATGTTGATATTCTCATTGTCCCCTGAACCCCAGTGCATTTCACACACCCAGGCCTCTGTCCACACTTGGCCTCCAGCATGCAATGTTCTCCTCCCTATACCTCTGCCTCGCAATCTCAGTCCGTCTCTAAAGATTTTCCCAGGTGGAAAGTCCTCCTTTCCAAAAAGCTTTCCCTGAAAGCCCCCACAGAGCTGGGTACCACCCTAGCCTTCTGGTCTCCTCTCTATTAAAGCACTCAGCTTCTTGTAACTCCCCACTTACATATCTGTCTCCTATTCTCTCTAGGCTGTGAACATCCGAAGGGGAGATTGGAAGTTCATCTTTGCATTCCTGGTGCCTGGCACATAGAAGGCAGTCAATCAAGTTTACCGACTTTAAGTATTCAAATGACCTAGCCATGGTGCAGTTTCTGGCCCTGGGAGCTTAGCCACGGAGAACAGATTGTGAACTCAAGAGCTAGTGCCCAGCCAGGGGGCACTTCCTGTTGTCAGTCCTCAACTCAATAGATCAACGGCCCAGGGGACCCTAAGCAGTGCCCTGCAGTCTCCGATGGGAGCCAGACCTGGGCTCGGCACCTTTGTGACCAAGGTGAGGCTCTGTCATCCCTGTCCCTGGGCTTCCGTGTCTCCATCTGTCAGGTGGCTGTGGGTCTTAATTAGAAAGCTCTTAGAGATTCCTGAAAGGACTGTTATTGTACATACACATACACAAAGGATATTATGTCACAGAGGTATAAGAGCACGGCAAATAATGGAAACCAGGAATAATAAGGGCACTTATTCCCAGAAGCACATTGATTTAAACCACAAAAGCTCCTTGGAACACGGCTTCAGAATTATAAAAGCCTGAGCAATCAACAACCCCTGTGGGAGGGAAGCCCATGCCAGGCAGTTGCTGGAGAGTTCATTTGGCTGTTGTAGGCAGGCCAGTTTTGTCCCTCAGGTGTTCTCACTTTGGTGACATTTCCCTGCTGTAGTGAGCCCAGCCTATTTGCTGGGTTCTGGAGAGAAACAACCATTTCTTCCACAACTCTTGCATAAAGATGCAAAGAATTGGCCTTAGCACAGTTCAGTTGACTTTTCCTTCTATGTATGATGAACATGGGTCTCCAGATAATGGAAACTTCATCACCGCTTCTGCTTCTACTTCTAAAATCTGCATAGCAGCAATACCATCTGGTCACACCTTGACCCAGCCATTGCTACCTCTGGTTGGCAGCTTTGGACGACCACCCAGATGCAGTGTATCCGTGAAAAATAAAGCTCCCTTAAGAAACAGGTCATCCGACGTGCAAAAGTGTATTCAAGCATAGCTTTGACAGCAGAATGGGCAAGACCTACAAAGAACGGTGGCTCCGACGGCAGAAAAATTTGAAACTTCGGAATGACAAAAAGCACCAAAACCCAAACTATAAGATAAGAAGAACAAATTGTAGGGAATATATTTGCAACATTCATAATATACTAGTGAGTACCATCCTTAATATATAAAGATTTTTGGGAAATCATTAAGAAAAATAACAGCAACCCAATAGAAAAATGGGTTGAGGATACAGAGACTTGACAAAATAAAAATTACATATGGCTAATGAACAGCTTGTAAAAATGTAATAATGAAATAAATGTAATGAAAGAAATGAGCTTTTATTTTATTTTTAAAGATTTATTTATTTTAGAGAGAGAGAGAGCACGCATGTGCGAGCACGAGTGGGGGAAGGGGCAGAGGGAGAGAATCTTCAAGCAGACTCCCTGCGGAGCACGGAGCCCGACTCGAGGCTTGATCTCACAACCCATGAGCTTGTGACCTAAGCCAAAACCAAGAGCTGGGTGCTTAGCCGACTGAGCCACCCAGGTGACCCAAGAAATGTGATTTTAAACAATAATATTTAATTTTTTTACCTATTAGATTGGCAGAAATTTTTGTTTTTAGTGATATGGTGAATTCACATTTAACATTACCTGGTAAAGCTAACTATAATTATATTCTATGATCCTGAAATTCCATTCCTAATCTCTCCTCCACAGCTTTTGCATCTGGGCATAAGAAGACACACATGAGAATGTTTATAACATCCTTATTTGTAATATCAAACACTGGAAGGGAACCCAAACATCCATCAATAGATGGATATATAAATTATGATATATTCACAATAGAACACTATACAATGCTAACAACAAATCATTACAGCTGCATGCAGCAACACGCATGAAGTTGAGTGTAAAAAGTTAGTCACTCTGGGGGCGCCTGGGTGGCTCTGTCAGTACAGCATGTGACTCTTGATCTCGGGATTGTAAGTTCGAGCCCCACATTGGTATAGAGATTACTTAAAAATAAAATCTTAAAAAAAAAAAATAGGGGCACCTGGATGACTCAGTTAAGCATCCCACCCTTAATTTGGGCTCAGGTCATGATCTCAGGGTTGTGAGATGGAGCCCCGCATCAGGCTCTGCGCTGGGCATGGAGCCTGCTTAAGATTCTCTCTCTCCCTCTCCCTCTGCCCATCTTCCACCCTCTCTCTCTCTCTCTCCCGCCCCCCAAAAATAATAATAATAAAAAATAAAGTTAGTCACTCTGATTTCATTTATATAAATTTTATGGTGTTCCAAGCAGAATATGGGTTCCTTTTGGAAGGACATAGTAACTGGATGGGGGCTGAGGGGCCTTTCTGTGGTGCTAACAATGTTGTGTGTTCATTCTGAGAAAATTCATCAGATTAAACATTTATGATACATGTACTTTTTTGTATGCATGCTATGCTTCCCTTACAAATGTTTTTTTAAAGCGAGTCATGAAAGAATACATACACAAAGTACAAGTTCATTTATATAAAGAAAAAGCATGCAAAACTAATTCATATATAGTTAAGGGATGCAAGCGTGTGTGGTAAAACTAGAGAAAAGCAAGGGACTGATACAGACTTAATTCAGGAAGATTCTTCTGAGGAGCAGGGTGGGGGCTTTAGGTGGTTGTGATGTTTTACCTCTTAAGCTAGCTGGTAAATTCAGATGTTTTATTAGTCTTTATGTCCTTCACATGTCAGAAATATCATTTTCATGTATTTATTATTTAATAGAAACAATTTTAAAATTGTTTTTAAAAGACTTTGACAGCACTGCTGTTGGGAGGCAGGGCATACATTGGTACGACTCTTCTAGATAGATGACTGTCTCTGTGTCAACCACCACGTAAAAAGTACACTTCTAAGAATTTTTCCTAAGACAATGATAGAGATAAGAGAGCAGAGAAATTATAAAAGAACATTTATCAAATGTGCTTTAGTATGACAAAAATTGGAAACAATATAATATTTTATCAATAGGATTTGATCAAACAAATTACACTAACTTCATAAAATAGAATACTATGTAACTATTAAGATTGATGAGGATGATGTACATCTTTTGATGGCCATGGACATATGTTCACTATAAATTCTTGAGTAAAAAATTCTTGAGTAAAAAAAAGTCAGGTTATGAAACAGTATGTTACGATCACATATTCTTTTTAAAAAAAAAATTTTATTTTTTTATTTGAGAGAGAGAATGTGTGTGAGCATGAGCAGGGGGAGGGACAGAGGAGAGAGAGAGTGAGCAGGGGGAGGGGCCGAGGGGGAGAGAGAGTCCCAAGCAGATTCCATGCTGAATGCAGAGCCCAACTTGGGGCTCGATCCCACCACCCTAAGATCATGACCTGAGCTGAAACCTAGAGTTGGCTGCTTAACCGACTGAACCACCCAGGCGTCTCTGATCTCATATTCTTAAAAGTACATATTTTCATGTATAGGTGCATAAGGAAGAGTCTGGGAAGTCTATCAAAATATTAATAAGGTGGGGGTGCCTGGGTGGCTCAGTTGGTTAAGCAGCCGACTCTTGATTTCAGCTCAGGTCATGATCTCTGGGTCCTGGGATCCGGCCCTGCATCAGTCTCCATGTTCAGTGTGGAGTCTGCTTGAGGATTCTCTCTCTCTCTCTCTCCTTCTGCCCCCCTCCTCAAATAAATAAATAAATCTTTAAAAAATATTAGTAAGGTGGCTTGTTCTAAATGGTACATGTAATTACTTAAAAAAAAATCAAAAGGTTTTCTTTTTTTTTTTTAAATAGGCTGCAGTACGAAAACAAATTCACCTAAGCTGCTAACTTTCCAAGATACATAAGAGGCATGGAAAAAAACTTAAGAATATATTTTCTTATCACTGAATCCTAAAACATGAATGGAACCACCCCCCCTCAAAGTGCAGGGCCCACTTACATCACGGACATACTTAGTGTAGCACATACGGGTTTACAAAAACAGTTTTTAAGCTCTCTGGGTCCATTCCCCTCTCTGTCCAGCCTCTTTCTGAGATTTTCCAGCAGGGAAGGTGTTTGAATGTTCGATCTTCAGCTACAACCACATTCACATGTGTGTCAACATTCCACAGCTGTTTACCAGAGCAAGGCCACCCAGAGGGCAGGAACGAAGGCATTGGCTGAGGTTCACCTGATGTGGGGTGCAGGGGGAGTGGGTTTCCACACCCTGAATGCTCTGAGTCTCTGGGACTCCAGCCTTGACTCTGCGCCCTTCCCTCACCAAGACCATCTCCCAGTCCTTCAGGAATGACTTTAGGTGGCCAGTGCACTGAACTAACAGACTCTTCAGACAGGAGGCTACTCACCTGGAAGCACTCACCAAAGGACTCTACGTCACCTTCCACACTTACCGCCTTCTGTTCATTCTGTTCCGGTTCCTAACCGCCAGCTCATTCTTAGCTCTTTCCAGAACATTTCCACTCTCTGTGTCCAAAGAGCTGGTTCGAAAGCTCCAAATGTCAGCCTGGACCCTGGAGAGGTTCTGCTTGGGGTGTATCTGCGAGTGGCAAGTCCCCGTTGCTCTCTGCACCCTTTCCTAACTGTGTATCCGCTGTGGGGTTCTGGAGCTGAGGCCACGGGCCTTTGGGGGGGGTGCCTGAGGGCAGAGAAGGGCACTACATCTTGTTGTCATTGTTGTTAAAGCATATATACTCCTCTAAGGGCTACGCGCTTCCTAAATCATAACATAATGTCTCAAACAAAGACAGGTGATTAAACATGAGTAGAGTTTTAATATTGTTTGCCCCAGAAACGTGCAAATTTGTTGTTTTTGTCAATACAGCCAATCAAATTAATTCAACTACAGCAACGTTCATTGAGTGCCTGAGGAGGGCCAGGGATTGGTTAGGCCTGTGGGAAATACAAAGGTAAGTCCATTCTTGCCTTCCATGGGCTTCTAGAAGTGCTTGAAATATGACCTAAAATACAAGCTTTTATTGTATTTTATTGTAATACCATGGAGGTGCAGAAAGCAACAGGGAGAAAACATTATTTTGCTTCCAAATTCTATATGTTTAGTCCTGAGAACTACCAAGTTTCCTGGTTCTATCTCTCACTTGGTGTGTGTGTGTGTGTGTGTGTGTGTGTGTGTGTGTGTGTGTGGACTTCCCCTCCAGGGGGGCTGCCATTAATGGGCCTGCCTCCCCAGACAAGCTCTTTTCTTTGTGTCTCTGTATTTCAAATTCCAAATTCCTGGAAGAGAGAACCTGAGCAGGTCACAGCATAAACATGGTGGACTAATGGCTCCAGAATTTCTATACAGGAAGCACTTAGGCCCCTTGTTGGTGGAAAGGGGTGGGCTTGGGGACCCAGCTGGCTGTGTTTCCACAGAATTTACCAGAAACATCAGCTGTTCCTGACAAAATAAGAGGTGAGTATGGGGGTGGGTGGGGTACTGATAGAGAGGAAGAGGGGGTAGCTAAAGCCTCCCAACCCTGCTCTTGAAATCAGCACTAGGTCTAGGTAAAAATGCATCCTACCTATATGAAAGGAGCATTGAAATATGCAAACAAGAGTCAGGGATCTAGGCCTCTGGTACCAGCTTTACCACCTACAGACTAGGGCAAGTCATTTCCTCTCTGGGCTGCAGTTGGGGCTCTGTGGGCTTGTCCATGGTACTCCATGGACAGGTGAGGACAGATGAGGACAGGTGTGATGTGTAGCAGAACCAAACAACTCTTTTTTTTAAAGATTTATTTATTTATGTATTTGAGAGACTGTGCGCGTGCATGAACAGAGGGGAGGTGCAGAGGGAGAGGGAGAAGCAGACTCAATCCCGGGATCCTGGGATCATGACTTGAGCTGAAGGCAGATGCTTAACCAACTGAGCCACCCAGGTGCCCAGAACCAAACACCCTTTGTCAAACCAACCTCAGTTAAAGGCCACTACTCACCTGGTTAAGAAATCCAACCTTGATTTCAATGGCCTGGCACAATGCACCTAGTAGCCCAAATACCCAGAGGAGTTATACAATGGGGAATGTATGTAGACAACAAAAGGAAGAGGGGAAAATAACTAAATCTGCATGACTGAAAGAGCATTGCATTGTTTAATCATAAATTTACCCAACCAACCACTGATAGGAGATGATACATGATATGATATGATATATGTGCTAGAAGGATATAATGCACTGGCTTCCAATTCCCTTCTTACAGAAAACTAGAAAACACCCTTAATCAAGTATGACTGTGGAGAGACAGGTATAGAGGTCTAGGGTTATACGTGGCAAGAGAACAGAGGTTGAGGTCACTCCAAAGTGTCTGGCAGGGCGCCTGGGTGGCTCAGTTGGTTAAGCGACTGCCTTCGGCTCAGGTCATGATCCTGGAGTCCCGGGATCGAGTCCCGCATCGGGCTCCCTGCTCAGCAGGGAGTCTGCTTCTCCCTCTGACCCTCCCCCCCTCTTATGTGCTCTCTCTCTCTCTAAAATAAATAAATAAAATCTTCAAAGTGTCTGGCATCCCAAATCTGCCACAAACCAGCTCTGTCACTTGAGGCACATGACCTGAAATCGCAGGATCTTAATTCCCTCATCTGTAAATTAGAGGTAGCACAGCCTAGCTCCCAGAGTTGTTGTGAAGATTACATGTTAACACAGCACATACTAGATGCTCAGTGCTGGTAGCTGCGTACTTGATTCTTGCTTGTAATAAATTATTCTTCCTCTCCCATTTTCCAAGTTCTCCCAGTACTCACTTGCTGTTCATGCCTCATGTCAACTGGGCAACAATATCCTTTTTAAAATTTAGGATGCCTAACTCTATATGAAGAAACTTCTGCCATTGGACACTTGTTCCAGCTCTTGGACAGAGTCTCAAGAGAGGCATGAACCACCATCCCAGAGGCACAGTGCTACGTGGCCACAGGGTCCCAGCTGGAAGGGTTGACAAAGCCAGAGGGAGCTGCCCAACTGAGGGACAACCCCTAAGGTTGCTTCCAGGCCTAAGATACCATGATCTTAAAATTTTTCTCTGTTGACTTCATCGATCCGGGTAGACTCGCCAAGGCCTAGAGAGGCCAGCTGACTTAACAGAGGTTGTACATTGAGCAGTGGCTGGGCAGAGATTAGAAGTTCTGGCCCTTGAGCCATTATCACAAAGCTGGAAGAGACCTTGAGCCCATCCCAGTGGAAATTGCAGACCCATGCATGCAGTGTTCAGTGGGCGAACAGCATGCCATGTTACCAAAATATTCCTTGGTAATTTCCAACTCAAACAGGTTTTACTATGTTAATTCGGTTTATAAATATGTATTTGGCATCTACGGTACGTGCCACCCAGTGCCCATTAAGGCCTCTATTTCCTCCTCTAATGACATCTCCTCCATGGAAATCGGGAGTGGGAGACATGGGCAGGAACATCTGGCATTTGCCTTAGCTGGAGGCCAGTGTGTCAAACCTCCAGGCAGCCTGCTGTCTTGTGACCGGACTGGAGAGCAGGAAATCGTGTGAAGGTGAGTCAGAGGTCAGAGGGAAAAGTGGCTTGAGACAGCAGCTAGCCCAATGGTGAGGTGAACAGGAACAGGGTCGGATCGTCCCACCCACCCACGGAGGAGACGTGAAAAGATGAAGGGGGTATAGTGACCAGAGAGGAGGAGAATTACAGAGATAGAAGGACTGAGTGTGGGCATGAAGCAAAGAAAGGAAGCAGGAAGCTTCTGTGTCTGGGTCCACCCAATACCATTTGTATGAGTCAGAATTAAACTCCGGAAGCAGAACTACTGTATTACAGAATACAGAATTTATTATAAGATTAGCTCTTTCACAACTGGGGCAGGAGCTGGGGAAGTGAATATCTGGAAGGAGTTGTTGAAAGATCACAGAAGTCGCTAACCGGCTTTGGTGGGGCAGAGCAAGGTTGGAGCTTACAGAAAGCAAGGCAGGTCTAGCTGTGAAATGGGGCCACACAGGGCTCCTAGTGCAGGATCTTTGGGAGGACGTTGGCTGGTTCTTTGCAGCCACTGCCTCTGTGAGTTTGCCACAAAGTGTCTGAGAGTGGGCTGGAAGTCCCCGAGAGCAGGGAAGAGTGGGGACACATGGGAGCCCGGTTGCCTCTCTGTGCTCCTCACCAGCTCCAGCCAACAGCGGCCATCCGAGCATGAAGGTGGATGCCTCAATACTGTCTTCCACATCTCAGGAGGACCAGAGTCATCCAGGGCAGGGGGTGCTGGGAAACATAATTCCCGGCATAACCAAGGTGACCACCCAGCAATCCCACACTCTGATCAAAGAGATTGGAACACGCTCAGTTCTGAGACTCTCAGACCCTCACATTTTGAAGTTTCGAAAAGTGTATGGTAGAGAGGAATGCTCTCCGAGTGTTTCTGTCCCTCAGGACTCTGGGTTGCAAGTGACAGAAATTCTAAAACAAACTGGCTTAGGTAAAGAAAAAAAGAGGCTTTGGGGAAAAAAATCGTGGGGCAGCTCCAAGAATCAAAAGAACAGTCTCCAGATAATGCCAGGACAGTCAGACAAAACCTGACCCCATAGAAACATCCTCTCTTGCCTTGTTTTGTTTTCTCTCTCTCCACCAGCCTCATCGTGGGACGGCGGCCTCGTCCTTCCCATCTTCTTCCGTGGCAGCTCTGATGTCACAGTTCTATGGCAATTTGCCCAGAAAGAAAAGATAGTTTCCCCACCAGCTTCATTTTTTAAAATCCCTGATTATTATTATTTTTTGATTGGTCCTTGGATAATCCCCAATTATCCAATTGCTGTGGGCAGGTGAGTGGGATGTTATTATGGTTAAGCCGGGTCACAGGTCTATACCTGTGACCGCAGAGAAACAAGCCAGGCTACTTTGATCAGCAGCTCAGAACCACATGGAGGAAGAAAGGACTTCTGTCAAGGAAGGAAGCTCCCTCCCCAGAAAAGGAGAAAGAGGTGCCGGGCAGACAAAAGTAACAACTGTCTACCTTGATGTCTCAGGGACTGAATGAAATGTTGCCCCAAATTCATTCTTCTCAGAGTCATGTTCTTTAACATGATAGCCACTGCAGCAAATTTCTGACCACACTCCGCTGGTATTCCAAGGAGAACCTGCTACAAGGAAGGACATACTTTGCGAGGGTGATGATCAGGTGATAACAATCATCTCAGAGACCTAGTGATTGAAGAGTTTGCTCAGAGCCATTCAATTACTTACAAAGGGGAACTAGGACGCTGACAGAATATCCCCAGGGAACACATTAGCAGTCTGGTTTATAGATCGCCCTGTGGAGATTTGGGCTACCATGAATCCATTTCCCGGGGCCTAATCAGATGGTGTTCCTGGACCTGAGAGAACAGACCAGGACCAGGGTGGTTACTCAGAGGTCAAAGACATTACTTGGAATCTGACTTCAGCATGGAGCTGGGTTGAGATGATTCATGGTGTGTGTGGAGCGTAGAGGGGGTGGGGTATATGTACTTCGAAGTAAAAGAAATGGCATTGTAGCAATAGACATCTTTTCTAGGAGGAGGAAAGGGATCTGAGATAAGGGTTTTGGTTGCTCTGAAAAAGGTAGGCAATTTCTTTTTTTTTTTAAGGTTTTATTTATTTTTGTGTGAGAGAGAGATCTCGAGCACGAGAGGTGGGGGAGGGGCAGAGGGAAAAGCGGACCCCTGCTGAGGAGAGAGCCAGATGTGGGACTCCATCCCAGGACCCTGGGATCATGACCTGAGCGGGAGGCAGATGCTTAACTGACTGAGCCACCCAGGCACCCAAAGGTAGGCAATTTCATTGTTCTTTAGGTTGTCCTTTAGTTATCTACCTTAACCAGATAATCTAAGACTTCTTTTTGGCTAATAATGTCATTTATTTCTACTGCCCTATTCGTCTTTAATACTTTGTCAGTGGTTTCCACACTTGGCTGTGCATCAAAATCATGGAGCTTTTATTTATTTTTTTTAAAGATTTTATTTATTTATTTGACAGAGAGAGAGAGAGACAGCAAAAGAGTGAGCACAAGCAGGGGGTGTGGGAGAGGGAGAAGCAGGCTTCCTGCTGAGCAGGGAGCCCAATGCAGGGCTCAATCCCAGGACCCTGGGATCATGACCTGAGCAGAAGGCAGACACTTAATGACTGAGCCACCCAGGCGCCCTATCGCAGAGCTTTTAAAAAAGTTCCCAGACACCGGGTCCCAGCCCCAGGGGCCCCCACTCCCCGTTTCGAGTTCCATCGAGGATTCCAGGGCACGGGCAGGATGAAAAACAGCTCTCCCTGCTGCAAAATGCTCTCCATCTTTCAGAGAGATTTTGCATGCTTTGTCTTGCCTGATACCCCGGCAAGGCCAGCCTGGGAGAGGATATGGTAGTTAAATGGCGTTTTTAAGGTCAGACAGCTTATAAGGGCTGGAACCAGGTGGGCTGGAACCTAGATTCTTTTATTTCTGAGCCCAATCAAAAAGGGTACCTAGGGTTGGTCTTGACCCACTAACTATGGGGGAGCAGCATATAAAGAGACTAATAAAAATAGGTCCATTTCTGTATGTAATCAATCAAAGTAATACTCTTAGGTAGTATCCAGAAATGAGTACCTCCCACAGGCAAAGCCTTCCAAAACTGTACCATCCTTGGACTCTTTTCTTTTCTCCCTCTGGCAGTTATTGCTGTGTCTCCTTTGGAAACCTGCTCAACCTCACTGTTTCTTGGTTTTCTCATCTATACAGTGAGAGTGTTGGATTTGAGTTCCTTCTGCTCTTATACTAGATTGTTATATCTTTTTTTTTTTTAGATTTTATTTATTAGAGAGAGAGAGCGGGAGAGAGAGCATGAGCAGGGGGGAGGGGTAGAGAGAGAGGGAGAAACAGGCTCCCCACTAAGCAGGGAGCACGATGCGGGACTTGATCCCAGGACCCTGAGATCATGACCTGAGCCGAAGACAGACACTTAACCGAGGCACCCTAGATTGTTATATCTTTTCAATGAAGAGCCCTTGGACATGATGTAATTGCAAAGGGCTGAAAAGAGCTCTCTATTTTCTTAATGTCTGTTGATATCTTGTCCTTGTCCATTGGACAAAGCCTTTTATGTTGCAATATGGTATAAAAGCAGCTTAAAATGTGATGAACGCTGGAAAAGAGGCACTATGACTCAGTCTCATTCAAGTGAAAAATGAAAATGATTGACAGCATAGGGAGGGGGAAGTGTGCAGAACAGAAAGCAGGGAAGCCGTAAATCCATGAAGGGGAGCAGGAAGATAGGGCTGGAGGTGATAAAAGAGAGGGGTGGCAGCAACAAATGTGGCTGATTTATTCCAGTTTTGCCTGACATAGGTAGGTCCTAGATGGATTATGGTGACAGTTTAAACACTGATCCCTTACTTTTGCCCCCCGCCCTTCTGGAAGATCTCAAGATCCTTCCCCCTCAGATTTTCCACTACTGCAAGCCCAGTAACCATGAAATAGACACGAGTGTCTTAAATGAATGAAACATTTATGTTGGCCCTTGCCAGAGCTGGAAGGAGGACCCCAAAAGCTAAGAAGGGAATACAAAGGGAGACACAACCCCATAAGAATGGTGTCAGGAAGGTTAAAGCCCCTGCATAGTGGGGGGGGGGGTGGAGAAGGGTGGTTGCCAACCATGACCAGGGCAATAAAAAGGCCCACTGGGTCATGTTCAGAGCGAGAAGATGGGCTAGACCTACAGCCTGGGAAACAGCACAGTGTTCACAGATGACAGAGACCGAAGAGCCATTCAGGTCCTAAGTGCTTGCTCTCTTGCCAGCATTGGAGACATGGCCAAGTCTCTGAATACCCAGGCTGAGCTCAGGGTCTGGCACATAGTAGGAGTACAATAAAAGTTTGTTCAATGAATGGAGAATGAATGGGAGGAGGATGAAGAGGAGAAAGCTCTTGAACAGAGAGCCCAGGATGTTTGAGAAGGTAGTGAGGAAAGAGTCTCTGTTATCAATTCAATCCAAATCAGGAGCAAAAGGTCAGATTTCCTAAGGAGCTGAGGAAACAGACTGAGGTGGAGATTGGGCAAGTAAAGGGAGTAGAAACAGGCAGAGGGATGAACTGAACTATGCTGCACACACAACACAAATCTCCGGTCCACCCCAGAGGCTGGCTCACCCTGGAGGCTAGAGGCTAGAGGGCTGGGTCTTCGTATGTCCTCATCAACCAGTCATCAGATACAGGCTACACTCCTGGAGATGTGACCTGTGAACTGTCAGCAGCCAACACTCCCAAGTGCGGAGGGAATGAGTGACTCAGTCTTGAAGAAGAGATGTGTGGGCACCGACTAAATAATTAATCCAACCTCCTCATTTTACAGGTGAAAAAAGTCTAGAGATAAAATCATAGAGCTGGCTAAGAGCAGAGCCAGGATATCTCTCACAGTGATAATCAGAGTATTCCCACAGTGTACATGGGATTTGGGATGGGATTTGATATGGATAAGAAGGAGGAAGGGAGGTTAGGATCAATGGCTCCCAAATCTAGCTGCCATCAGAATCATGTGTGAAGTGCTATTAGAATGCAGATTCCTGGGCCCCATTTTCAGAGAGTCTCTTACTGGAGGGTCTGGGACAAAGCCTGAGAATCTGTATTTTAACAAGTGCCCACACCATTTTATGTGGCACATCTCCCAGCCTGCACTTGGAAAACAGTGGCTGAGAAAATGAAACATCGGTGAATAATCCGTACTTAAAGAATATTGTTGGGACGTCTGGGTGGCTCAGTCGGTTAAGTGTCTGCCTTCGGCTCAGGTCATGATCCCAGGGTCCTGGGATCGAGTCCCGCATCGGGCTCCCTGCTCCGCGGGGAGCCTGCTTCTCCCTCTGCCTCTGCTTCTCTCTCTCTCTGTCTCTCATGAATAAATAAATAAAATCTTTAAAAAAAAAAAAAGAATATTGTTAAATGATGTTATCTGGAAGGAGATCTCATCTGGGTTCAAGAGGGCTCACTCCTGAGCTCTGATCTATTCAACAAGTTCTATCAACTTAAAGACTTTAGCAGTATATATATCCAATGAAGAGAATCCCACAACTGCAAGAGATTGTTAATACTTTGGGTGATAGAATTGAGATTTCAACAGATTCCAACATGTGGCACTTAAGTATGATTTTGTAGATTGATATTTATTGACACTGAAAGTCACTCATAATATCTAAAATGAGAGAAAGCAGCAGAGAGGCAGTGGGGTATGGTGGATTAGAACACAGACTCTGGAACCTAATGGACTGCATGGGTTCAAATCCCAGCCTTATCGCTTACCCTGTGGCCCTGAGCAAACTTTTTATTTCCCTGTGTCTCAGTTTCCTCATCTGTAAAATGGGAGTATATAATTACAGTACTTGCCTCATAGGGTTATTGTGAGGATTATGTGGGTAAACATGTATAAAGGATCAATAACCCTGCCTAGCACATAGAAAATACTGTGGAAACATCTGTTGTCATTATATGTAATTGTTTATCTATTGCTGTTGTAAAAAACTACCCCAAAACTTAGTGGTTTCAAATGACAATTTATTACTCCTTATTTGGTGGATTGTTCTGCATCACTTGGTACTGACTGAGGCTCTGGGATAATTAGAAGGTCCAAAAGGACTGCACTCATGTAGTTGATAGCGGATACTGGTTGCCATCTGGGAGCTCTCTGGTGTTTTCAGTCACAGGCCATGGTGGGGTCTCTCCATGTGGTTGGTTAGGCTTCCGCACATGGTGGTTGGGCTCCAAGAAGAGTCTTCCAAGAGATGAAGGCAGAAGCTGAGATCTCCTAAGGCCCACCTCGGCAGTCACCCAGCATTACCCCATCTACATTCTATTGGTTGAAACCAGACTCAGGCCCAGCCCAGACCCAGACCCAGAGAAGAAATAGATACCACCTATCAATGAGAGGAGCCACAAGGAATTAACAGCCATCTTTAATCTACCATAGAGGTTTAACCCCATGTTTGTCAAAGTATGTGTGTGTATGTGTGTGTGTGTGTGTGTGCACGTGTGCACATGCTTGCGTGTTTATGCATAGAAAATGATGGCTGGAAGAGTACATACCAAAATGGAAGCAATAGTTATCTTTAAGAGGAAGGGTTACAATATGATTGTTATTTTCTTATTTATCCTTTCATGTTTTGCTTTTTTCTCCCTGGATTTCCATAATAATGTATGTTACATTTATTAAAAAGAGTAATTTCCATATTTTGAAAAAATATATGGAGATTTAAAAACTAATATGAGCCAAAATTGTGGTAGTTCAATCAAGAGAAGAAGAAGGAGGAGGAGGAGGAAAGAGAAAAGAAAAGAAAATAAGGAAGGAAGAAAAAGAGAGAGAGAAAGAAAGAAAAAAGAAAGGAAAAAAAAAGAAAGAAAGAAGAAAGAAAAGAAAAGAAAGACACTAGCTTAAATATACACAGCATTAGTAAAATCACAGCAGCTAGATCCTAGAACAAAAGTCCTAATCCCACTCCCCTCAGCAATCAGACCACACTGGAATATTACATGCAGTGCTGGATTCTGAACTCTAAGAAAGATTCACAAAGGGAAACAACACATCAAGTTGTGAAAGGGAAGACAAAGGGTCTATAAACTGTTTCTTGTGGAGAAAGATTTAAGGATACTTGGGTTGAAAAGAAGAGGCTTAGCGGGGTCATGATACAGTGAACTGGGCCCTCATTCCAAATGCAAGGAGAGCTGCCATGGCGAAGAGGCATTAGTTCTGGTCCTATAGAAGTAGGAACATTTAGTGGAAGTGACACAAAGGCAGATGTGAGATTCTTCATGCAAAGAAGAACTTTCTAGGTTGTAAAAGAATAAAGCCGGAGTGAGCGTCCTAGGAAGGCAACAAGCTCCCTGTTCAAGTAGAGACCAGATGCCAGGGCTCCTCCTGCCTTGGGGAGCTGTCTGACCTAGGATCCCTACCAAATCCCTTCCAAATCCCAGATGACATGTAGGCTTACATGGGAGTGGAAATAAAACACATGACCATTTATTTAGGAAGCTTCAGCCTTATACTGGCTAAAGGCAGTGGCCAAAAATAAAGGAGTTCTTGAGTTTCCTCTAATGAGTCTATAAACGGATATTGCCCTTGCTGTGAAAACACGATAAGTCCGGGCGCCTGGGTGGCTCAGTTGTTAAGCATCTGCCTTCGGCTCAGGTCATGATCTCAGCGACCTGGGATCGAGCCCCGCATCGGGCTCCCTGCTCTGCGGGAAGCCTGCTTCTCCCTCTCCCACTCCCCCTGCTTATGTTCCCTCTCTCGCTGTGTCTCTCTCTGTCAAATAAATAAATAAAATCTTAAAACAAACAAACAAACACGATAAGTCAACAATCATCAAGTGAGCACTGAATGCATGGCAATGTCCAGGGTATGAAGACGTGGTCTCTCAGACCACAGGTTTGAAGTTTAATAAAGAGGAAAGACATAAACACATATGGACGTAACACTCCTAAATAGAGTCATTACAGATGAGTACCTGTGGGGGTGGCAAGCGCCCCAAACCTAAGTGACTAATTTGTAACAGCAAAGAGAGCTTGGGGCAGGGGGACCTTTAGGTTGTCACTAAGAGGTGAGAAATGAGAGGATGGGTAGTGGGGAGGCCAAGGAAGCAAGGCCTCGCCCCGTTATCTTTTTTTTTTTTTAATTTTTTATTGTTATGTTAATCCCCATACATTACATCATTAGTTTTAGATATAGTGTTCCATGATTCATTGTTTGTGCATAACACCCAGTGCTCCATGCAGAACGTGCCCTCCTCAATACCCATCACCAGGCTAACCCATCCTCCCACCCCCCTCCCGTCGCCCCGTTATCTTTACGTTAATGTGATCCGCTCTGGTGGAGGAAAGAAGGCTGCATGGCCAGCTCCTGGATCGGGCTTCCCTAAAAATAGATCACATTCTATCTTTATCGACTAATATAATTTTAACCACCTCCATTTACTAAGGACTTACTATATGGTAGTTGCTATATAGTAACTATATTAACTCGTCAGATCTATTCCATAACCAGGTAAAGCAATGACTATAATTTTCATGGATCGGGGCCCAAGGGTATGAGGAGCAGTGCCTGGCCTCTTTGTGGTGCCTGCCTAACTCCCATGAAACGTGTAACTATTCCTCGGCACCCGTGTGTTTAGCATGAACCCTGCTCTCCTGTCCTCTGCTGAGTCCGAGCCCTCCCCCAGGCATCTGGAACTGTGTTCAAAGAGAGATGCAGGCTTTCCATGAACTGGGAGCTGTAAAACAGAAACAAGGACACCATGGGTGGTCATATTTTGTGATGCTGAGACAGAACAGGAGAGACAGACAGACAGAGAAATCAGATGCCCAGAGAGAAAGAGACAGGGAGAGTGTGCCACATGGTTCCTGGGGATAGTCACCCACTTCCCTGGTCCTGTTCCTTCTTGGGACCTGGATGCCTTCCTGCCCTCCAAGATTAAGAGACAGACCTGTATCTTTATGTCAGATTGGCCCTTTTCACTTATGCTAGCTTGAATGTGTATTACTTGCAACCAATAAGTCGTTAACTGATACCGGTGTTTTGTCCATCTGTTAACTAAGAAGCCAGGCTTCCAACTTAGTTAGGTTCATCCACGGGGATCTCCCAGCTCCTTTCTGCCTGCCCCAGAGTAGCAATGTTAGGGTCACACCTCCTCAAAGGAGGTTGGGTGGGACAGCTTGCTCTCTGCTTCCAAGTGGTTTCTGTGCCGATTAGGTGTTGTCTGTCTGATAACCAGTTGCCCTGATGAGGGCAGGGGGCTGCCCAGCAGCGGTCCAACTGGCTCATACAGGTTAGGAGTTCCCATCATCACATTGTCCCCAGAACACGCACCTTCTATAAAGCTGTTGCTTTCCGGGTTTTAATGGCATGCTTGGGGAAACAGATGCTTTGGGAACTTGGGTTTCTGAGGCCCCAGGGGCTACCCCAGCCCCTTGGACCCCATGCTTGCTCCCTGCACCCTGCTGCTTTCACCCTTGCTACCCCTTCTGCAAAGACTCTTCTTGGCTCTGCCCACAGACTCCCCACCTCTTTGGAAACACCGGAACCTTGGACTGATGTCGGTGATTAGCTCTGATGACACCTTCCTGCTTAATTCGCCAGGTGGCCGGTCTCCTGTGTCTAGCTGCGGGGGCAGGGTCTGCGTCTTCTGTCTCTGTGTCTCCAGTCCCTGTCCCCACAGATGGCACATGGTGGGTGCTCCGTAAGTGTTTGCAGGGCAAACAACTGAATGAATAAACCAAAAATGAAACAAACTCATTTCTTTCCTAGACTCATTTCATTCATGGTCTCTTCATGCTGACCTACTGACTGCGCTATGTTTTACTTCATGAATATTGTTTCTTTTAGGACAATTTTTTCTTCCCTGTTTGGTCCTTGTCCACCAGAAGGGCTGTGAAGCAACAGCCTTCCTCCCACTCTCCTTCTCATCCTCCGCACAAGGCTTTACAAACAATGGGTGTTGGTTCATGGGAGGTCGGGGTGTATGTTTTGTGTTTGTTTTACTGAGCTCAAAATAATGATCCACAGGCCTTTCTCAAATGGTGATTTCTTTACTGTCCTGTCCTTTTCCCTCCTCTGCTTGTGGCTGGCCCTCTCCTGACAGTGGACAAAGTTCAATACGCGGCTTTGGATTCAACACAAATGACCTTTGGCTTAGGCAACCCAGACAAGAATTTATTCAAACGTCCAGAAATAGAGACATCTATTTAGTTGTCCTGGTTGAATGTGGAAAAATCCATCACATCACATTCCTGAACTTTCCAACGGGCCTGAACAGAACAAACACGAACCCGAGTGGCCCCTGGGAGATCACGTCTGTCCCCCGCAGTGAGGCACGGCCGCACACAGTGTGGTGGGCGACCTCCCCCGGAGGGCCGTGCGCACCTGCCCTCACCCCTAGCTGCCACTGCTCTGACGGGCAGAGACAGTGACTTTAGAAGATGGAATTGGAGCAGACAATTTATGAGGCCAGACAGGGGAGCGGGGCAGGAAGAAGGAACAGGACCAGGGAAGTGGGTGACTATCCCCAGTGAGTAGGCCTTAGTGAATAGGAAGAAGCTCTTTGGGGTGATACTGGCCACCGTGGTGTTCAGGGTCGTGCTCCCCAGTGGGCAACCCTGAAGGCTACTTTGGGGCCACTGCCTTGCCCTCTGAGTCTTTGGGGCTCTCCGGGAGGCAACGGCCCCCACTGCCATTCGGGATCACATCACTGTCTTCAAGTGGGCCAGGACAGCCCCCGGAGAGGAATAAACACGACAGAAGTGAGCGCAACTGATATTTAAGTAGGGAAAGTCCCTACTTTATGCCAGGTACTCTTGTAGGCTCTTTCTTTCTCTCTTTCTTCCTTCCTTCCTTTCCTCCTTTCTTTCTCTCTGTCTTTCTTTCTTAGAACACATCTTTCTAAGAGCCTACCTATGAAATTTTAGATATCTTCAACTAGTAATATTGAGCCCTGCACAGTTAATTTCCTTTTACTACATCTGGCTGGCTGGAAATTCTTTAAAATCTCAATGCCCTGCTGTTTCAGCAAGATGCTTGTGACATTGTTTAGCTTTTCAGCTAATAATTTACATGAGAGGAGAATTCCCTTTTATATTTCTGATCTTCTATGTGGCTCTGATTTTATGATCAATATCTGTAGTCTCATTCTATTCTCAGAGCGGAAAAGTTACTTGAGGACTCGAGATGGAAATTTGGGGGATAATATAGTTCCAACTGACCACTGAAATCTGCTCTTTCCTTTATCCTTGTCACTTCTCCTGGCCTTCCTGGATGTTATGGCCAAGTGGCTAAATGTCTTCCAAAGAAATGTGAGCAGAAGTGCTGTGTGCCACTTCCAGGCCTATACCTTAAGACCAGCATTTGCCTCCTCCTTATTCTTTCCCCCCTTCCCCCACACTGGGATCCAAATAAGGTCATGACTTCACCTTGACCATGTAGTCAACATGTATGCTTGTGACTCCTTCCTGCTTTTTAGTAAAACATTACAACAAAGTGCTGGGAAGTATTGGTCAGATTGCCAAGTACCCAGAAACGTGGATCTTTACAGAGTTAGAAAAGTCAATTGCTTCTCTACCCAAAATAAGAGGAGATAAAAACTATAGTTGTCCAGGGCGCCTGGGTGGCTCAGTTGGTTAAGCGACTGCCTTCGGCTCAGGTCATGATCCTGGAGTCCCTGGATCGAGTCCCGCATCGGGCTCCCTGCTCGGCAGGGAGTCTGCTTCTCCCTCTGACCCTCCCCCCTCTCATGTGCTCGCTCTCTCTCATTCTCTCTCTCTCAAATAAATAAAAATCTTTAAAAAAACAAAAAAAAAAAACAAAAAAAACTATAGTTGTCCAGAGCATTTTTCAAAGGTCAAGTAAAACTCAGCCGAACAAAGAGGCAGGCCTGTAGACGGATGAGGGTCTAAGGATTTGCCCTAAAGCCTATCATTTCAGATGGACTCAAGATAGACACCATTAAAATGAGAGAGAGTTATTGATTGATCAAGGAAGCAAAGAAATAAAGCAGCTTTAAGAACTATGTTCAGAAAAGAACTTTGGGAGGGGTGACTGATTCGTGGAACTGACAAGCTTTTTCAGTTCTTAGGCATTTACATTGCCGAAGAAATGACAAGTCTCATCCAAAAAAAAAAAAAAAATCTCTAAGTCTTTAAGGCATAAGGAACCCTTGGCTTTGGGCCCTAACATCTGCACCAGTAGGAAGCCAGCTGTGAAATTTGCATGGCTCCGAAGATGGCTTAATCCAGAGCTCACTTCACATGTTGTAAGAAGGCAAAGCCATCAGCCATGAAGGACAACCAACATCGCTCTTCTACACTCTTTACCACTTCCTGCCAGTTTGGGATTAACCATGTCGTTGCATGTAGCTATCGGTCATTCATTTTCATTGCCAAATAGTATTCCACTGTAAGAAGACACCATAATTTAGCCATTCTATCATTTCTAGATATTTAGGTTGCTATCATGTTATGAACCTTCTTTTACATATTTCTTGGTACACCTGTGGACAGATTTCTCTAGGGAATATTTTTACGCGTGCAATTAATGGGTCATTAGGTACTCAATAAGGCCAAACTCCTTCATAGTAATTGTGCCAATTATAGTCCCTTCTGCAGTGTATTGGTGTTCCCTTTGTTTCATCCCCTTGTCTATATGTTATTTTTGTGTTATTTTTTGGATATTCTAATTTTGCCTAACTGGTAGAGGTATAATGTTGTCGTTGGGGTTTAATTCACATTTCCTAATTACTAATGAGGCTGAATATCTTTTCATATTATTTATTGGCCATTTGGATTTTCCCTTTTGTGCCTATTCAAAACTTTTGGATAGAGCTATTGGGTTGTCTATCTCTTTCATATTAATTTTTAGGAATTCTTTTAGGTAACAATTAATCATTACATAATGTTGCACATATTTTCTCCCACTATGGGGCTCATCTTTTCACCCACTATCTGGTCTCTTGATAATCAGAAGTATTTAATTTTAATGAGAGCTTAATTTTTTTTTTTTTATTCCTCAGTCTGTATCTCCCCATCTATGGTTCATATTCAGAATCTCTGAGAGATGATCTAATTAGTTGCCCAAGCACAGTATAGCATAATATGACTGGGTGATACTCTAAAACCTTTCCATTTCCTAGGTTCTAGGCAGCCTATAGATGTCTGTGTTAGATCAGTGCCAATCTCTGGCCCTATTTACTATTCCTAAGGTAGGGGAGTACCATATAAAACAATGAATGGGGGGGTGCCTGGCTGGCTCAGTTGGAAGAGTGTGTGACTCTTGACCTCGGATTGTGAGTTCAAGCCCCACGTTGGTTGGGTGTAGAAATTACTTAAATAAACTTAAAAAAATAAAACAATAAATGATGGGGGCAGGTGGAAATTAGACAAAGGTTAAGATATTTAAGTCAAGAAATATTACTTACTGACAATAAAGCTCTTAATAATCCATATCCAGAGATGAAGAAAATAAACAGAAAACTTCTTAGAAATTATGTCATTCCGTATGTGGATTTTGCAACAAATATTTGGTGATTGAATACTTAACAACAACCTACCCTAAAATGTGATTTGAAGATGGCTGATTAATTAGATTATGGTGATTCCAAAGTTAGCACCAGGAAGTAATAAGCTTAAAACTTCATGAAAGTATGTTGAAATAACTAAAATTGCAATCTAAAATGTGCCAGACCCAGGTCTAGAAAAGGAGAGTCAATGAGTTCAGATTTGCCAGTGTTCATCAAGGAATTTCCAAGAGAGAGCAGGACTGGATACACAAGAACATTCTTGTCACTTCAGGAAGCTGTTTCACCTTTAGAAAATAAGCTATTTGGGACACCTGGGTAGTTCCGTCAAATAAACATGGAACTCTTGGTTTTGCCTCAGCTCATGATCTCAAGGTGGGTCCTGAGATAGCCCTGCCTGTAGCTCCGTGCTCAGCGTGGAATCCGCTTGAGATTCTTTCTCTTCCTCTCCCTTCCCCTAGCCCTCTAAAAAATAAAAACAAAACATCAACTATTCAAACCAGAAGCTCAGATGAGGAGGGGAGCTGACGGGGACTTGTATGAGGAATACTGCTCTGCAGACAAGGTCTAGAGAGCCAGAAGGGAACCATACTAGAATCATGGGTTGAGCCAACCCAACAAGCATTTATTGAGTGTCTGCCAGATGAGAGATACTGTGGTGGATACAAAGATATCTTAATAAGAAGATAAAGTCCCTGTACTAGGTAGGCCTGGTTACGCTGCAAGTTCCAGAGAACTAGGCTCCAATGTAATAAGCAAACTCTTTTTTGACTCATGTATATAGAAGTTCAGAGGTAGGGCAGTCTTCAGGGTTAGATTAATTCAGTGGCTCCTGGGTCACCTCCTCTCTGTGTCCTGACCTCATCTTCAGGGCGGCTTCCCGCATTGTGGCACAGCTCTTCTAGACATCAGAGCTCCCCAAAGAGAGAAAAGCTTTTACGGAGATGCACTTTTAAAAGCAAAGATGCTTCCCCGACCCGCCCCAACCCCAAGCACCAGGCAAAGTTCATCTCATTTTTCATTGGCCCAGAAGCACCTGGCAAAGTTCATCTCATTTTTCATTGGCCCAGAAGCACCAGGCAAAGGTCATCTCATTTTTCATTGGCCCAGAAGCACCTGGCAAAGTTCATCCCATTTTTCATTGGCCCAGAAGCACCTAGCAAAGTTCATCTCATTTTTCATTGGCCCAACTGGGTCACATGCTCCTCTCAAAACCAATCTCCCGGTGGAGAGAATCCCCCTGCACTGATCGGTTCAAAACAAACGCTAGCCTAAACCACTGACTTTGGCAAGCAACCAGGGATTCGGTCTAGGCAATAAAACCCCACCTCTTTAGCTGGGGTGAGGGTGGGACGCTGGGGGTGGTGTCATCCTTCCCCAAAGGTAATAGGCCAGAGAGTAAATACCTGAGGGAAAGGCAGGGAGGATACTTTGGGGAAATGGCGCCAAGGATGCTGCGCCATTTTCCTATTACAGTCTCACTCTGCAAGGAGTTTATACATTAAAGGGGGGAAGACAGGGGTGTGATCTGCTCATAATGAAAAGTGACAGGAGAGATATAAAGTGCTACGGGAGACTCGAGAAGGCCACTTATGGCACCTGAGGGGTCAAGGAGCTGCGTCACGACAGATGCATTTTTGAAAGATACTGAGGCTAAGGGTGTTGGATCCAGAGCACAGTAGGGGAAGTGCAGTGCAGAGGAAGGAGGCTGGAAATTAGTTAGATTGATAGTAACATTCAAACATCCAAATGAAAATGTCTGGGGAAAATTTAGTTGGAGGCTCCTCAAGAAAAAGCTGTGTCGAAATCCTTCTGTGCAGTACCCAGGGCAGCATTTTAAGGAAGTAGGTAAACAGGAACTGCTGTGAGGCATCTCAGGGAGCGGTGGTGGTTGTTAAAACACACTGATACTCGGTGACCTCTCAGGGTCTTTTCTCTCTCTCTGGTCCAGCTCTATAAATATAACAGCAGCCAACATTCATTGAGTGCTTTGGCCACGTCATTCACGGCTGCGTGCCTGAAGGCATTAGCTTCTTAGAAATTCCCAGCCATGCAGCTAAGTGAGCGCTCCTACTGTCATGCGACAGGTGAAGAAACTGAGGCACGGAAAGCTAAATAGTTTTCATAAGAAACTGGTTACATAGGAATGAGGAAAAACAAAAAAACAAAAAAACAAAACGGTTCCATCTTGAAAATGTCCAAGTAGAAAGTCCTCCCTTACCACAGTGCGCTGGACTGTTAACCTGGCCCTGCGAGCTGAAACTTGAAACTTGAAAGAGGCAAAGCGATCTTTATAAACGAGAAAAATTACAATTGTTTTGTGACCTTTAAACATTTTTTGTCAAAACATGTAAAATTCTCTTACTGTCAGTTGTAAATGTACTGAGAAACGGAAAAAAAAAAAGTAAAGCTGATATTTACTTAGTACACTTCAATTTCAAACATTAGACACATTGAAAATAAAAGTATTTTATTTCTGGGCTGCCTGGATTAAGCTATGGACTTCTGATTTCGGCTCAGGTCATGATCTCAGGGTGGTGAGATCAAAGTCCTTTTCAAGCCCTGCACTCAGCGGGGAGTCGGCTGGAGATTCTCTCTCTCTCTCTCTCCCCCTCTGCCCCTCCCCCCCAAGAAAGTATTTTATTTCTTTGTAAAAGAACAAATCAAGAGTAGTTTGAGCAGTGCTTGCCTTCTCCTCTCATCACATACAATACAGACAGCATTTTTCTAATGCCTGGGCGAGCTGTCATATTTCTAAGTTCGGATCAGCTTCCAACATTTTATCATTTGAACTTTCAACGTTATGAAACACCTCCAAGAGTGCCCTCAATGCAAAGCCTTTTCCTGCTGTCGCTTCCTCTGAGACGCCATCGTCCTTTTCATCACAACCACTCGTGTCCCTGAGCTCCTCACGCTCTGCCCGTAGTCCTGAACGGCAGCGCTGCCACCATCCCCACGGTTGTCCATCTGCAATTCAACCTACATTCAGCTCGGATTTCACTTTTCACTTGCAATGTTACCGCTTTTCGTTTCTCTGGTGCATTTTCATTTCTGTTGGCCCGTTCTCTCTTCTGATGATCCATTTCTGTAAAGTGTCCTGTGGGTTTATTCCTGGGGGACAAGAAGGCCACCCAGCACCTGCTTTCCTGTCTGCCTGTGAACAACAGATGGGCAGTGACCAATAACCAACCGACGGTCTTTAAAAGCAGGGATGTGACAGATCACTGATCATGATGTGCATCAGGTTTTCATGCAGGGGTTTGAGCACTGGAGAGCTAGCAGCAGAGTTTGTGCTGTGTGCAATTACTCACGGTTAATATACCGTGGTAATTGAAATTTGAACTGTGTTGTGGAAGGACTGTTGTTATCCAACTAAACCCTGGCAACTGCAGTCCACGCATGGCAGAGCCATGCAAAGTGAGGACTGCCTGTGTGTACAAAGTGGAGCACTTATATAATTCACCCCCATGTACCCAGCGCCCAGCGTCAACAATTATCAACTTATCGCCAATCTTCTTTCTGCAAGACCCCACCGGCTCTCCCCTTCCTGCCTTATTTTGAAGAAAATCCCAGGCATTTGATCATTCCATGCATAAATATTTCTATTCGTAATTCAAAATGGCATTTGAACCCAGCTCTGTCAAATTCCAGAGCCTGAGCTCTTAACAATTGCGCACTTCAGCTTCCTGAGGAAGGGAGTAGACCCAGAAAAATGGAGTAATGCATGAACTCTATTTGCTTTTTTTGTCCTGACAACAACCCCGTGCAATATGATTGTTCCCATTTTTTCCAAGAGGAAATTGAAGCACAGAGGAGCTAAGTCACTTGTCCAAGATCACACAGTGAGTGAGAAGTTGAGTGAGGCTTTGAATTCAGATCTTCTGATTCCACATCCCATCTGCTTTTCTGTACATCACAACTCTCTGGAAGGGGGTCCTGAGACTCCCTTCATTGACTTTCTCCTCTGCTCAACCTCCTATCAGCCTCCAGCTCTGGCCGAGAACTCAGGAAACCATAGATTACTTCCTTCTCTCTGCACCCCTCGGCATATGCTTCCAATGGAAAAAACAAGCGATCAGCAAGGACTCGGGACAAATCTTTGTGCAGGTGCTAACTTTGCCCGATCCCGGGGACATGGTTTCTACTGGCACTGAATCATCACCAGGGCCAACTTGCTACATGCTCAGGTGCCCTGGTCTCAACACCCCCTCCTCCACAGGTGTCTTCTCTGCCGCAGCCTCGGAGCCAAGCCTCAGGAAGCAGGTTTCTGGATGGAAACGAAATAGGCCCTCCACCACGGGGCCTCATCTGGGACAGAGTGAAATCACTCTCGATCCCTGCTTGGACACTTCAGCTCTTGAGGGCAGAACGCCCTGTGCTGAGCCTCTGGCGACGGAAGGAGCATGCCTCGAGTGCTGCTGTGGTGTCAACAGCCGAGAAGAGAAGAAGCAGGAGGAGGGGAAGGAGGAGAAGGAGAAAAAGAAACCCTGCCTCTCTGTCTATTGGCACCTCTCTGAACCCTGCCCCTAATTCTGAGGGGATTCCTCAAGCACCAAGAGGATAGGCCTCATCATGGCCTCTCTGCTCGCTTTCCATTCTTGACTCCTACAGCTGTCTGATTTTCCTGTGAACTTTCCTTCTATTCCAAAACAAAAGCCTATTTTCTCTCCTGCTTCCCGAGGGAGTTAAGCCGGGCAGGATCCTTTCCCTTTGGCTACAGTTTCCCAACAGTCCCAGAAGTAACTTTGGGTGTGGCTGGGACAAAAGTCCTTAAGAAAGGAGGTAGGAGACACCAAGAACAGAGGGACTGGAAGCTGCTAAAAAAAAGGAAGACGCGGGTAGCTCAGTTTAACATCTATTTTGGTACCAGGCCCTGTTGCCTTACGTATAGCCTCCCGATGATTGAAATAGATGGTTGCCGTTTTGTCTGACCAAATTCAGCTCCTCCCCCTCCCCCCCACCTCAATTCTTATTTTTGGTAACAGCATTCAGAAAGACCCTTTGTTCTGGGGGATTTCCTCTCCCCACTGCACCAGAATCATCTGGTGGGCCAATACAAAACCCTTCTCCCCTCCCAAGGGTTGGCATACAACCCAGATATGGCTAATCAGAGACTTCCCTGGGCTTGTATATACTGATACGGAGAAAGAGAAGTCCTCTTTCCCTCTGGGTTGCTAAACAGAAATTAAAGAAAGCGAAGTTATTTACAACCATTGCCCCCACTTGTATGGAGGAAGCTCATTTATAGTAGGACAAAATGAGGGGATCACAGAAAGAAGCATAGTTGATTGTGTGGGCGTGTGTGAAAAGAGAATGACTGAGATATAGATCTTTATCTCGATCTGGCCACCACCCATCCATCTATCCACCCATCCATCTATCTCTGAGAAAAGGTAGGGAAGTAATCTGAAACTACTTTAGTCTCTGGACTAAGAGACTCATAATGTAAACTAACAATCTCTTTGTGTACCACTGCTTGCCCAAAAGTCATTTATTTTGTCAGTCACTGGTGAGCCAAGATTCACTCCAGGTTTCTCTGAGCCTCTGGTTTGCTGCTGGCCCTCTGCCAAGCTGCCTCCTAAAGGCGGTAAACCCTGGTCCTGCCTTAAAGACACGAAGTCTGTGAGGACATTAGACCTTTCTAAACCACTGCAAAGCAAGGCAGAACACAATGCTATAACAGAGATACAAATAAAATTCAGTGGGATCCACAGGGGAGTAAATATTTGGCACCATGATTGTGCCTCAAGTCAGCCCAGGGCCAACTTTGGGGGATTCCTGAATACTTGGATGCCCAAAGGAACCCTAAAGTAAGTCAGTCTCCTCAAGTCACTTTGGACTTGCATGGACACTGGCCATTTACTGATGTGTAACCAGCAATTCCCACAACCCCGAACAGAAACTAATTGCTTCGAACTGTGGCCATATTTGCAGAGCTCAGTGTTGTCTGTGGCTCTGCCAATCATATTTAGAGTTACCCTGAAACCTTTGCTCTGCAGCTTGCCCCGCCCCACTCCCGATCACCCTCTGCTCTCTGCTCAGTCCAGTTGCATTACTTCCTGCTACAACCGCAGTGAGGCTGCAGCTGAGTAGGGGTTGGAGAAAGGTAAGTGTGGGTATTTATTTCCCAGGCGTTTACCAAGGGAAACGAGTTTACATATGCCATTTACAAGCTATTTCCAAAATGTGCAGTGAAAGTAGTTGTTTAGTCCTAGAGTCTAAAACAGTGGTTTTCAACCTTTTCTTTTTCCTCCAGTTCACTTTATGCCAGGCAAAATAGTCCACAGCCAATCAACCCCTTCCTTTCTGTGTACTAATGGAAAAATAATTTAAGAATATTATTGAGGGGCCATTACAAAGTATATTTTGGGAGATTAAGTGTACATGTGCTTTACCAGTTAGGGCATAAATGATTCATATTCAAATTGCCATGCATAATTGTCTTTATGTGTAGTTACCGGAAAATTAAAGGCCAAAAAATACAGTTGCAGCAAATATGCAACACTGGTCATTTTAACCAAACAAATCACAACTAACTTGATAACGATGAAGCTAAGTTAACAGCAAATTATAATTAAAAGCAAGAATGGCAGCACTTGAAGACTTTGACTCACACATGGCGACACAGAGTAATGACAAAGCGCCATCCAGAGAATGTCATCCAGAGAATGTGGGCAAGGTTCCACCAGAACTTTCCCTGGAAGCCAGACTTCTTGGTGGAATATTAAATTAGAATCCTCAATAAAATTTAGTAACTCGTTGATTCTGGTTTATGAATTCCAAATTAGATTAACCTTTTATAATTCACTTAGCACGCTATTAGTAAATAGGTCTTAGAGGTACATAAAAACGAGCATATGGATTTGTAAATAGTTTGTCCCAAAGGACTAAAGAAAAGATTAACTTTCTTGGGTAGGTTTGAGGCCCATCAGGTGTGCCTTGGGTAGCTTTTGAGAATCACTGGGTGGAAGGCTCTGGAACACAGCTGAATTGCTATTCGCCCAAGACTTTGACCAAGGCAGGAGTGAGATATGAGAGCCAGGGACATTTATTCCAACGCTCTTGCCTTCTACAGTAAGAGTTATGCCAGGACCTCAGGAGAAAACAGAGCATTCCAACCTGACACTGCTAGTTAGGTTAGCATGGAGGTCAATATGACTTGGAAATTTTCACACTAGTTAATTAAAAAGAGCAACCTCCTCAAAGCAATGAAAATGGATGTTGGTGACTCACAGAGTTATGGTATTTTATTTGTGACTAAAAATTAAATGAAAGAAAGACTAGGAAGTAGTCTATCAGAAAACCTGGCAGGACCAGTCTCCAGAGGGGTCAATGCGTTGTTTTTCTACCTCAACAAAGAAGACTTCATAATTGTGGCACTTTCAACATTTCAAAATACGTTTGCATATATTACTTAATCTTTAGTGAGGAGGTGCAATTTCTGAGGTGACTAGAGGGTTTGCAGCTCCCCGACTCTTTATTTCCCCTTTTCTCAGTATTATCCTTCCTTCTTGGGTTCACATCCCTCTTAATCTGTCCTACTCGCTTGTTCTTTCTGCCTGGTTTCTTAGCTTTGGCAGCTCGCCCAGGCCTTGCTTACTCTGGATTTTTCAGGGTTTCTCAGAGTTAAAGAGGTGACTGATCCTGGAATCAAAATCTAATTCAACCTAGATCTGTCGTGTCCTTTAAGAAAATGTTTTTTGGCTTTTCAAATGAGTCAAGTAGAACCTTTCATGTAATGTGCCTTCAGTCCTGGATAAATGATCTTAGGTAATTAGGCTTATGAATTGCAAGTGATCATGGATGGCATGGGCCATCTTGTACCTCTAGCCTCGAGCTGGCCAGCACCAGCTTCCATGTATCTTGGTTGTGGAATGCAAAGTTCAGTAATTTGGTGGGTGTCGTGGGTAGACCTGTGTCCTTCACCTCCCACTGCCACCACAATTCATATGTTGGACCTCAACCCCCAGTACTTCAGAATGTGGCCTTATTTGGAGATGAGGCCTTTAAAGAGGGAATCAAGTTAAAATGAGGGCATGAGTGCACCCCCCCCAATTTGACTGGTATCATCATTGAAAAGAAATCTGGACACAGAGACAGACTCAGAGAGAGGGATGACAAGGTTGAGATGCAAGAAGGCAAGCCATCTATGAGCCAAGGAGAGAGGCCAGGAACAGAGCTTCCCTCAGAGCCCTCAGGAGGACCCAGCCCAGCCGATGCTGTACTCTCGGACTTCAGCCTCTAGAACTAGGAGACGATACATTTCTGTTGTTTAAGCCACTAAGTGGTGCTTTTTATGGCAGTCTAGCAAACTAACACAGGGCGCAACATTGGCCAGGAGACTAATTTCTCCCACCTCTTCGTGGGATTATTTTAAGAATTGAGTAAGCTAATAGATATAAGAGCACTTTGCAAAGAGTTAAAGCCACAGTGAAGATGAAAGGGATGGGTAAAAACAGAGTAGCATTCCCTAGCTACCATATTTAAAACTATCATTTTTCAAAGCACCCCCTTGGGGCACCTGAGGGCCTCAGTCTTTAAGCATCTGCCTTCAGCTCAGGTCATGATCCCAGGGTCCTGGGATGGAGCCCCACATGGGGCTCCCTGCTCAGTGGGGAGTCTGCTTCTCTCTCTCCTTCTGCCCCTCTCCCTGCTTGTGCTCTCTGCCCTCATCAAGGAGTCTCCTTGAGTTTCTCTCTCTCTCTCTCTCCCTCTGCCCCTTTCCCCACGCTCTCTCTCTCTCTCAAATAAATAAATAAAATCATAAAAAAATAAAAGTCACCCCCTTACATGCATACGTACTAAATCCCCTTCCCTGATTTATTTTTCTCTGTATAACTCTTACCACCTTATGACATAGTATATATTTTACTTATTTATTTTGATTATAGTCTGTTTCTTCCCATGAGTATGAACTTTCTATTTTGTTCATTGCTGTCTCCCCAGCACCTAGAACTTTGGCTGGCATGTGGCAGGTCTCAAAACATACTGGTTGGATGAATTGTAAATGCATATTTGCCTCCACTCATCTTCATCCGGCTATTGCCAACTAATTCTTTAAGACGAAAGAAGGGGCATCTCCTCCCTTAGGAAAACTTCCAGGGTCACTCTCCTCTTCCTTAGTTTGGAGCTCTTCTTCCATCCTCTTAAATGGGTAATTCCATCGTCGCCCTGACCACATCACACTTTCTTGACTCCCTCACTGTGGATTCTTGAAGGTAGGGTCCACCAAGATGTGTATATCCTGTATTCCAAGCAGATGACTCTGAACCTGAACCTTAGTGGGCACTCCATACTTGACTGTTGCGTGAGCAGGTAACTGGGGAGAAAGGGAAGGGCAGAGAAGGTTCAGAATTGGCTCACTAGGATAGCACGTACTGGTGAGGTTGTGGAGAAAAGGGAACTTTGAGCACTGTTGGTGAGAACATAAATTGGTGCAGCCATCATGGAAAACAGTATGGAGGCTCCTCAAGAAATTACAAATAGAACTACCATATCATCCAGCAATCTCACTTCTGGGTATATATCCAGTGGAGATGAAATCACTATCTTGAAGAGATATCTGCTTTCTCATGTTCATTGTAGCTTCATTTACAATAGCTAAGATATGAAAACAACTTTTTAAGTATCCACCTATGGCTGAATGGGTAAAGAAGATGTTGTGTATGTGTGTATAATTATTCTTATGTATATATATCATGTATGTATATAATGAAATACTACTCAGTCTAGAAAAAGAAGGAAATCTTGCCACTTGTGACAGCATGGATGAACCTAGAGGGCGCTACGCTAACTGAAATAATTTGGTCAGAGAAAGACAAATACTGCATGTCCTCACTTACATGTAGAATCTAAAAAAGCCAAATTCATAGAAACAGAGAGTACAATGGGGTGGGAGGAGCTGGGGAGTGGGGAAGGCGAGGAGACATTGGTCAGAGTACAAACTTGTAGCTATAATATGAAGTTCTGGGAATCTAATGTACAGCCTGGTGACCATGGTTAACAAAAACTGTATTATCTATTTGAAAGTTGCTAGGAGACGAAATCTTAAATGTTCTTACCACAGTCACAACAACAAAATGGTAATTATGTGAGGTGATAGATCTGTTAACTAATCTTGCAGTAATCATTGCACAGTATTTATATGTATCAAATCATTGCAGTGTGCACCTTAAACGTACGCAATGTTGTATTTCAATTACATCTTAATAATGCTGGGGAAAAAATCATAAAAAAGAAGGGGCTCGCTAGGGTGCTCACCTTGTAGCCCAGGCTGCGTTCATGAGCTGTCAACAGTAGTGAGCACGCAAAAGGAATGCCACCCTCACATGCTGTTCTGGGGGCCCCAGAGGAAGTTAACAGTGACGTGAGCCATGAGGAGGGCCTCATGGATTTGAAATAAAAGAAATTAAAATCAGTTCAGCAGACTAGAGCTATGCAAAGCCACTTTAAAGATCAAAAGATGAAAGTCTCCTGGATACACAAAACAGGAGTCTCATCTGATGAATATATGAACATAACTGAAGACAGAATGAATTCCCCTGGGGCTGGGGTGAGGAGTGGAGGTTGTCAACCTAGGAAGTTTAGTTAGGAAAGGGAGAACTGAGGGGCCTTTGTCAGTTGAGCCTGGCTTAAAGTGCCCGGACTGGGGATGAAGGTGTCAGACTTTCCTGGGACGTTTTTGATGGGAACTAGACCCCGGAGGTAGGGGCAAGGCCCACCTGGGAATGGAAGAGCCCAGTGTGAGCTGCAAGTCGTGCCAAGGTGGGCCTCCAACATAATAGAGTGATTGAGGGTAAGAATCCTCTGCCCCTGGGAAGTCTGGTGTTGCTGTTTGCATTTGAAAAGGAAAAAGTACAGGAGAGAAAAATCTATGAAGGTCATGGTGCTCTGGGTGAAGAATTAAGGATCTCAGGCTGATGCTTCTTGTCTGCAAAGAATGACAAAAAGCGTCATGCTTGCCAGATTAACCCACCTTTGGAGTTTCACGATCCAGGGAATGATAGTCATCATTTGGTCTGTTCATTCATTCGTTCGAATATTTTCGAGCCAGACCTGCTGCTAGATGTTGGGAATACAAAAATCAATGTTAACATGTAGTTCAACTAAGAACTTTAACCTCCAGGATCTGTGTAATCTAGAAGCCAGTTCAAACAAGTGTCCTCTGGCTTCCCCCCAGGGGGTTAGGAAGGGCAGCCATAACATGGAGGACCACAAAGCTAATCAAGCAGAGCAGAAGGCTGTTAGAAGAGTAAAATGCCAACCCACTGGGGGATCTGCCTCACAACCTCTTGCTGGGAATGTTGACTGGGACCCAGTAGAGCAGAAATACAGCCCCAGTTAGGCTATAAGCATTGCCACTAATAATCACTTAGCCAAAATTATCATTGAGCTAAACAAGGGAAGGTTTTAGGTAAGCAGATCTTTCTAGAATGTCTGCAGAATCACTGGAATGGGTTGTTGACTTTCTTCATCAACAGTGAAAATTTCAGCAGGGTGCCTGAGACAAAGTAGATTTATATGATGCCTCTCTTGATTGCCCCGAAGCCTAGAGCAGAAAGATTAAAGTGAGTCTGGGCTACTCTTTCCTCATTTTAAAAATAAACAAACATTCTCTGGGTTTTAAAATGTGAATTTCCCCAGGAAACACTTTACAGAAAGAATTCCTAGACTGTATATATTTTGTATTCTTTGTAAATTCTATGAATATTTTGCATATTAGAGACAAGAAGATATTCAGTGTTTACTTTGGACGCAAAGGGAGAAGGGAAATAGATAGTCCTTGTCCAATCTTTGTGCAAGTCATCATCTGTGTCCCATCCATCCCAAGTCTGTTCAGCACTATGCTGAGTACCAGGGAGATGGAGCAAGACAGAAGGGGAAGGCAGATACAAAGAATTTGACAGCTCGTCTTCAGTAAGCTTCCTGTCTCATGGGGGTGTTGTCAGTTGGGTTCCCTGGGTCTGAGATGGAGATTTGGGAACCAGAAGTTTATCAGGGAGTGTCCTTAAGAACAACACTTTTGTAGGATTTGGCAGAAGGGGAAGTTGAACTGGAACATGATCCCAAAGGGAGCTCTGAGGCTGAGATGGCCCTTCAGAGAGGTCCAGAATTGAGACAAGGGAGATGTGTCTTTGTAGAATGTTGTTGGGTGTGGGCTCCCTCCCTGGGAGGGAGAGTAACCTTGGATGAGAGGGAAATTCCTGGGGAGGGACTCAACGATGAGCTTTCAACAGGCAACAACGCCAGGCGCTGGGAGGATTTATGCACTGGCCCCGATGGTGGGGATCTGGGGGGCACACCGCAGTGTCCACGATGAGGGAGTATAACACAGTACTACAAAGTGTGGTGCGACACCATGGTGCTGTAATGAAGGTACGGATGCAGTGGAATGGGCACTCAGGAGGTGGAGGGATCACATCTGATGGGGCAAAAGGAAAGCTTCCTGAGGAAGTTGAGGTCTCTGAGTCTGTGCAAGCCCCCCGCCCTTGCTTTAGAAGAGCAAAAGTGATGGACTTGCACATTCCCAGCTGCTGGGGAAGAAGAGAGCCGATGAGAGGAGATAAGATACCCACAATTGTCTCCTTCCCCAGCACTTCCGGAGTTGCAGTCCCAATTATCAATCACTTCTAGCTCCAATATTCAGTGGTCTTGGGTTAGGAAGCCCCTGATAGCACTGGGGAGGGCTGCCCCCGGGGGCCTTGCAGATACATTGGCTTATGCCCTGACGGACTGGCTTACCTGCCCCAGCCATCCCTGGTCAGGTCCCAGCAATCCCTGTTTGGTCCAGGTCACCAGAGAATTCTGAGTCTAGATGGCACTTTGCTAAGACAGTGCCTTCCTTTTTTTTTTTTTTTTTAGTATTTTATTTATTTATTTGACAGAGAGAGACACAGCGAGAGAGGGAACCCAAGCAGGGGGAGTGGGAGAGGGAGAAGCAGGCTTCCCGCAGAGCAGGGAGCCCGATGCGGGGCTCGATCCCAGGACCCTGGTATCATGACCTGAGCCGCAGGCAGCCACTTAACTGACTGAGCCACCCAGGCGCCCCAGTGTGCCTTCCATTTTCAATTGTTTTTGTTCCTATCAAGCCGGGTTGTGTCAGGGCTGGTGAACCTAGAGCCGCCTTCCCGGGATCAGAGCAGAGGGAGAAAGTGTACGCAGCTCCACTCTCTGGCAAGTCAATGGGTGTTGTTACTAGTTTTGAGATTTATCCTTCTGTTTGAGATGCCTCCAGGCTAAAGGAAACAGTTTTTCCATGGATTTACCCTCCAATTAGCAACATGTCCCCTTGCCCACTTTATAATTCTGCTGTTATGCCCTTTAAATTCTCCATCATAGGGAAGGCAAAAACCTGTTTAGAAGCTGAATAATGGAGGGGCACCTGGGTGGCCCAGTCGCTGGGCGTCTCCTTTCGGCTCAGGTCATGATCCCAGGGTCCTGGGATCAAGCCCCGTATTGGGCTCCCTGCTCTGCGGGAAGCCTGCTTCTCCCTCTCCCACTCCCCCTGCTTGTGTTCCCTCTCTCACTGTGTCTCTCACTGTCAAATAAATAAATAAAATCTTTTTTAAAAAAAGTATATATATATGTATATATATACATATATATATATACATACATACATATATATATATATATAGAGAGAGAGAGAGAGAGAAGCTGAATAATGGATTCCGTCCAGGGCTTTGCATGAATCTGTATACTCCAACACACAACTTTCTATGTCGAGGTTCAAAAATATTACTTCAAGTAGACAAAATTAAACAAAGCAAAGTGCTCTAACCTTATTCCAGATAGGGCCTCATTTTCCCAAGCTGAAAAATACAGACATCCGTCTTACTCAATAATCTTTATTTGTTAGGTCCTTGCATGCTAAGAGCCACTGAGTTATAATGACCTGACCTGAAACAGCTGATTGAGACCCAGGAAAGTCCTTCCTGTCGGCCTCTGTTTCTGATCCTGCATTGGGACCACAAACCCAAGAGAGATGCTTCAAGCCCCTACTGAATGAGAACAGTTCTGCTCCCTGGGCCCCCTTGTCCCCTCTCCCAATGTTTCATTTATTAAGCTGAACCACCTACCATCCCAGAATGGGCAGCAGACTCAAACCAGTTTCTTGGAGTTCTTCTGGGTTGGGCCTCCTGGGCCACCGTTACTGTGTCCTGTCTGGGGCCAACCAGCCAGGCCTGGGTCCAGCAGGAACATAAGGATCCCAACCTGCAGGTGATCAGTAGTTTTCAGGTTTGCCTTCAGTGCTTGGTTCCAATCACCAGATGATGGAATAGGGCCTGCTGATGTTCTTCAGGTGTCCAAAGAGGGAGTGGAGCCAATCTAACATCTAGGCTGAATGCTAAGGGCTTGATCTCTTCTTCTGTCTCTTGCTTCCCCTCCTCCCACTGACCAGGCCCAGGTTTAGGCTCTGGTGACCTCTAACCAGACAACTGCAAGGGCCTCCCTCCTGTTCTCCAGGTTCTGCTTGGTGCATTTCAAACTACATACTGCTGATGGCTCACTCATCCGGCTATGTCCCTCAGTGACTTTCAGTGACTCTTGACTTCATCTCCCAAATTAAGCATGCATTCTGCTCCCTAGTTTTCCAGCTGCATTTCCACCGTCCCCCCACTTGACTTCCTATCTGTGGTTATTCAGCCAAATTAAATGCTGGATTGTTGGGGCACCTGGGTGGCTCATTTGGTTGAGTGCCCACTCTTGGTTTCGGCTCAGGTCATGATCTCAGGGTCATGATCTCAGGGTCGTGTGATCAAGCCCCGAGTCACGTTGTGTGCTCAGCTCAGAGTCTGCTCAAGATTCTTTCCCCTCCTTCTCTCTCCCCCTTTTTTTCTCCCCCTGCTCACACTTGCACATGCACACACACTCTCTCTCTTTAAAATAAATAAATAAAATCTTCTTAAAAAAAAAACACACGCCAAAACCAAAAAACCCGCTGGATTGTTTTCCAAACCTATTCTGGTAATTGCGCACCTCTACTTAAATTGTTCTCTCATCTGTCATGTCTTTGTTTCTCATCTTCCATTTCTTTCTCCTTCAAATTTCTTCTTTCACTTCAAGCCATGTTCCCTCATGAACATATATAAACAATTCTGACCAAAATTTTAGCAAATCAAATCTAAATATATTTAAAAAGTTAATACATCATGACCAAATAGGGTTTATCCCAGGAATGTAAGGTTAGTTTGGCATTCAAAAATCAACCACTGTAATGCATTGTATTCATTTCCTGGTGTTGTGTAAAAAATTATCCCAAACTTAGCAGTTGAAAATGATGCAAATTTATTATCTCACAGTTTCTGTAAATCAGAAGCCCAAGAATGGCACAACTAGATTCTCTGCTCAGGGTCTCACTGGGCTGAAACCAAGGCGTTGGCCATAGCTCTTTTTCTCATTTGGGGTTTGGGGTTCTTTTCCAACATGGAATAGCCCTCTTTCCATGGCCTCTTTTATTTTAGAAATACTTGCCGCTTTGCCTTATCCCGACCATATCCCCTGCCCTGAAGGCAGCAATGATCTTCATCATCTCGGTGTTATGGAATTGAACTACAAAACCAAGTGTGCTGGCACTTTCCTTTTCTGCTTGATCATTTTGTAACAGTGAATAAAGAGAGAGTCATTTTACTTTATATATTTCTATCCTTTTGCCACAGAACTTGTCTGCATTCCTCCCATTTGGCAGTACTTTTCCCAGTCTGGTAGTCAGCATTTCCAGCAGCTGCTGGGAATGGCTTTCAATTAAATATGGCCATCTGTGAAAGGTACATTGCCACACAGCCCATTACTGTGCAGGAGACAGTGATGGGAGCAAAAATTACTATTACTTACAGTCCGATGGGCCAAGGCACGTTTTTTTTCTTGCCCCAACAGGGGTCTACCATATCTAGATTAAACTTTCATTTTAAGAAATTTCATCAAATTGAACTAGACACAGACATATCTGAGAAACTGGAACAAATACCCATACCCCCAGCTACTATCCTTTGACACACACTTCAAAAACGGTTCTATACTACCTCTCCCCCACCCCCCTCAGCTGTATCTACTTTGAGACCTTTTCTCATTTTCATTTCTAAGTGTTGGGGGTAGGCAGGGTTATGGCTATGGGAGCCACAGGGACTCTCACTCCCTTCTCTCATAGCGATCTCTACTTGGATGAAGTAAGTCAGTCAAGGAGGTTCAGGTCTGCAATAGTAGTTAACTGCTCAGGCTTTGGAGCCCAACTGTGTGGGATTGAATCTCAGGATATGTTTCTTAATATTTGTCCCTCAGTTTCCTCATCTGTAAAATGGGAACAATAACAGTACTCAGTAGTAGGCTTACTCAGAGACTGAATGAGTTCACTCATTTAGAAAAATGACTAGCACACGGTAAGTACTCAGTAGTAAAGGTTAGCTATTATTATCTTTACAACTGTTGTTCTCAACCCTGTTTGTATATTCAAATTGGGAAGATTTTGAAAAATGCTGATGCTCAGAGCCTCATCCTAGATCAGGGCTTCTCACTTGCAACACCATTGATACTTTTGGTCAGATAATTCTTTGTTGTGGGGCTGTCCTGTTTAGCAGCAACCTGGCATTTACCCATTAATGCCAGTATTGCAAACCTCCCCCCATTCTCAGTCGTGATAACTAAAAATGTCTCCAGACATTGCTAGATATCCACTAGGTAGAAAAATTTTACCTCAGCTGAGATCTACTGCCCCACATCAATGAAATCACAGTCCCTGGAGATGAGGCTTGGGTATGGGTCTTCCCAAGGGCAGATCCAGGTTTTGTGGGCCTGAAGCTTATAATATTTGGGGGTCACTCTTCTAGAAAAATAATACAAATGTAAAAATAAGATATAGAAGTGAGTATTATTTAGAATGAGTAAAGAAATTACAACAAAATACTTGTGTCTTGGAGATTCATATTCCTTTCTTCTGAGATCACTGTAGGCAATTTGCCAGCAAAAAATTCTTTTTGACAGCAAGCCGGCTTTCTCTCCCCACCTAGGATATTCTATACCACCCAGTGCTAACAGACACCTTAAAGTGTAAGCATCTTGAACACGCTTTATGAGAAAGCTACCTCCAGGTCTTCCCTTGCTGCAGCATACTGCTTTGGATGGAGGCTCAACTGGGCAGGGTAGGCACAAGGCCCACAAAGCTCAGTTACCTTAATCACAATTTCAGAAAACTTGCACTGGGGGGTAGGTTGGAGGCGGGCAGGGAGCACAGCAAGAGGAACTTGAGATTGCAGCAAAAGTTCAAAGTCTGGAGAACCATGACCCTGACCATGGAATGCATAGTTCCAACTGGGCTGACCTTTGATTTGCAGTCTTAGTACTGAGGTCAGGGGCAGGATACGTGTCAAGATGCAGGACTAAGGGTGGTGAGGGCCAAGCACTAAGAGAGGTATGCCTCACATACCCAGTCACCCTCCGTGCACTCCTCAGGAACACTGAGTCCGGAGTATTCCCAGAAACCAAAGAAATAGGGCAATGGGCAGGTCATACAGGCACCCAGCAGCCATGACTTGGGAGCCAGACTCTAGGTCTTAGAGAGCAGATTTACTTCTCAGCTCCATGAGATGAAGTTATAGGGACAGACTAAGCCTGTAAATACTGAGCTTTGCTAGAGACTAAATTTTTGTGTGTTCCCCCACCCACCACCCCTCAAATTCATATGTTGACATCCTAATCCCTAATGTGATGATATTGGGAAGTGGAACCTTTGGGAGGTTAGTGGAGTCCTCAAGAATGGGATCAGTGCTCTTATAAAAGAGATCCCAGAGAGCAACCTTGCCCTTCCAACATCACTGTGAGAACACGGTGAGAAGTTGGCTTGTCTATGAACCAGGAAGCAGGCTCTCGCCGGACACTGACTCTGCCGGCAGCCTGATCTTGGACTTCCCAGCTTCTAGAACTGTGAGAAATAAGTTTCTGCTGTTTATAAGCCACCTCGTCTTTGGTACTCTGTTATAGCAGCTGAAATAAATTAAGACGAACTCCCTGCCTTGGTTAGGGGTCCAGAACTGGGTATGAGGAAGAGCAGCTAGAACTGGGTATAGGAGTGAGCTGTGATGTGCTAGGAACTGGGGAGGTAGGGAAGGGGGGGGAGGAGGAGAAAGAGGAGGAAGAGGAAGGGGAGATGAGACAGTTGCTAAAGGTGGTTTGCTTTTGAGGGAATTCAATATCAGCTTTTCATACTTTTGAATGCAAATCTCCATCAAAATACTGTTAATAATTGATAAGGTAATATCCTATAAATATCTGTATAACTACCTCACAGGATTGTTTTAAAGCTACCATTAATATTTAATAAGGCATAATACCTAATTAATACCTAGGTATTATTTAAATCTACTTCAGGGCTGTAGTGAGGAATAAAGATAAGAATACAAAATGCCTGACACATAAATGATATTTATGAAATAGTAATTATTACTGAGACTATGAATTATAAATCCATGCTCCAACTCTGGAGTCAGACAGACTTGAGTTTATGTGACCTTGAGCGAATCATTTAAAGTCACAAAACCTTGGTTTCCTCATCAGTCAAGAAATGGTTCCTCCTTCACAGCAATGCTCTGAAGATGAAATGTGCTAATGCTATGATATTTAGCATTGTGCCTGTCACGTAGTTATTGCTGAGTAAGCGCTAGTTATTATATTGTTTTATGAGGCCCTTATCGTTATGTTTTCGCGTGGTTTGTCCCTGATGTCATCACATATGCTACTTCCTTGTTAAGGATGCCCCGTGGCATTCCCCACCCCCAACCCCCTTTGGAATATCAGTGATTTGAAATTCTGAAATCCACTTGGAAGAATCCCTTCCTTCTGATCCTCCTTGAATCTACTTTCATTACTTTTTTTCCCCTTAAATGCTCTAGGTCGGCTCTCTTTGCCATTATTATTTTAACGTAGGACATTCTTGATCCACAACCGATCATTCAAACCAAGCACATCTTGTAACTTGGAAACTCTTTGTTCCATAACAGTCATGCCCTTGACTGTAACCATGACACTAGATTCATGTCCATAGCACTTGTTTTTTCCAACATCCCCCTTGCCTCCCATTGATCCCTCCATTATTATCTCCATTACAATGAGTGAGGACCCAGCATTATTTTTACATTATCTTACTGGTACCTTTCCCCGGGTACTCAATGGCCTTCTCTTAGCTGTTGCTGTCATCCTTCTTTGTCATCCAATCCTTCTCAAGGCCTATTTTCTTTCTGCGTGTCCTCTTCTTTGCAGTTTCCACTGATTTAAATGTTGGTGCCATTCACTAGACTCTGGCTTCCAAATTAAAGAATATGCTTAGTGACTTGGCTAGCAGAGAGATATAAGTACACTGTATTATATATAATGATTAATTTCTCATTAGCTATGAATTGAGTTTTTGCACATAAAATTTTACTTTAGATATCCTAGGGGAGTTAACTATTTCCCATTGTAAATCCTTTTGTAAAGCACACAAATACCCACTAGTTTATGGTTTTGTACATAAAAATGTGAAATGTTGATATAGTGTCAGACCTATTATTCATTTGGGATTCTGTCTTAGGAAGAGTTTATAAAGATCATAGCTATCAGACCTACTTAAAAGTTGAAAGAAGCCCTACAGCTTGTAGCTTTTTTGGTCCCTTAGCCATAATTTTTAAAGTGATGATATATGAAAAATAAATACACTTCTGGGTAACCTAATGAAGCAATTATATTTATTTACACCTGTTTCTTTCCAAAATTTCACTAAAATGCTAAAGGGGAAGATTTAAAAAAAGATATGGGGTGCCTGGTTGGCTCAGTTGGTTAAGCGTCCAGCTCTTGATTTCAGCTCCCGTCATGTTCTCAGAGTCATGAGATCAAGCCCTACCTCAGGCTCCATGCTTAATATTCTCTCTCTACCTCTCCCTCTGCACCCCCACCCCCACTGCTCACTCTCTCTCTCTAAAAAAAAAAAAAAAAATTGGGGCATCTGGAAGGCTCAGTCAGAGCAATGCAATTCTTGACCTGGTTTGAGTTGTGAGTTTGAGCCCCACATTGGGGATAGAGTTTACTTAACAATAAAGAAAATAAACATCTTTTTAAAAAAGATACAAATCCACAAGGAAAAAGAGAACAAGTTCGGAGACCACAGCAAATGAGAGATGTCAACAACATTTTGGAAGATGGAGAGTGGCTAGGTAACGATAAGGGACTTAGTAAGAGGAAGTCCTAGCTAATGCAATTAGACAAGAAAAAAATCCCAATCAAAATCTCAGCAAGTTATCTTGTCGATATCAACAATCTGAATCTATAGTTTAGAGAGAGAGGCCAAAGACCCAGAATAATCAACCCAATGTTGAAGGAGAAGAATAAAGTTAAAGGACTACCCAACTTCAAGACTTATAAAGCTGTAGTAATCAGACAGTTCACCATTGGTAAAAGAATAGATAGATTAATGAAACAGAATAGAGAGCCCAGACATAGACCCACATAAATATCATCAATTGATCTTTGACGAAGTAGTAAAGACAGTACAATGAAACAAAGACAGTTTCTTCCATAAATGGTGCTGGAACAATAGGACATCTATGTACAGAAAAGTGAATCTAGACACAGACCTTACAAACTTCACAAAAATTAATTCAAAACAGATCATAGACCTAAATGTAAAACACAAAACTATAAAATTTCTAGAAGATAACGTAGGAGAAATCTAGATGACCTTGGGTATGATGACGACTTTTTAGAGGCATGCAAAAGGCACCATCCATGGAAAAAATAACTGATAAGCTGGGCTTCATTAAAACTAAAAACTTCTGCTCTGTGAATGACAATGTAAAGAGAAAGAGAAGACAAGCCCAGACTGGGAGAAAATATTTGCAAACAACACATCTGATAAAGGATTGCTATCCAAAATATACAAAGAACTTTAAAACTCAGCAAAAAGAAAACAAACAACCCAATGAAAAATTGGGCAAAAGACGTGAACAGATACCTCACCAAAGTAGATATGCAGATGGTAAGTAAGCATATGGAAAGATACTAAATATCATGTGCATTAGGGATTTACAAATTAAAACAACAATGAAATGCCACTAATACCTATTAGAGGGACCACAATCCAAAACACTGACAGCACCAAATGCTGATGAGGATGTGGATAAACGGGAATTCTCATTCATTGCTGGTAAGAATGTAAAATGGCACAGTCACTTTGGAAGACAGTTTGACAGTTTCTTAAAACTAAACTTTCTCACCATACAATCCAGAAATCATGCTCCTTGGTATTTACTGAAAAGAGTTGCAAACTTATATACACATGAAACCCTACACATGGATATTTATAGAAATTTCATTCATAATTGTCCTAACTTACAAGCAACCACGATGTCCTTCAGTAGGCGAATTGATAAACTGCGGTCAATCTAGACAATTCAGGAATATTATTTAGCACTAAAAAGAAATGAACTATCAAGTCATGGAGTTTTCCCTCATGGAGGAAACTTAAATGCATATGACTAAGTGAAAGAAGCCAATCTGAAAAGGCTACGTACATACTGTATCATTCCAATTATGTGACATTCTGGAAAAGGCAAAACTATGATTAGTGGTTGCCAGGAGTTGGGAAGAGGGAGGAATGAATAGGCAGAGCACAGTGGATTTTTATGGCAAGTGAAACTATTCTGTGTGATACTATAGTGATAGATACAGGCTATTACACATTTATCAAAACCCATAGAATATACAAAACCAAGAGTGAATCCCGATGTAAACTATGGACTTTGGAGGATAATGACATGTCAATATAAATTCATCTTTATATAAATATAACAAAGGTACTACTCTGGTGCATGATATTGATTGTAGGAGGCTGTGTATGTGTGCGTGGGGGGTTATATGGGAGCTCTTTCTGCTTCCTGCTCAACTTTGCTGTGAACCTAAACCTGCTTGAAAAAAATTAAGCTTGTTAATTAAATAAATAAATAAGGACAACATGCACATCTGAGAATACATATAACAATATTAATTAGTCTTTAATATAGCACCTGTTTTGACATTTGTCTCTTTTTTCCTAATACAGAGTTATTATTAAAATGAACAGTGTCTTTTTGAGACCTTAAGGCTCAAGCCAAAGGGTCTTTCTAATGCTAGATGCCAACTCCAGGCATCTCTTATCCTCTTTGGCTTTGGGGGCTTTATTCATAATGCTACTTTCAAACGTTAAAGGCATTTTCCAATCAATCGTAGCATCCCTGAGATCCCATTATAAACCAAATATATTTCATTAGGAGAACACATAAATAAATTATAGGAATTCATTCCACTTGGTATATTCATACTATATGGTCATTAAAATAAATGTACTAAAAATGTGTACTTAGACATTGTGTATTAGACCAATGTTTGCTAGAAATGCTAGGTCTTGAAAACATGTTTAGTGATAGCACCAAGTTGTACATTATACATATAGCATAGTATTTTTGTATTCATTTGTATTGATTTGTATTTTTAATGACATTATTTATGCAAAGTATAAAAATACAATAATAGTAACTTATGGGAAAGGAAGAAGGACGGTAAGTGAGAGGCGGGCAAGAACACAAGGACTTCAACTTTATTTTCAAAATTTTCAGAAGAATCTATTATGTTACTTCTGGTTTTCTCCTGAAAGGCCCTGCGGGGTAAAAGTTCCTTAAGTTTCCTGGCCATTTTGGAAGGTAATGCTCTCATTTGACCCGAACTTACCCTTTCAATGTTGAGAAGCATACCTAATTCTGGCATTCTGAAATTTGTGAATTCCATTTGCTCCCTCTGTCTTTACCATTGCAATTTTATTGGCAGTACCTATAAACAGTATATTTAGAGTTCACTGGACCTACGATTAAACCCCTGTTCTATTACTTGTTAGCAGTTTGGTGTCAGGTAAGTTATTTAATTCTGTTTCCTTGTCTGTAAAAACATTCCTCTCTGGTTGTTATGAGGAATATATTACATGGTGGCTGACATGGAGCTGGTCTCAAGAAATGCCACCTTTGTATTTTTTATTTTTAAAATTTTTAAAATTTATTTTTATTTACTTATTTATTTTTTAAAGATTTGTTTATTTATTTTATTTTATTTTTTTATTTTATTTTTTTTATTTTTTTAAAGATTTTACTTATTTATTTGAGAGAGAGAGAATGAGAGAGAGCACATGAGAGGGGGGAGGGTCAGAGGGAGAAGCAGACTCCCTGCCGAGCAGGGAGCCCGATGCGGGACTTGATCCAGGGACTCCAGGATCATGACCTGAGCCGAAGGCAGTCGCTTAATCAACTGAGCCACCCAGGTGCCCTGTTTATTTATTTTAGAGAGAGAGAGTGTGTGGGGGGGAAGGGACAGAGGGAGAGAGGGAGAGAAACTCCTCACTGAGTGCAGAGCCTGATGTGGGGCTGATATCAGGACCTGAGCTGAAACCAAGGCTCAGATACTTAACCGACTACATCACCCAGGCACCCCAACATATGTCAGCTTTTTAAAGACTTACATCATCTTCTTTCTTCGTCTTCAAACTACTGGTAGAATGAATGAATGAATGAATGAATGCCAAGAGAATTATACTGTCAACATGAAGTAGGTATACTGAGAGAGCAGGCCAGAGATTTTCCATGAAAACATAAGTTAATAAAACAGCAGTTACAGTTCATGCCTCAGTGTGTTTTAGAGGTAATGGAAGAATAAGTGAGCACTTCCAAGCACACCATCCAAGAGGAAGCTGATATGTCTTTGTAAAATGTGTGATGCAAGAAATTAAGTTTTCTCCACTACCTCAACCTACCATCAATAATAGCATGGTGCATCCCTTATGTCATATGATACATCATGTAGATTACCTGTATTAACCACAGAATAGAAGTCATGATCCAGAGTTACTAAAAGTGAAAATAAATGGGTGGTGGGGAGGCACCTGGCTAGTTCAGTTAGTAGAGCACACGGCCCTATGGCTCTTGATCTCGGGTTCATGAGTTGAAGCCCCATGTTGGGCATAGAGCTTACTTTAAAAAAAAAAAATCAAAGAAATGGGGAGTAGAGGTAAGGAATTGTATAATTTATTTTTTTTTTATTTTATTTTTTATTTTTTATTTTTTTAAGATTTTATTTATTTATTTGAGAGAGAGAATGAGAGAGAGAGAGAGAGCATGAGAGGGGGGAGGGTCAGAGGGAGAAGCAGGCTCCCCGCTGAGCAGGGAGCCTGATGCGGGACTCGATCCCTGGACTCCAGGATCATGACCTGAGCCGAAGGCAGTCGCTTAACCAACTGAGCCACCCAGGCGCCCAGGAATTGTATAATTTAAACATAAAGATATGTTGTGGTTTTGAATATAATAGCAGTGTGTTTAATATACGATCTTCTGAACTACCTAGACAATGGACAGATAAGCCCCTTAACAAACCTACAATCAGAAAATTCAGAATAGTAAACATCCTGAGTCCTTGTCTGCCTCTTGGAACAGAGGTGGTTGCTCAAATATTTCTCAAAGTAGTCAAGTATTTCTCAAAATGAGGTCTATCTCGCCAATAAGAAGCAAGTGTGTATCATGTGTCTCCTCCGGAGGAGATATTCTGAAGAGGACACATCAGTTATGTAGGATTCTAGCCAAAAACATAACCCAAATCTAATCACTAGAAAACATCAGCCAAACCCACAATAAGGGATGTTCTGTAAAATAATTGGCTTGTGTTCTTTAAAAAAATGTCAATGTCATAAAGTAAAGATAGGCTCAGGCACCGTTCCAGATTGAAGGAGACAAAAGAGATGTCACACTAAATGCAATATGTACCTGATCCCTGGATTGGATCCTGTATGGGGAGGAAAAAGTTGTGAGAAAAAGCATATTGAGGCAATTGATAAAATTGGAATATGGATTGTATATTAGATACTTTTATCTAATTTCCTGAATTTGATAACTGACCAGTGCTTATGTAAAGAGAATATTCTTTTTTTTAAAAAATATTTTATTTATTTGTCAGAGAGAGAGAGAGAGAGAGCACAAGCAGGGGGAGCGGCAGGCAGAGGGAGAAGCAGGCTCGCCGCTGAGCAAGGAGCCTGATTGGGGACTGGATCCCAGGATCTCAGGATCATGATCTGTGCCGAAGGCAGACACTTAATTGACTGAGCCACCCAGGTGTCCCTGTAAAGAGAATATTCTTCTTTTTAGGAAATACACACTGACGTCTTAAGGAGTGAAGAGGTATGATGTACAACTTACTCTCAAATGATTTAGAAAAAAATCTTCTAGATAGAGACAAATAGAGAAAAAAAGAGAGTGATACAGTAAAATGTATCAAAATAAAAATTGATGAATCTTAGTAAAGCATGAGTTCTTTCTGTTCTTTTTGCAGCTTTTCTGTAAATTTGAAATTATATCAAAGTGAAAGATAATTTTATTTTTTATTTATTTTCTTTTAAGATTTTATTTATTTGAGAGAGAGAGAGAGCATGAGCAGGGGGAAGGGCAGAGGGACAGGGAGAAGGCAACTCTTCTCTGAGCAGGGAACCCCACTTGGGCTGGATCCCAGGACTCCGAGATCATGACCTGATGATGATGCTTAACCGACTGAGTCACCCAGGGGCTCACAAAGAAAAGGTAACTTTAAAAAGTGCCTATGGATTACCTGTATCAGAACACTGGAGTACAGTTGTTGCTAAAGATGCAGATTCCTGGGCCCTGCCACTGACTACTGAAGCAGAAAGTCTGGGGGTAGAGTCTGGGAATTTTTATTTAAAAAATTATTCTTGGTGATTGCTATGCATACTAACATCCGAAAACCACTGGAATGGACTTAAAATAATTTTCTTAGCTTAATCAACCAAATGCCTTGAGGAAGAATACTCCTCTTCCTCCCCCTAATAGCGAAAGTGTACTTTTATGGTAAAGACTGTATATATTTTCTTCAATTCTCACAATCATTTCTATGAACTACTGTATGCTCTTTTTACAGATGTGTAAAAGGTTAGAAAGGCTAAGTCAATTGCCAAGGTCTCATGCTATTAAGAGACGGAGCCAGGATTTGAATCTAAGGACAAACTGACTTTAGGGCCACACTCTTGACACCATGCTCTTGAGCCCAGCTGGGAAAATACATGTTCAGATTATAGGCTTTGGCTATCATAAAACTGACATGTTGTTTGTCTCTTATAAAGTCAGTCCTTAATTGCATATTAAGGAAGGAAGCAGCGATGCAGCTAAAGCAATGAGCATTATGATAAGGCATGGAATTTCCCCTCCAATTCTCCATCCCGGTGACAAAGCCTTGGCTCTGTGATTAAGATAAGGCCACAGCCTGTTTGTTCTTTTAGATCACTACTGTGATTTTCCCATACATTTTGTAGATCCTCTGTAGTCTGCAGGTACCAGGCCAGGTAAGGTCTGGACATACCCTCGCCAAAGATAGATCCATTCTCAGCGTGAGAGGGTTTCCTCAGTGAGGTGAAATGTCATAATAGTTTTAAGCTAGGAAAGGAATTATTGATGACACCAAGGAAACGCCTGGACTAAAAAGAAGTAGGCATTTTCCAAGGAAACTGCTCAGCTGGGGCTGTCTCCTCTGGTCTAGGGCATTGCCACCCTCCTGAGGCTCGGTCCTCTGCAGAGGGAACAGCCAGCCTACAGAAGAAAGCCTGGAGAAGTAGCTGGACCCTCCCTGAACCTTCAACAATAACCCTGTAATAACTTTGCTAATACGGACAGAGCTGGACTAAAAACCGGTCTTCTAATTCCAGAGGCTGAGGAGATCTTTCCACTAAATCATGCTGCCTTCTGAATGAAAAAGATAAATACTGACAGTTTTTTTTTGTTTTTTTTTTTTTTCAGTCATGATCTTATGTTTTTTTTTAGAATGATAAGTGCAAACCTTGTGGTAAAAAAAAAAAAAAAAAAAAACAACTGTGTTTTTCAGCTACATTAGTTGAAATGCAATGTGTAAAGAATTAGTAGTGAATTTTGTTGTTGAGAGACTCATCCTTTCTAACTAGAAAAATGAAACATTTTCAGCAAAAAACACATCACTATTTTGAAGGGATTGAAGAACCACCCCCAGCTTAGTCCTACCACTGTGTAGTTGTTATAGTCCTTAAGAACCTTCAGGTGGTAGGTGACATGATCTTATGTACTGAAGATCCTGAATCCACACAAAGGAAGTATTACAGCTAATAAATGAGTTCATCAAGATCACAGGATACAAGATTAGTATACAAAAAAACACTTACCATACACTTGGAATAAAAAATCTGAAAATGAAATTAGGAAACCGATTCTATTTACAGTAGCATCAAGAAGAATAAAGTACTTAGGAATACATTTAATAAAAAGTGTAAAACCTATACTCTGAAAACTACAAAATATTGTTGAAAGTAATTAAAGAAGATCTAAACAAATAAAAAGACTAATATGGACACTTCCCAGGACACTATGGATGCAACACAATCCTTATCTAAGTCCCAGTTGGGTTTTGTTTGTTTGTTTTTTGCAGAAATCAACCAGCTGATCCTAAAATTCATACGGAACTATTCAAGGGACCCAAAATAACCGAAACAATCTTGAAATAGAAGAGTGAAGATGAAAGAGTCACACCTCCCAATTTCAAAACTTACTAAGAAGCTATAGTAACCAAGACAATCTGGTACTAGCAGCAGTAGACACATATAGATCAATAATAGAATTGAGGGTCCAGAAATATGCCCTCACATTTATGGTCAATTGATTCTGACAAGGGTGCCAACACCATCCAATGGAGAAAGAATAGTCTGGGGCAACTGATAGCCACATGCAAAAGAATGAAGTTGGACCCCCACCTTACACCTCATACAAAAATTAGCTCAAACTATAGAAGCTAAAACTTAAAATCTTAGAAGAAAACATAGGTGTAAATCTTTGAGATCTTGGTTTCTTAGATATGACACCAAAAGCACAAGCATCAACAACAACAAATAGTTAAATTGGACATCATCAAAATTAGAGATTTTTGTTGCTGTACCATCAAGAAGTAAAAGGAAAACCCACAGAATGGTAGAGAATACTTGCAAATCATCCTTCTGGTAAGGGACTTGTATTTAGACTATCTAAAGTACTTTTACAACCCAACTATAAAAAGACAACCCAACGTAAAAAGGATAAAGTGTCTGAATAGATACTTTTCTAAAGAAAATATACAAATGGCCAATAACCACATGAAAAGATAGTCCGTATCATTTTTTTAAGAGAGAGAGAGCATATGAGTGGGGGGAAAGGGACATAAGGAGGGGGAAAGAGAATCTTAAGCAAGTTCCACACCCAGCATGGAGCCTGAGGCAGGGCTTCATCTCACGACCCTGAGATCATAACCTGAGTCGAATCAAAAGTCGGACACTTAACCAACTGAGCCACCCGGGCACCCCAAAGATAGTCAATATCATTAAACATCAGGAAAATGCAAATCAAAACCACAATGAGATATCGTTTCATGCCCATTAGCATGCCTCTAAGCTAAAAGAGGGAGAATAGCAAGTGTTGATGAGAATATAGAGAAACTGGACCCCTTATGGAAATGGGAAATGGTGCAGCCATTTCGAAAAACAGTCTTGGTAGTTCCTCAAAAGGTTAAACATAGAGTTGCCATATGACCCAGCAATTCCACTCCTAGGAATATAACCAAAAGAATGAAAACACATGTCCCTGCAAAAACTTGCACATGAATGGTCCTAATAGCATTATTCATAACAGCCCCAAAGCAGAAACAACCCAAACATCAGCCAGCTAATGGATTAGTAAATAAGATGTACTGCACCTAGATAATAGAATAGTATTGGGCAATAAAAACAAATGTAGTTCCAATCCATTCTACAACATGGATGAACCTTGAAAACCTTATGCTAAGTGAAAAAGCCAAACACAAAAGGCCATAGTGTGTGACTCAATTTACATAAAATGTCTAGAATAGGTAAACCCATAGGGACAGAAAAAGAAAGAGCAATTTCCTAGGGCTGAGGAGTTTGGGGAGAAATGATGGAATGACTGCTAATGGCTATAGGGTTTCTTGTTGGGGTGATGAAAATGTTTTACAACTGATTTTGGTGATAACTGCACAACTCCGTGAAGAATATACTAAAAACTGTTCAACACTTTAAATGGATGAATTATGTGGTATGAGAATTGTTTATCAATAAAGCTGTTTTACATCTATATGTGCATATATATCCATATATTTATATCCACATATTTATATCCATACACTTATAAAGAACCTCAGGTCTGTGTTTTTTTCTTCTTTTCCTCTCAGTAAGAACAATTGCTCAGTAGGTGCTCGTCACTACTTAGAAGTTTAATGTCTTAAAATGAGGAAATTCCTAGTAACTCTTTCACTTAATGTGCCTGAGAAACACGAATTAAAACTTCTCTAGATCAAAAGCACTTGAAGGTGGCCGCAGACAGGTTTCCAGCTGGGGGGACAAAGAGACAGGCAAGAGACAGTCCCTTCTGCTGGGACTGAGGTAAGAGAATGCAGATCAGAAGTTTAAGGTAAGGAGGGTATTGTATCTGAAATGAAACAGATGGGACAGAAGCTGATCGGGGATATACACAAATATTTCCAAGCATGTCACTCTTCTGTACTGGGGTGTGTGATTTTTTTCCACTGAGCCCAGTATCGTCAATATGGGTTGGGCAAAAAAATGGATTCAGGGCCCATGCCTGGCTTTGCAGGGCAGGTGAAATAAAAAGACTATGGGAAGGGCAAGCTGGAGGTACTAGTGAGAGAAATAAATGAGGTGAGAGATGCCCAGGGAGAGACGGCGTGAAGGACAAGGGAAGAGTGGGGGGTTCTAAGTTGAGAGGGATGGCCAGAGCTGGAAGGACAGACGGTCATGATCAGAGACCGGAACAATGGAGCTTAAGGTGTCATAAAGAAGCAGTTCTGGGTGGTGACAAGGTCCAAGGAGAGCCTGAGAGTGGGTTGCTGATGGGTGGGTGCTACAGCATCTGTAAATTTGCATTCTGGGAGCTGCTAGGTGTTGGGGCAGGCTTTTAGCTTTTCTCCCTGAATCAGTTATCGTCAGGAATGGAGGCAGAATTTATTGCTGCCTTTATTTTATTTTTTAAAGATTTTATTTATTTATTTGACAGAGACAGTGAGAGGGGGAACCCAAACAGGGGGAGTGGGAGAGGGAGAGGCAGGCTTCCCGCTGAGCAGGGAGCCCGATATGGGGCTCGATCCCAGGACCCTGGGATCATGACCTGAGCGGAAGGCAGACGCTTAACGACTGAGCCACCCAGGCGGCCCATTATTGCTGCCTTTAAAAGAGAGAAACCTGCCTGCCTCTGCCGCACGCCCAGTTGGCCCCCAAATCATTTAAACTCATTCTGCTCACCTTTGGAAGATTTTCAGAATTATTTCATTAACCTCATTTTTAGTGCTTTTGTAATGAAATGAATTTAAGCTAAAATTGCTAAATATTGCCGAGTAAAATAATTGGGCTCCTATAGGGTATAATTTAATATTAGGATATGCTAATTATTACTTTGCAAAGAAAACATTTATGTACTTTTCAGATATAAAAAGAAGTTCCTGCAGGTTTATTAGAGACTTTAGATTAAATATAAATGGGAGAAAGACAGCAGAGCTGTGTTTAAGTGTAAATTTTCATGCTATAACATCAAGCTTTTTTCGTCCTTGTTTGCTTGGCTCACAATCCTAATTTCTAAAGCCATCAATTCTTTTTATGGTACAAAAAAGAGAGCAGCAATGAAGAAGTTTTATATACTGTTTGCTCTTGCTACTAAAAAGATGTGACATCTTGCAAAGAATGTTAAAATTATCATAAAACCACAATGACAATCCTAAGTAAATAATACTTTGCTTAGCTATCTTCAGTTTAGAAATATGAGTTAAGAGAGAAGGGGGGATGGGGAATTAAAAAAAGAAGAAATATGAATTAAGAAATGAGACAGAAACAAATGGTCATTTGGAAGTACCATGAGAAGCACAGTTCCACACCAATAAAAGCTAGATAAGTAGTTCATGGTAACTATTAGAACACTTTTTAGTAGGAGGAAAACATTTCAGAGCAATTTCAGCTGCAAGAGTTCCCGGCTTCATTTATAGCAGGTCTATTCGGGGTGAGGTGTGGTTGGTAGGCTATAAAGAAGATTGTTTTCCTTGTGGAACACATTGATTGGAGGTGATTTAAATGGCCTTTGCTTAAGGCAGCAAGTTAAGGAGCCATAATTTGCTCTTTAGAGCCTTCGATTCTTGTCACAAAGACCCAGACCAGATAGTTTATACTTTGGCTGGGATGATACCCTCTGGGTCTACCCTAGTGTTTCAGTGCTTAAGCACAATATCATTTGACTAGTCCGATGTGGGATTTGAAGTCCAGATTTCGCTTTTACACTTGAGTTATCCATGTGGTCTTAGAAATAGCATTTCCAGCCTCTCACCACGTCCTGCCAACTTTACCTCCTAAATTTCTCTCAAATGCATCTTCTTCTCAACTCCACTGCCACCACCCTAGACCAAGCTACTGTCCTCTCTTGCCTGGGCACTCTAATCCTCCAACTGGTCTTTCAGTTTCAGTTCTATCTTCCTACACTTAGTTTTCCACATAGCAGCCAGTGTGTGAGCCTTAGAAAAAATTAGACCCTGTATCTACTAGGGTGACGACCCCAGACTGCTTTCCTTTGATCTCTCTAACATGAGAAAGATGTCATTGTACGTCTTGCTTAAGTCACTATTACTGTACTTTGGGCTTTTGTGTCATGCAGAGCTAAAAACCCTGATTCTAATGAATGAAACATGTACTTGAAAGTCAAGAAAGCAAGGGTGTATGCATCAGGTGCCATCCTGGTTTCACCTCTTACAAAACCTATGACCCAATAGATTAGTTAACTAATCTTCCTAAGCCGTCCACTTCTCCCATGTGAAATCGAGATAACACTCCTCAAGGGTGGTTGTGAGGAGCAAATGAGCTTCACTATAGAAAGTATCCAGCATGGTGCACAGTACACTCTCAATAAATGGACTCTACCTGATTACATTTGGGGGCATTTCCATAGACCAATATGGGACACAGGAGAGCTGTGGACATTCAGAGATTATCCACATCTAGAATATTAGCATGGCAGTAGTGGAGCTCATGGTTTGCAAGGCGAATAGACTAGAAACAGGGACATGCTTCCAAAACCTCAAATCTAGCTGCTGGCAATTGCAGTGGAACCGAAGCAGCTACTGATTGGGCCCATTTTCTGTCCCAGGCACATCCTGGGGGTTAAAGCCACAATGATAAAGAAGAACACACATGATTCTTACGCTCTCAGAGTTTACAGCCTGGTATGAGAATCAGACATGGAACTACTAATGAGCAGTTCTATGACAAATGGTGATTAAGTGATCTGAAGGGAAGGAACAGAGTGTTCAGAGACCTTGTGCAGGGGGCGGCATGGGGCGAGGCTAATGTAATGAGGTAGGATTAAGCTGAGATACGAAAGATGAACCTGATTTGACCAAGTGAAGGGCAGCAGGGAAATGAAAGGCAAAAACCCTGAGGTGGAAAAGCACACAATGGGTTCTCGTAAATAAGATGAAGCCAGGGTACCTGGATTGGTAAGCCCAAGGGGGGCACCTTGCATGGGACAAGCTGGAGAGAAAGGCAAGAGGTCTGTCCTATAGGGCTTCATAGGCCATTATAAAGGGTTTTAGTCCAAGGATGACATTCTTCCCAAAAGTTACCTACTCTATTTCAATGTCTCCTGCACGTGCCTAACCATAAGATTCATCTGGGGGCTCTTTTTAATTCCAGATTTTAGTGTATATAAAAACTCCTGGAGAGAACAAACTGGTGGTTGAATGTCATTTAATTCAATGTAACATGGACTTACTGAAACTTTACCCAAGCCTCATATAAGAATTTAAACTATAAAATTAATATAACTTGGATGGCACTACATTTGTAAAACCTCATACTTGAAGAGGCAGCATTTTAGCATCGCTCCTTTGCCCATAGCTTTGTTTAATTCGTAGTACTTAAAACAGGAACTCGTGTCTGCAAGACAAAGGATGAGATATTCTTTATTCTGGGAGAGAGGGGATAGAGAGGCAGGGCCTGCCAGGCTTCAGGGTGACAGAGAGTGGAACCCTAACTCCAAGGCCTGTTGGTGGCTGTGTTGGGAGGGAGAAGCTGGTCCAGGATCCCTCAGCCCAACTCTAAGGTTTCTCAAGGCTGTGTGGCTGCCAACAGCTGATTCCAGACAATTTTTTTTTATTATTTTTTATTTTTTCTAGGGGAATTAGTCAAAGAATTTCATGAGCAGAGAAAAGTTTTCTACTCGTAAAATTTTGTTTGTTTTCACCATGTTAAGTGTACTCTTAAATCACCATCATCTATTTCACCCATCCCACTGCCCACTTCCCCTCTAGTAGCCATCAGTTCTCTATAGTTAAAAGAATTTGGTTTTCTTGGTTTCTCTCTCTTTTTTTCCTTTGCTCATTTGTTTTGTTTCTTAACATATGAGTGACATCATATGGTATTTTTCTTTCTCTGACTTCTTTCGCTTAGCATTATACCCCATACCCTCTAGCTCCATCCATGTTGCTGCAAATGGCAAGATTTCATTCCTTTTTATGGCTGAGTAATATTCCAGTGTGTGTGTGTGTGTGTGTGTGTGTGTGTGTGTGTGTGTGTAGCACATCTTCTTTGTTCATTCATCTATCGATGGACACTTGGGCTGCTTCCATAGTTTGGCCATTGTAAATCATGGTTCCAAATAATTTAGAACTCCATTTTGGTTTATGCTTTGGAAGACAAAGTTTGAAAGAGACAAAGGATTTGAAAGTGTGTTTTATAAAATGTTTCTTAAAGACATTTCAAGAGGAAATCACTTGCAAGGAAATTCTTTCCTTACCCTTCCTACTTCTTTCAGCCAATAAGTACCTGCCTACCTCAAGGGGTTATTGTCAGCCTCCAATAAGATGTGCGTGCGTGTGTGTGTGTGTGTGAGAGAGAGAGAGAGAGAGAGAGCTCTGTTGACTGCAAAGCACTGGAGATGCAAGGTGGCATGATTTTCATTATAGCAGAGTCTCAGCCAACAGACTCAGTCCCCAAGATAACAAATCAACTTTAAACACACAGCTGGAATACGAGCAGAGTGAAAATGTCTGCTCAAACCCCTTAGGATTTAAGCTGATGAGAACCATGGAAAGAGCCAACTTACATCACAGAAGGCTTGGATAAGAATGGGAAGTTTAACCCTGGTAAGGACAAGTAATATCCTTTAAACGAAACATTAAACACACTATCAGCCCTGAATGGCTTGTTAACCTCTGATGTATCAGATCATCAGGGAGCAGGTATAGCAGAGAAAAGGTAGGATGGGTAGGGAAGCTGGACCTCTGTAACCTGGCTAAGAGACTGCTTGGGGACCCAGGGGTCAGGAGACCACATGGTCACCAACCATTTGCCAGGACTGAGTCGTTTCCTGGAATGTGGACTTTGAGTGCTAAAATCATGAAAGTCCTGGGTCAACCAGGAGGAATTGGTCCCCTGAAGGCCACCCCAGCTCTGTTTCTGATACACTCTGTGATAAACAGCCCACGTCCCTTCTGCACACCTCATCTCTTCTGTTCATAAATGCAATTATCCTGTGTTCCCTTTCTACAGGGGAATTCCTCTTCCTTATCAGACATCACTAGATTCTACCACCCCAACACCAGAATGTAGATGCTCCAATGGGATTTTTTTTTTAATTTGTGGGAACACCCAGAAACATTGAATACTTATGAGATCAAAGGTTCCAGAACAAGTTAGGAGCTTGTTGTCAATGGTAGGTCTTGGAGCTGTGAAGGGAAGCTAGAGAGGAGATTCGGTGTGTTCTCCTGAGGATGGAGGTGAGGGCAAGGAAGGGAGAAGGTAGTTCAGAGCAGCTAGTCAGGATACTGTTTCCAGAAAGAAGGCAGTGCTGGGAAAGTCTGTGGACGGAGTCCCAAGAAATTGCCAAGCTGGAATTCAGGTAACTGTGAAGAAAGAAGTATTGTGTGGAAACTAAGGGGAACCCCAGACCTTGAGAAGACTCAACTTTTTGGAAGATCTAAAGAGGCTGAAGGAAGTGGATGTGGTTTTAAATGGGAGGGTGGGGTGTGGAAGGATAGAATGATGGAGGATAGAATACTGAGCGACCAGCAGGTAAAGAGGTGAGATGCAGCAGCTCTGAGTTGGAGCCTCATGAAACTGCACCCAGAACTTCTCGACCCTGGACAGTTCATAGGCTGAGCTCTCCTTGAACTGCAGGTTCCTAACTGGGCAGTTAATCGTGGCTCTGAGTGGCAACAAGCATGCAGAAGGGATGTGCGAAAGCAAAGAACTACGTCAAAACTGTGAGGTGCTCTGTATAAATGCAGTAGTTGTTCAGAGAAGGGGCTCTGGAGTCCTGGACAAGAAGGCAAGCTTCCTGTGGGTTAAGAGATGGTCCGAAAGAAAGAAGGATGGCATTCTGGGTATGAGGAGCGGGCAGAGGGAAGCTATGGAATGTGCCCGTTTAAAAGCAGAGGAGGCTGGTTGGGAAGTAAATGAGAACTGAAGTCGAATTTGACAATGTTTCCCAACCTTAACTTTATGGCACTCAGTGAAAATGTCATAATAGTGTAGGGTAAACAGAGGCAGCTCTAGCAGCGCCAGGCTCTGCCTTGTGAACCTCACTGAAACCCACTGGGGTGCACAACCCAGTGGCTGCTAAAGTCTAGAATGAGTGAGAAATTGGGTAGTGAAGGCCCTGAAGTTAACCAGATAGAGACACTCAGAGTAGATTTTAATAAATCTACTACACGTGGGAAAACGATGTCAAAACTGGAACGGGAAAATGCAATGTTAAATACGGTGCTTTCAGAAAAACACGACGACAACCACATAATCTAGGATGCGTTGGGAATAGGTGATAGTTTGAGAATAGAGGAAGGATGCTATTTTACGAATAAAAGAAGTATTACTCTTTTGTATCGTTAGTGATTCAGCTGAGGTACTTCTAGTCACTGAATATTACTGAAACATGTTGAAAAGATTGAAATACATTTTAAAATGAAGTATGAGCAGTATTATTTCTTCTGCCTTGGTTTGGATGATAATGATGATGTCACCATTCAAGGTATCCTGTTTGTCAATTTAAAAAAAAAAGAAATGATTTAATCTGAATGAATTAAACAAACATTGAATTAAAAAATTCATTTCCCGGGTGTCTGGCTGGCTCAGTCGGTGGAGCATGCGACTCTGGATTTGAGACCCATGTTGGGTGCAGAGATTACCTAAAAATAAAATCTTAAAAAAATTTTTGTTTCCTACCATATATAAGGCGGTAAGCTAGACGCCAGGAAAATGATAATGAGAAAGACAGGTGATGTGGGACTCCTAATCTCAGCAGAGAACCTGAAATACAAAACAGCCAGGCTTGTTGCAAGGTAGCGAGCACCGAGGCAGAAGCATACATATGAGGAAAAGGCAATGAATTCTGAAGTGGTGGGAGAGTCTTCGATATCTTAGCTGGACCCCAAGGGATGAATATAATCAAACAGACACAGAGAAGGGAAAAGCATGAACAAAGAATGCATGAACTTGAATGTGTGAGGTTACACGGTGCATCCTTTCAAGAGGGTGAACACCTTAGTGTGACGAGCAAAATAGAGCGTGAGGGCACGAAACAGGGGAGGGGTGAGGAGGGAGCAATAAGAGGTGAGACCAGAAACAAGTAGCATCCTCTGAAACTTCCTATCTCTCTCTCAGTGGAGAAGAGCTTTTCCACCAGTCTCTCTTAGAGAGACACTGCAGTGTGTCATCAGGAGCATGGGCTCTGGAGCCTGAGAACTGGAAATCAAGTCTCAGCCCCTCCACTTGCTGGCTGAGTGACCTAGGGCAGATTGTCTAATCTCTCCATCTGTAAAATATGCCTAACAATATGGTCCTTATAAGGTCTTTGTGAAGATTGAATGAGTTAACGCCTGCAAACCATTGAGAACAGGGCCCGGAATGTTGAAAGTGATCAATACATGTTAGCTGTCATTACCATTTTAACATAATCACCAATAACGTCATTATTTTGGTTCTGTCGGGAAAATACAATCTGAATTTGTTCGTCTCTTTTGAATCTGAATTTGTCTCTTTTTTTAAAAAGATTTATTTATTTATTTATTTATTTGAGAGAGGGAGTACACATGAGGGGGTGGGGCAGAGGGAGCACGAGAGAGAGAGAGACTCTCAAGCAGACTTCCTGCTCAGCAGAGCCTGAGGCGGGCCTTGTTCTCAGGACCCTGAGATCATAACCTGAGCCAAAGTCAACAGTAAGACTCCTAACTGACTGAGCCACCCAGGCGCCCCCGAATTTGTCTTATTCATAGATGTACTGCATGACTTCATAGGTTTTGTCAGGGGAGGAACTTGCTGAAATAGCCTTCTCCAAAATACCTTACAAGAATACTCATCTACTACAGTGCTTGAGAATCTCCACTGCAGAGGCCTTAAGGCTCAGGGGATTTTAGGAGGTCCTTTATAAAGTGTTCATCCTGTAGGCAGAGGGAACACATAGCCGTAAGCAGCTCAGCATGGATTAGTTTACCACACTAGGCAGGAAAGACAGGGCTGAACCAAGGAAATGCAATGTTGGACAGGTAAGAAAGAAGATACTAGCTTAGAGGGTTGTCTGGTGGGAGAGTGGGGGTCTTAGGTGGGGTCTTCAGTGCCCTTTAGAAATTAGGGATCATTTTAGTATCAAGAGGGGAAAAGGGAAATTAGTTGAAAAGGAGAGGGGCGCAGAGAAGAGAGAATTGTTTACTTCACAATATTGTTTAGGGCCAACCTTGTTAATAAAAAGTAGCTGAAATGGCTTAAATGAAGCTATAGTCAAGTCTCTATGACTTGACCCAACTTGTCTAAAAAACATTTGAGGCTGTAAGCATATATATATTTATTTGTATATTTATTATATATTATATATATTTATTATAGACATATATTTACATATATTTATAATATATATTTCCCTTATTATATATTTTATACATATTTATATACATATTTATATATATTTATAATATATATATTTTTTCCCTTTTTATTTGAAGCCGACTAGCAGTCAGAATTTGACTCTTGGGGTGCTAATTTCTGGTTTGCAACTATTTGTAGTGATGGGGGGGAGGTGTGCCAGGTCATCACACACTTACAGCGCTGCTGAGGGGGTTTCCCCCTAGATAGGAACTAGATCACTGGAGCTCTAGCACAGAAAGCAGCCCAGGTAGGTGAAATGTCGTTGTAATTGCTGCGAGGAAAAAGAGAGGGTCCAGGGGGTGCTTCTGCCCAAGGGAGCCCCTTCCTGGTTATAATCTGATTTGCTATGTGTATTCCACCAGATGGGTGGAATCAAACCTTCTAAGGTGTTGTGGTTAGATTGTTTTAAAACATCTGGAAACTCCTGGAAATGTGAGAAGTCATCTTTCTCTTTCAAAGGACCATCTTCTTGTGGTTCCGGTGTGGGCTTTTGAAACTGAAACTCTACCATGCCTGTGGCTATAGGGTGGAGTCTGTTTTCCCTTTCCCCCTATTGGGGTGCACATGAAGGCTCTCAAATGCTTGACTTGATTAATGTTTGCGTTTTGATAAACAGAGCTCTACTTAGCAGGAACCTATTCAAGAAGGTCCTTGCTTTCTTCAGAGCTCTCTAGAAGAACCGGCCTTCTCAAACTTGTTACAGTCATTGAAACCATTTATACATGTCTGCCTGGGCTGTTTTGGAAGTAAGCTACAACAAAATAAATCTCAGGAGGGTACCTAAGTGGGTTGAAAGGTGGCAGGGCAAAAAAAGTTTATATAGATATATATTTTGTATCTAAGATGAACTCTGAAATACTATAGATTAAGCATCATCTGAAATTGTTCCCTGAAGTCAGCTCAAATGCAGATTCTTATCCATTGTAGGTACTGAATTGTCTTTTTTTTTTTTTTTAAAGATTTATTTATTAATAGAGAGAGAGGGAGAGAGCCAGCAGGGATAGGGGCAGAGAGAGAATCCCCAGCAACTTCCCTGCTGAGCGTGGAGCCTGTCAAAGGGCTCGAACCCACGACCCTGAGATCACGACCCAAGCAGAAATCAAGAGTTGGCCGCTCAACCGACTGAGCCACCCAGGTGCCCCAATATTGAATTGTCTTAAAACTGAATGTGCCACAGTGGTCAAGAAAGTTAAAAAGATAAGCCCCTTCATTCGCCCTGGGCAACCAACCAAAACAAAACAAAAGACCAGGGCATATCTACACTTGGAATATGGTATATTGCTTTGTTTGCTTAACTTCAAGAAAAGTCTCATGAGATAGGAGCCAGTCAAGAGAACAGCTGAAATAATCAAAATTGGGGCTTCCACATCCCTTCCACAAGGAGCTACTTAAATAGCAGATTCTGCAGTGTAAACGGGAGAAGGATGATGTTATGGCTGAACTGTGTCCCCCTAAAGTTCATATATCGAAGCCCTAACCCTCAGTACCTCAGAATGGGACTGCATTTGGAGACAGGGCCTTTACAGAGGCAATTAAGTTAAAATGGGAGTCCTGAGCGTGGTTCCCTCATCTAATGTGACTAGTATCCTTGTAAGAAGAGACGAAGATACACGGAAAGAGACAGACATCAGACACATGCACACAGCAACAACCATGTTAAGCCATAGGGAGTGGGGGGCCATCTGCAAGCTAGAGAAAGAGGCCTCAGGAGAAAACAACCCTGCTGGGAAGGAACTGCCTTAGAGCCTCCAGAGAGAGCGTGGCCCTGCCGACACCTTGATCTCAACCGCCCAGCCTCCAGAACTGTGAGAAAATAAATTTCTGTTGTTTAAGCCCCTCAGTCTGTGGTCCATTGTTACAGCAGCCAAAGCTGACTAATACAGATCAAATAATTTAAAATTAGGAAGGGTCTAGGAAAGAATGTGATTACCTCAGGATACCTCTAGGTCAGGTTTTCTTAAAGCAAGATCTGTATACTACCCACATCAGAATGACCTATGATATTTCTTTAAAAAGCAGGCTTCCAGGCTCCTCTGGGAGTACTAAAACGTTCTAGTATGAGAAAATCTATCTTTTCAATAGACATCCCGAGTCGTGTTTTGCACGCTAACGTTTGAGACCCGCTGTGGAAGGTCCTGCTCAACCTCTGGCCCTTCTCCGGGCCTGGCTGGCTAGTACTAATTACATCTCAGGCAAGTGCTGGTTTATCTGGTGCTCTGGCAGATGCTCACTGATCCAGGAGCCAGGTGTAAATCCCACTGTATGTTCTCTCTGTCAGCCTGTGTTTACCAGCATGTGGAGGAATCCTGAAGGGGATAGATCAAATAGAATCCATGTGCCTTACCTGTCTTACTCACTTAAAAATATAATGATATATAAAGAAGAACCTATACCACTCAACACCAAGAAAACAAACAATCCAATTAAAAAATGAGCATTTTTCCAAAGAAGACATCCAGATGTCCAATAGACACATGAAAAGATGCTCAACATCACAAATCATCAGGGAAATGCAAATCAAAACAACGAGGTGTCACCTCACACCTCTCAGAATGGATAACATAAAAACATAAGAAATAACAGGTGTTGGTGAGGATGTGGAGAAAAAGGGACTCTCGTGCATTGTTGATGGGAATGCAAGCTGGTGGAGCCACTGTGGAAAACAGTTCCTCAAAAAACTAAAAATAGAACTGCCACATGATTCAGCAATTCCACTACTAGGTATTTACCCAAAGAAAACAAAGACACTAACTCAAAAAGATACATGCACCCCCATGTTTATTGCAGCATTGTTTATAATAGTCAAGATATGGAAGAAACCCAAGTGTCCATCCGCATTAAGCATCATCTGAAGAAGATGTGGTGTACACACACACACACACACACACACACACACACACACACAGGAATATTACTCAGCCATAAAAAAGAATGAAATCTTACCATTTACAACAACATGGATGGATCTAGAGGTTATAGTGCTAAGTGAAATAAATTGGTCAGAGAAAGACAAACACTGTATGATTTCACTCATATGTGGAATTTAAGAAACAAAACAAAGGAACGAAGAAAAAAAATATAAACCAAGAAACAGATTCTTAACTATAGAGAACAAACTGGGGGTTCCTGACGGGAGGTGGGTGGGAGGATGGGTGAAATAGATGAAGGGGACTAAGAATATACTTATTGTGATGAGTAATGTCTAGAATTGTTGAATCATTATATTGCGCACCTATAACTGATATAACACTTTATGTTAACTATACTCGAATTTAAAAAAAGAGTATGATGGCATCTTTTGAACAATCATCTACCGTACATATATTGTTTCTCTCATGAAATTTATTTAAAAATGCTATTACCTTGGTACCTAAATTCTCAGAGAAAATACAGAGGACTAGAAAAGGCATATATAACTTTTCTATTGCTATATATTAGTTGAAATTATATGGAAAGTTCTCTGATAGGGCCTGTGCCTTTTTATGCCCCACACAGTTAAAATATAATATTAGTGAAAGAGATAAATAACATCTACAAATAAAAACAAATTAATAATAAATGGAAAGAAATCTAATCAATTGTTTCAGCCAGGCTCTGAGCTTTCATGCATTTCCTCATCACCAGAGGGGATGGGAATAGAAAGTATTCTTTCATATGGCATAAAAGTGAATTCTCTTTCTTTCACCTGTGGACCAACAAGGGAATTAAAGAGAAAGAGAGAGAGAGAGAAATAGTTAAATAGTTGAGAGTCCAAAGCAAACACAGTAACAAATATCTTCAAAATAGACAGAATAGGTGGCATCCTGATTTAAACATGGCAGTTCACTAGGGACATGTAAAAACTGCCCACAACCCCCATTTACAAATTTGATTAAGGGATCTAAGATTTTATGGGTTTTTTTAAAAAACTGAAACGGAGGTAGGCCATTTGAGAATGTTCACGTGGGCAGGTCGTTGGGTTATTTGTCTATGCTCCTTATGGCGGTCCAGCATTTGAAACAGAATTTAGCTCGTGTCCAGGAGTGACCCGGACTGTCCAGGGATCCCTATGGCCACCATTTTTTGAGCACTTAATGGCAGGCGCTGCCTAAGTGCTTCTCCCTCCTCGACTAACTAAATGTCAGTGTCTCTGTGTGGACCACCCATTCCCATTGGATTCTTTTTTTTTCTTTAGGGGAATGGGGATGGGGACATGGATGGGGAATCGGAATTTTCATTAATGTTCTGGGTGCTCTCCAGAAAGAATTCTGGCACTTAAAATGAATTGATTTTAAACTCTCGACCTTAATACTCTGGGGAGGTTCAGAAGAGAAGCCGTGAGAACAACTGGGTTTCATTAGGAAAGAAAAGGGGACATCCAGCCTTCAAGGAGACAGCTTCCCAGTTTGGGCACTAATCGGTTTGTCAGAGGAGGGAGGGTCCTAACAATGAGAACCGGCTGTGCGGGCTGAAAAGGGGCTCTCGGTTTGGACCGCAGCCCTCCTCGTGTGGTGTAAGGCTTGCTGCTCATCACCAGACCTTTCTGAGCCGCCCTCTTCCTGGGAACTGGGCTCGGCGACGTCCCGCCGGCCTAGGGACCAGGCAGCCCCAAGGGCCTGACCCGCGGACCAGCGGGCTCCGGGACGCGGGCGGCGGCCGCGGCGCCTTCATTAGAGGGCGCTCTGGGGGCGGCTCCGCCGCAGTCTCGGCTCCCGCCGCTTCCTCCCGCCGCCCCTCCGCGCCACCCCGGCGAACGCGGCCGGGCCCGGGGGAGCGAGTCTCGGCGCCGCCGCGGACCGGGCGCGGGCCGCGCCGCAGCCGGAGCGGGGTCGGGCCCCGCCGCCGCCTCCTTCCGCCGGCCCCGCCGCCGGCCATGCATTCTTCCGGCTCCTCTGGCTCCCGCAGCCCGGGCCGGGGCCCGGCCAGCCCGAGGTAACCTCCGGCTCGGCGGGCGCAGGCCCGGGGCTGCGGCGGCGCCGGGCCCGGAGAGGCGCGGAGGGGGCGGGGAAGGGGTGTCGTCGTCGTGCGGCCCGGGGAGGAGGCGGCGGCGGCGGCATGAGGGACGAGGGCGCGGTAGGCCCCGAGGAGGAGGCGGGGGCGCGGGGCATCCGCCCGCCTCCCCGGACCCGCCCCGGTGACAGGTCCGGCCTCTGAGTCCCCGCCGTTCCTCTGTCCGCAGGCAGCCGCGAGGGGAGTAGGGCGCCCGCGCGCCCGCTCGCGCCGCGCCTCGGCCGCCGCCGCGTCCATGACCGCGACCCCTCGGCCGGGGACACCCGCCGCCGCCGCCGCGCAGCACCGCGCCCCGGGCCGCCAGCCCCCGGCCCCGCTCGCCCCCGCGCTCCACCGCCCGCCTTCCGCGCCCGCCGAGGTGAGCCCCGCGCGCCGGCCGCCCCCGCCGCCGCCGCCGCGACCCCTTCGCCGGGGCCGCGGAAACCGCTGCGGGCGCCCCCCCGAGCGCTGCCGTCGCCTCTTCCTCCGCGCTTCTTCCATCACCCCTCGCTCGCCTGCCCTCTGCTCGGGGACTTCATTCTCTTCATCCGTGGCCCCGGTGCCTTCACCTCCTTCTGGCTTTTGCTCCCCTCCCCCTACTCCCGTCCTTCCTCCTCTCGCCGTATTAGCCCCCACTTTCTTCCTCTCACCTTTCTGCCCTCTTTTCTAGGCCCCTCTCCTTTTTCCCCTAAAAAAAGGTGTGGGGGGAGACAAAAACCCCTTTGCCGCTAATGAACCCCGTTAGCGTAACTCTTTTTGCTAAGGCGAGGGATCTTTCTAAGGCACGATCGATGTGCAGGAATGGTGGTGGTGCGGGTACCCAGGTTCTCATAGCTGGGAAATGGGATCGGGTCCCTGCAACAGCCTTCCTTCACTCGTGTCGTCAGTTTGGAGAGACTGAGGGTGTCTGAAGCGAGTGGCTCTGTTTTTCTTCCTGAAAGTCCACACAGCCGACTGCAGTGAGGCGCGGTGCGGGGACAGCCGCTGGTTAGTTAGTGGGAATAGTATTATCATTTGCTAAATATATTATGACATACCCTGTGCCTCTGTGAACAGCTCCCTTGACCTTGTGCGGCTCCTCCTCCCTCGCTCTCTGTCCCCCTCTGGAATTTCCCGGAGAGATCACCGAGGTACTACACCGGGAAAGCTTAGACCCTCTCGGTTTTTCTGGTGTTTTTGTGCTGGAGGCGATTTCTGTGTTGGTGACTATCTGGATGTGTGTAATCCATTTTCCTTTTTAAATGAATTTTTCTTTCACCTCAGAAAGACAGGACGGACGTCCATGTGAGCATGGCTGTGACTTTGGAAGAGGCTCCGTGGCTGGGCTGGATCGTGGTGAAAGCCCTGATGAGGTTTGCCTTCATGGTCGCCAACAACCTGGTTGCTATTTCATCCTACATCTGCTATGTAATTATACTTCAGCCCCTTCGACTGCTGGACAGTAAGCGGTTCTGGTATATTGAAGGAATCATGTATAAATGGCTTTTAGGAATGGTGGCTTCTTGGGGATGGTACGCTGGATACACAGGTAAGAGTGTGAGCACTTTTGTTTAACGCCTATGAAACAATTTGTAATGTTATGCTTATAAGTCAGGAGCCATGATTAAATATATATTACACTTTGGGTTGAAGGTGCTTTGCTGCTTTGGCTCTTGAAAAAAAACAGAAAACAATCCTTTTGAGTTTTTTTCAGAATCCCAATTTAGGAAGGATGATATTTTCAGATGTATAATTTCATAGTCATATACTGATAAATTTCTTAAATAATGACTTTAATGTGCTTGATATGCACCTAGAGGAATAGGCGTGGGTTATATAGGACCTGAGGGCTTATAAAATGAAATAACATATTTAGCCCCTAAATACATTAGGAATTTAGAAGAAGGACTGAGCCATGTTTGTGCTAAGATAGTTTAATAAAAGTTTTTTCATTTAATGTGGTATTGTACTGTGTTAACACTTTGAGCCAAGCAGAACATGGCTTTCTTTTCTGTTACGTATGTTTCTTTTGTTTACTAGAATCTATATTTTAATCTCATAAATCACTATTAGACTCTTAAATGTAAGAATTAAGTTTTATCTTTGTTAATTTATATTCTGGGTGTCTTTAAGTAGATTTATATTTCTGCCTTTAAATTGCATTTTGGGGAGCAGGAGTAATGCTATTCTGAAGCGGACTTTTAAAGAACTGAATGAGAAGTAGTGTTTGTTTTTATTTTCTGTTTATAAGCTTTCTGTGCTTTGAGAACTTGGGCCTCTGCTGTGAAAATTCTGTCTTGTTTATTACATTTATTTGACTTTTTTCCCCCTAAGAATTGGGATGATGAAAAAAAAAGCATTGAGGTTCTAGTACTTGTCTTAGACATTGAGGCTTTTATCATAGAATTTTATAATTGATGGCTTCCTTAGCGATCATGCCGCAGATGCTGCGGTCAGTGGAGTCTAGTTCAGAGCTTGGAAGAATGAGGAGGGTACGAGAGTACTCTCAGGGTCAAACAGCACGGCAGTTCCCCATTTTAAATTCTCTGTCTTCTTCTTTCCTGCCCAGGCTGCATCTGCAGATTTTATCCATACACACAAGAAAAGGACTGACAAAACATAGGTTTTATGGAGTCTAACAGACTCTTGCTAGGTCAGAGTGCTCTCAGTTGCCCCAGATGAAGCATTTTTTCCTTCTGGCAAAGCTATGTATTATTCTGCAAGACCCAAAGCTCCTGGGATAGTTTATGCATTGCTTCCCTATCTGGGTCTCATTGAGATCCCGACGCTCTTTGGATACAGTAGGTGAGCTTCTAGTCCTTTTTTAGGACCTTGTGGTAGTAGTAGTAGTAGTGGTAGAGAAAACAAAGGAAGTTCTCATCTATGATGCTGAATTCTTATCTGAGTTACACTGCTGTCTTAGAATTGCTTTGCTCTGTATAGTTTAAGCGTCACCAAATATGGTATGTGGTACTAGTGACTTTGCTCTGCACATAATATACTCCTTTGCCGGTTTTAAATCAACTCATAGTATTTTTAGATAAAGTTCTAGAAGTTCATTCTACTTAAACACAGTGAAATTAGTGAAACGTTTGTGCTTGTGTGTGTGGTTTGTGTATAGGCGTTAGCATGATGAGAAGCTGAACAACATTCGGCATTGACCTTGAGATTATACTGAGTGCAGTGGTGCTGCTTGAAGTTAAAAGTTAGTTATCCTTTGGCCACAGCATGGCCGCGACGCATTTCTGAGCATATTTTCTTGCGTTGTCTTTCCCTTGCTGACTATGGAACTTCGCAGTTTCTTTTGCCACCTGCTTGGAAAGTGGTCTTGGCGTGATCTGCATATTTTAGTCTTTCTGAAGCATCTGTTCTCTTCAGGCTACTGCATTCTGACCATTTAAATAGAGAATATTTTAGTGTTTATGTTTTAAATGGTTTTCCTATAGGTGGAATACTTTGAGAGGGTCTGGTCCTGGCCTGATCGCAAGGGAACGGAATCTAGAGGTCAAACAAATGTAGAAATGACTTTCGTGGAAAGCCACAACTGGGTTAAAGAAGCAACACAAGCAGGGGCTGATGAGCAGATGTACCCGTGAGTCTAGGAGGTTATATTAGCCTTTGGTCTGGAGTATGTGTTCCATTTCTTCCCTTTGTATCAAGAGGAAGGTGAGTTTCAGTTTTTTCCTTCCCCGGTGCTTAAGTTTCACAGATGGAAAATTGAACATTGCCAAAGGAATTCTGCTCAGCAGATCTGGGATGTTCATGTTTTGGAATAAAAACTGCCAAACTGTTGAAAAACCACTTCTAAGGAAAATTTAAATATTAATTAAGTAAATGTTAATTGGGAAGCTGAAAATTGAATATTGGTATTGAATATCATTTTTTCAAATTGTGATATTTAGTCTAAGACCAGGTAGCCAGCTCTGCTACTTACGTTGATTCTCTAACCTACAGTACCCCATATGGTAGGTACTTAGCCGAATGCAGCTGTTTTAATTTAAATTAATTAAAATGAAATAAAATTTAAAATACACTTTCTCAGTCACACCAGCCACCTTTCAAGTGCTCAGCACTGGGTGGCTAGTGGCTACTGTACCACAGAGCACAGACACACAACACTTGCATCACCACAGAAAGTTCTATTGGGCAAATCTGATAAATAGTGTGCCTTTCTCCTTTTTCATAGGAAAATACATTTTATCTCTATAGAAAGGCTATTTTTCTAAACACAGTTCTAAACACGTTTCTCTTGGGAAGACCTAGGAAGATTTATTAAGTTTTATAAAATTGTCTTTTAATTTGAGGCAAATGTCACAAAAATGAGTCCATTAAACTCAGACTTGCTTCTTGGATGGCGAATGGTGAGGCTAGTCAGCCCAAGACCTTGAATGAACATTCTTGTACTTAGTTTGTGTTTTCAGAGCTGGAGTACTGCCTATGGACACAGAACACGGAGAAAGGGCTTTTCTGGTCTTTCTGCCTGTTTGTGACTTTCCAGGGGAACACATTTCTTGAAAGAACTCTGGGGACATTGGGGTTTTCATCCCTAGCTTGCTACTACTAGGTAGTGATGATTGCTACTACCACATTTCCTTTCATGGAAAGTGCTGTACGCACATCTCATGTTGAGGAAAATTTGTGTGCTGCCTTTGCCCTAAGATTTCAAGAGCAAACCAGAAGAGGTCCTAACTTAACTAATGATCCGTTTCTGCATGTTTTATTCAGATCTGGGATAGATCATTACGCTTCTCTCCCCTCAATTGAAGACTGGCATATTTCAGAGAGAGATTTTTTTTTTTTAATTTAAAGATTTTTATTTATTTATTTAACAGAGAGAGAGACAGAGAGAGAGCACAGGTAGGCAGAGCGGCAGGCAGAGGCAGAGGGAGAAGCAGGCTCCCCGCTGAGCAGGGAGCCCCATGTGGGGCTCGATCCCAGGACCCTGGGATCATGACCTGAGCCGAAGGCAGATGCTTAACCGACTAAGCCACCCAGGTGCCCCGAGAGATTTTTTTTGAACAAAATGTTTTTAAAATAGTTCATTTTGATTTTCATTCACTTACCTTAATAAATTTATTGGTCCCTATCCAAACACATTTAATTAAAGTCTCTTACACAAAATCATTTGAAAAAATTCATTATAAGTGGAAGCTCCAGAATTTCGATAAAGGCTAAGAGTCTTTTCGGCCATAGTCTGACTGGAAGGGAGCTGGGGTGTCGAGAGGCTTGCCACCCACCAGGTTGTTTTTGCCTAGCAAATGCTCTCTGCCTTAGATTGGTGGCCTTAGGGAAAGCTGACAGAGATAGGCTTCGCTTCCTCTCATTCCCCATGCGGCAGCTGTCAGGACTCTGTGGGTCTTTGAAGGTTATTTGATTCTCTGATAGTATTTTACTTTTTTTGCTGGGGTACAAATTCATTGTGTGAGAAAAACTATTAGGAATTATATCTGATGTTGAAATTCTAGAGAAAGCTTTAAGAATATATCTCCTAGAGCAGTATTTTTCCACCTTTGAGTCATAAGCCAATTTAGTGTGTCAGGCTGAACATTTAAAAAAAAGTGAAATAGAATAGAGTGAAGATGAAAAAATCAGAAGTGTGTGTATCTGTACTGGGGAGTGCTACAGAATGTATTTTTTACTGTGAGCCCTCAACATTTGAAAGGCATTGTTCTAGTGGAAAGAGCACTGCAGTTTAGAACTGGGAGTCGCATGGCTTAATCTGGCTTTAACTTTAATATCTTTGCTCCCTGGTGGGGAGTGAGATCCTTACTGGCTAGGTGCCTACAGGGCTGCGAGCTCTTTACAGATAGAGATGTGGTCTTTATAACCCTAGAGCCTGGTTTGTTGCCTGAAGCTCACAGAGGGCCCCTTAGGTATTTCTTGAATGATTCCTTTTTTCTTTCTTGGTCCCAGCTGAGGTGCCTTGGCTGCCTACCTTCCTGAAACATCAGAGAGCAAGGACATTGCAGTCCACAGAACACAGACCCTGAACTGGTTGATGTTTTTCACACATATGCATATATATCCATTTCCTACAGTATCACGTTTGTTAATCTAACACACCTTTATTGAGCTTCTATTATGTGTGGGAACAGGTGTCGTGGAGGTGCTGAGATGCACAAGACATAGTGGCTGGCTTTAAGGAGTTCGCAGAAGCCTTGGTGGGGAAGACAGTGCACCGACAACGAAAACATCCTGGTAGAATGCTCTAACGGAGATGTACCGTGGGATTAAAGAGGAAGGGCTCCTGATCTCGCATCGGTGGTAGGTGGTAGCAGACAGGGAATAGGGAATTTAGGGACTGAGTGGCTTTAAATGCCTTTTTTTTTTTTTCCCCCATTAGGGAGATATTTCTCTGTGGGGCTAACTGGATAATCAGTAATTACAATAGATTTAAAAGACTTGCATAATGTGTCAGTTTAAAATCTGTTTCCTTGTGTTGGTAATATTAGCTAAGTATAAGCCAGGCAGGGTCCTGACTATTTCAGGCACTAAATGCTCACAACGGTCTTACCAGGTTGGTGTAATAATATCTTCCTTTTGTTAGTGGTGTTGAAATTCAAACAGCGAGGGTCACAGTTACTTCTCCTTAAGCACTGAATTGTTGCCACAGGTAGAGTCGTTATTGACCTTTGTATAATATTCCTAGAGTCTCTTAATCTTCCCTACCCGTATGCTCTTTTGTTTCTGAGGCATGAAATCTCTTTCCAAAACTACAGCACCTGAAAACAATGTCATAGCTAGGGGTTTCTGCAGGAGGTTAGGAAAAATTGTTGCTTCAAGGGAAATACTTGTAGTATACTGTAAAGTTGATGAAATACCACTTCCTTGAATCTCTACCCTTACAGAAAACAACAGTTCAACTGGAATTTTCGTTCTTGAGTGCTTCACAATAGATTGCCATCAGAGTGAGGAGTTATTGCATGATGTTAGGTCCACAACATCATGGGCATGAATCCAGGCAAGGAGTTTTCAGTACAGCATTTTGATTTTTATATGGAATACCATTAAATGTAAATATTATTAAATGCTTTAAACTCAGCAATCTGGTAGTACTCTAAATTTGATATCTGGTCTTATTTCAAAAGATCATATATAATTGAGTAGTTTATTTAGTTTTTTTTAGTATACAAAGTATACTCATTCATGCACACATATCCATATGCGTTATGACAGAAACACATGAAGCAGTATTTGCAGTGTTTGTAGTGGTTATGACCACAGACTCTGGAATCAGAGCTGGGTAAAATGCTTCCTACTTTCTTTTTATGTTTGCCTGATATTTCTTTGCCCATCCTTTTGTTTTCAAACTTTTAAAATTACTTTGATTTAGATGTATGTCTAGTAATTAACATGGAGTTAGGTTTTGCTTTATGAGTAAATTTGGTTTTCTTTTTTAGAACATCTGTTTAATTTTTATTTTTATTATTTATTTATTTGAGAGAGAGAGCACGAGCGGAGAGGAGGGGCAGAGGGAGAGGGAGAAGCAGACTCCCTGCTCAGCAGGGAGCCTGGCGTGGGACTCGATCCCAGGACCCCGGGATCCTGACCCGAGCCGAAGGCAGACGCTTAACCGACTGAGCCACCCAGGCACTTTATGAGTAAATTTGTAAAGCTCTTTGTTTTCATATGAGTTGAATCCATTTACATTTATTCATATGTCAGATATGCTTTATCTGGGCTCTGGCATTTTATTTTATGTTTTCTGTTTCTTTTGTTTGTTTGTTTTTTTAAAGATTTTATTTATTTATTTTGACAGAGAGAGACACAGCGAGAGAGGGAACACAAGCAGGGGGAGTGGGAGAGGGAGAAGCAGGCTTCCCGCTGAGCGGGGAGCCCGATGCGGGGCTCGATCCCAGGACCCTGGGATCATGACCTGAGCCGAAGGCAGACGCTTAACGACTGAGCCACCCAGGCGCCCCTTATGTTTTCTGTTTATATATATATACATTTTAGGTCTGTCTTTCACTGTGTTGTCTGCTTTTCTTTGCTGTTTTGTTGTGATATTTAGGTAGGTTTCTATTTTAGGTTTGTTTTGTATTTTATGGTATTTAGGTAGGTTTGTATTTTAGTCTTGTTGCTTTATATGTTGTTCTTAGTTCTCTGTTGATAGTAACTCTTAGTTCTTTTCAAGGAACAGAGGTAAAATTCTGTTTAAATCTTCTCTTCTCTCTTCCCCTTTTCCTTCTCCATCACCCAATCTTAGTCAATATCAATAGTACTTATTCACAATAGTATTTGCATTTGTAATATTATGTATGTTTGTACTTCTAGTACTTGATTTTGTGAGCTTTAAGACTATCCATTGACTCCCAGCTATTACGTCAAGTTATCGGTAAGCTTATTACACTTCCTGCTCTCTTTCTCCCAATTTTTTATTATTTGCATTTATACATTGTCAAGGCCTATAATATTTATGTTCTATTTATCACCCTTATCTCCTTCTGTTTTAGTCCTGATTCTTCAGTTAAATATATGTATAATGCTCACCCAAGCACTTTTGCAGTTTTTCCCAGTCATTCTTTGGTTGGCTGAAGTTCATTCGCTAGTAATTTCTCCATAAAGAATAATGGGAATGATATGGGAATATTATTCTTACAAACATGTTTAAAACTTCCTTTCTTTGTTGCCTTACATTTGAAGGACAGTTCAGCAGGTAATAAAATCCTTGGTTCACCTTTTCCTTGAGTAATATAGGTGTATACAAATGTCTTCTGACATTAAATGTTGCTGCAAAGATGTGTGAAGCCAGCTTGGATTTTTTTCCCCATATAAATTATTTGATCTTTTTTGGCTATCTGCCCAAAGGTTTCTTTCTCTCTAATATTTAGTAATTTTACTAGGATATGCTAGTATAGGATAAGCTGACACATGTGTGCCCTTTTATTATGTTGCTTTAAATCTTTTTATTTCAGGGAAGTTTTCTTTAATTATATCTTTAAATATTTATTTCATTTGCTGTTTTAGTTTTCTCTTTTGGTGACCCTAATTTTATGTTTGGATCTCCCTTTGTGTATCTTTTTTCAATCTGTCATTTTCTCTTTAATCCTTTTAAATACTTTTTCATGTAGTGTATGTTTGTCTTTAATGTCTCTTACTGTGTCTTCTGCAGTGTCTCTTCTCTTTGTTCTCATTTCAGTTTCTTCTTCATTTCTGTGATGGTTTTGTGTATTCTTCTGTTTCTTTCTTGAGTTCTACCAGTTCATGCTTTCACTGTTCCTCTTGTCTAGACATTTCTTCCTTGAGTTCTTATATTTATGCTTTGTGGTTGGCTTCATAGTGGTAGTGACTTTACTGATTTTCTTACATTCATGCAAGAATATTTAGTTATAATTTTTATCTTATCTGTTGTAATATTTTTCTAATGAGCATTCTTCTAGAGTTGGTACATTATGCTGCTCATTTCTGCCATTTTTCTTATGGTATCTCTAAGTGAATGCTGTGCCAGTTACCTTTTTATTCCTTGTACTTTAACGAATTGGATTTTTCTCAGTCAGCTATTTGTAGGAGGTATGGGTAGGAGGGCCAGATTTCTGCCTCAGAGAACATCTTTTTACATATGGCACCTGGGTGTGCTTCTCTATGTTGCCACAGGTCCTCTGCTTCTCCGAGCCAGACTGAGCCTAGGTGGCTTTTTGCTACCACTTCTGGACTTCACACTCCTTCCTTTGCAGCTGTGACTAGAGGCACCCATGCCAGTGTAAACCCCTCTCCTTAAAGAAGTGCATTTTTACTGTTGTTTTGGAGCTCTGCCACTGCTGGGCAGTCCTCATCACGTGCCACATTCTGTCTCGGCTCTCCACTCCCATCATAGATTCTTTCTGATATCAGCCTTATTTGATCTTAGCCCTGATCTCATGTATTCTGGAGTTTTTATGTTTTTGTTTTTCTCCCAGGTTTGCTAAAAAAAAGGAGTTTTGTAAAGTTTTTTTTTTTCTCTTTATCCTTGTTGCTATGTGTATTTTTTAGGAAGATTCATGTCCATGTTCATATCAGAAAGTACAACACAAGATTTTTATTCAACTATGTATTTATAATTCAGATAGCTGTGTCACCATTCTACTGTACTACTAGTTGATTATTATAAACTAGAGATCAGTTTTACCACCTAATTCATTTTCTTTTTTCTTTTTATTTTTTTTTTAGTAATCTCTACACCCAGTGTGGGGCTCCAACTCACAACCCCAAGATCAAGAGTCCCATGCCCCTCTGACTGAGCCAGCCAGACACTCCCCTAATTAATTTTCTTTAAGGTCGGTCCAAAAGCAAGAAATAGCCTCCCCAATTTTTTTTTTTCTTGTAGTGGTTCCCAAACTGTTTTGATTCTTGGACTGCTTGTCAGTATAGTTAAGACATCCACTCTATTTCCACTTGGCTACAGTAAAAAAGTGTCACCAAAATGAATGGAAGTGAGTGACCTTCGGTACTTCAGTAAGGAGTATGTATGAAATGTAATCTCAATACTAGTCTCTACAATCTGGTCTTTGGATCATCTTGAAAACTTTAAGGGTGACCAATGCCCCCCAAACTTTGATAAATACATTTATAGTATATTACACATATTAAATATATTCAGCATATGTATAATATATCTTAGTTATATATGAAGTATATTATATATTAAATATACTGTATTTATAGTTTATTTGTTATAAACTAGTTTTAAGAGTTTCTTTTCAGAGTTTGCAAACTAGTGGCCATATTCAGCAGCTTGATGTGCTTGTTTTGGCCTTTGCAGTATTTCAGCTTTTTTTTGATTAGATGCCAACATTTCAAAATTAGGGAGATTTCACAGAACATAAAAAATAAAACCAAAACTTCCTTGAGAAATTAGAATTCTGGCTCTGCTGGGCCCTCATTCCTGTCTGGCAGAAGTTTGCTGGAGTTAAGTGATGGCCACCTCCTTCAGATGGATCCTCTGATCTCTAGTTCACCCGAGATACCCCACTGCTTCCTTGTCTTACTCTGGGCCTGCTTTGCTCATTTACATTACTTGCCTAGACCCCAGAGGCATAGGTGATGTTCATTTTAAAAAACTCAAATAACAATTACTAGTCTATTTCTCTTAGGCATATGATAGTTTTGCATTTGAATGCCTTACCAGTCCCTATAAGCTCATGAGCTCTACCATTAAGAACTGAGTTTGGGGCGCCTGGGTGGCTCATCGTTGGGCATCTGCCTTCGGCTCAGGTCATGATCCCAGAGTCCTGGGATCGAGCCCCGCATCGGGCTCCCTGCTCCGCGGGAAGACTGCTTCTCCCTCTCCCACTCCCCCTGCTCGTGTTCCCTCTCTAGCTGTGTCTCTCTCTGTCAAATAAAAAAAAAATAAAAAAAATAAAAATCTTTAAAAACTGAAAGTTTGTTAGAGACCTCAGCTGTGGATTTCATGTAGCAAAGGCATGTGATAGGAACTGAGAAATGAAGTGTCATTAGTAAGAATGTGGTCACAAGGTTTTTCAAATTTCATGTACTATATTACTAACTCGGTGAAATATTTCCACTGTTGTACACTCGTTAATTAGTAGAAACTTCATTTCTTCTTCTGAATATAATCATATAAAATCTAGGTTATTTTTTTAAGATTTATTTCTTTTAGAGAGAGCAAGTGGGGGGAGGGGCAGAGGAGTCAAGCAGACTCCCCGCTGACCATGGAGCCCGGCTCCATCTCACCACCCATGAGATCATGACCTGAGCTGAAACCAAGAGTCTGCCGCTCAATCAACCGAGCCACCCAGGCGCCCCATAAAATCTACATTATTAAAATTAGTTACTTCTCCTTGCTTTTCATGTTTTGAAATATTAAAAACAAAGCCAGCCCAGTTGATTTCTGTATCTTTAAATTACAGTACAAAACTAGTATTGTAAAAAGCATGCATAAATTTTAGTTGTGAGGTTATACTTTTTCTTATGGTTTAATAGATCTGATGAAGTTTGCTAACATAACACTTTTCCCAGACTTTTTTTCTTCTCATTAAACTTTAAGAAACATTATGAATCATGTACGTAAGATGTATTTTGCATATGCTATTAATTTGAAGCTTGCATTATTTGGCATTTTAAGGGAAAAAAACATCTGTAAATTTAAACACATCACGATGTTTCTGAATCATCAGAAGACTAAACTATGATCAGTATAGATTTAGTGTTAAGAATATATAATATATATTTAAATTGAAGTATAATTCACATACGATAAAATTCACTATATTAAAATGTACAATTCAGTGGTTTTTAGTATAGTCCAAGATTGTACAACCATCAGCACTAATTCCAGAATATTTCATCACCCTCAGGAGAAACCCAAGCCCATTAGCAGTCACTCCCCATTTCCTCCTCCCTTCAACCCCTGGCCACCATGAATCTATGTTCTGTCTCTTTGGATTTGCCTATTCTGGACATTTCATATAAATGGAATTGTATAATATGTGGTCTTTTGTGTCTGGCTTCTGTCACTTAGCATGTTTTCAAGGTTCACCCATATTGTAGCAGGTATCAGTACTTCATTCCTATGTATGGCTGAATAATACTCCATTGTATGGATAGAACACATTTTGTTTATACATTCATCAGTTGATGCACATTTGGGTTGTTTCCACATTCTAGCTATTGTGAATAATGCTATGAACATTCATGTGCAAGTTTTTGTGTGAACATATGTTTTCAATTCTCTAGGACCTAAGAGTCAAATTGCTGGGTCATATGATAATTCTGTGTTAAATTTTTGAGGAACTGCCAAATTGTTTTCCATAGCAGCTGTCCCATTGTACATTCACACCAGCAACGTAGAAGAGTTCCAGTATCTTTGCTTTCTCACTAAGACTTACTATTGTCTAGACTTTTGTTGTTCTTTTAATTTGGCCAAACTAGTGGATGTGAAGTGGTAGCTCATTATGGTTTAGATTTGCATTTCTCTAATGACTAATGATGTTGAGCATTTTTTTATTTGTTCATTAGCCATTTGTAAATCTTTGGAGAAATGTCTATTCAAATCCTTTGCCCATTTTTTAAAAATTAGGTTATTTGTCTTCTTATTGTTGAGTTATAAGTTTCTTTCTATATTCTGTATACTACACCTATCTATTTTTTCATTGGTTGATTTCATTGGATGACTCTTTTGGTGTCAGATCTAAGAAACTATTGCCCAGTCAATATCATGAAGATTGTCACCTATGTTTTCTTTTGAGTTCAGCATTTATACTTAGGTTTTTGATCCATTCTGAGTTAATTTTTCTATATGGTGTAACATAAGGGTCCACACTTCATTCTTTTACATGTGGACAGCCAGTTGTCCTAGCATTGTTTGTTGAAAAGACTGTTCTTTCTACATTGAATGGTTTTGGCACTCTTGTTGAAAGTCAGCTGGGATTAATTGGAATCAATATGAATTAATATTCATACTTGTGTTAAGGGACCCCTTCTTAACCTCTTTACTGAGGAGATGCTTTGTAGTTATGTGTTTGACTAGTAGTTGTCTTAGAAATATGGTTATAAGGAATAATTATTTCCAGTTTGTTCTCTCAAGAAAATATGACATTAGTTGTAGAAGTATCTTGTGTGATAGATCAATCAAATATTTATCGACTACCTACTGCCAATTAGCAAAGTTACTAATTTGTAAGATACTGTGCCAGAGAGTGTGATCTAGATTAATTCCAACCAAAAGGATTTTTGGCATAGTTTTTATTTTTGATAGATGGTTTTGGGAATAGTTGAGTTTGCTATCAACTATGTTTCCAAAGTGCACTGTGAAAAGTTTTCTGAAAAACGAAGATCAGTACGCACATTTTCCCTTAATGTGATGGTTCCATTTTTTTTAAAGTTAATTGAGTTCTTTGCAGAGAAGAAAATTAACTGGAAGCCAAATTTATTTTGTAGAATAAAATATAGATTACATGGATAAAGAACAAGGGTGTCGTTTGAATAAGAATTGTGGGCTGTTTTTATGGGTATAATAAAATTGCTTTTTGTATGTGAGAGACTGAGTTGGGCAGTCATTTTATTTTTACTTATTTTAATTTTTTATTGAAGTATAATTAACATAAATTATATTAGTTTCAGGTGTATAATATAATGATTCAACAAATTCTATACATTACTCAGTGGCCATCATGATAGATATACTCCTTCACCTGTTTTACCCATTTCCTGCCCCCAGCAGTCATTTCAAAACTGATATAATCATTTAAAGCCATTTTAAACCTCAGATACTTATATACAGATGTATTTTTAACAGGTAATAGATATTGCTAAGTAAGTGTGATGATAGAGATAGCATGATATATTAGAAAAAAAGCATTGACTTCTGAGTAGTATGAGTTTGGTTCTTGCCGCCGCCACTTGCTAATTGTGTAACTTTGAGGTAGTTATCTATCTGAGCCTCCATTTCATCATCGGTAAAAATGGAGGTTTTGTTTATCTCTTGTGAAGCCTAAATGTAAAGTGAATAGCATGGTGTTTTGTATTCTATGAAGAACTTAATAGTGTCATCATTATTATGATTATGATTACGATTATGTTAATGCCTAGGAAAACAACTATGTTAACCTCTTTGGAAAGGTATGTCTAAATGAATAAAAGCTAACACGGTTAGCTTTTATAGTCTGAGAAATACATTTGAGGATACTCAAGCTTAGCTAATAGTATATAGCTCAATACAGTTCTGCTTTAATCAATAAATAAAAATAATTTGTCATTAGTAATTTAAGCTCTAGTCCAACTAAAATATTAACTAATATTTATGTTTGTAAATTATGAAATCTTCAAAGCAGTTTATGTTGAACTACCTCCTAGTTAATTCAGCCACCTATTCTGATACCAAATATTTGAGTGCCGGCTCTGCCAGGCACTGTGCTGGTGGTGGGGGACAGTGGCAAATAAAACAGCACAGCTCGTCTTCTTCTGCGGTTGACATTTCATGCGGGAGACGACAGGAGTCACATGACAACCACATGATCACAACTGGGAAAAGGGCTGCAAAGAACAAGTGTAGGGGCTATGAGAGTAAGTAACAGGGGGCTGAATCTGGGGACAAGTGGTTTCAGGGAGGAATGGCTTCCTTGAGAACGTGAGACAGCTGAGTAGGTAGGAGTTGGCCAGGTGATGCTGGAGGAGGGGTAGCATGTTCAGAGGATGAAAAGGGTTGGTCATGTTTGAGGAACAAAGGGAGGGCCAGGTTGGCTGCAGTAGGGAGTGAATGAGGAGGAGAGGAGCAGGGGTGGGGGATGGAGGAGAGCTGAGGAAGCCAAATCCTTTGAGGTCTTGTCGGGCCTGTTAAGGATTTTGAAATTTATCCTAAGAGGAAACAGTTGAAGGATTTTAAGTCAGAGAATGATGGAATCAGACTCATATCTGTAATTCTATACTCTGCCTGCTTTGTGGAAGTGGATTAGAGTGAGGATATGCAGGGGCTACCCTCGGGAAGATTCTCACTTTATCCAGGTAAGGTAACAGTTGCCTTTCTAGCTGATGGCAGTAGAGGTGGAAAGAAGTGAACTGATTGGAGACTTTTATAGGAGGAAGACAGTCAGGACTTTTTGAGTCATAGGACATAGAGGATGCAGTAGAAGGGCAGGTGACAGGGATGACCATGAGGTTTCGGTGTGAGCTGCTGGGTAGATAGGGAAGCTCAGAGAAGAGGCAACGTTGAAAGGAAAGAGAAAACTTTAGCGTGGATGAGAAGCATCTAAGTGAAGCTCGGCAATAAACAACGGATACACCATCCAGAACTCAGAGGAGAAACCTGAGCTAGGAAGATAAATTGGGAAGTTACCCACGGTAGGTATTTAAAGCCAGGGGCTGGAGGAAATCACCCATGGAGATTGTAAGTGCCTGTAAGTACCAAGGGATCAGAGGCCCAGGATCAGACTGAGGAAATGCCGACATTTGAGGTGGGGGAGAGTGGGATGGTGGAGCTTCTGAGAACAGCTAGAGGAGTAGAAGGAATGCCTGCCCCAGGAGTGTGGTGGCAGAAGTCCACAGTGTTTCAAGGGAGGGGCTGGAGCATTGCTGCTGACAGTTTATGTTTTCTAAGATGAGAGCTGATTTATTATTCTCCTACTGCATTTGGCAAGAGCAGTTTCTTCGAGGTGGTAGAAGTGGAAACTGGATTGGAGTGCATTGGAGGTGAATGATAAATGGGAGGAGGTCAAATGGAAATGTGAACGTATGACTTCCCAGAAGTTTGGCTCTGAAAGAATAGAGGGTGATAGGTGCAAGAGAGAAAGTGGGTCAAGAGAAAGCTTTTCAGGTTTTTTTTTTCCCTTAGATTTTTGAGATGGAAAAGTCTAGATTTTGAACCACTTAGAGTAGTACATGATGAAACCCTGGTCATTTACTTACACGACTCAAATATTTAGGAAACTATCTTAGAGGAGATTGAATGAAGCAACACTTACCAGAGTTGGATACATTTCGTGGAAAGCACTTAGATGCTGGCTCTGGTAGCAGAGGTGGGCCGCGATGCAGCCCCTGCAGAGTTTGACCCTGTTCTGAACTCCTATTTACGAAAGCTGCTCTCCCTTGGCCCCTCTGCGTTCTCTCATTGATATTCTTCCTGTCCCCTGATAGTAGAACAAAATTCAAATTTGAAGATCTAATTGACCTTATTAAACAATTTGTGAATCAGGCAGCACCCCATCTAGCAAGTAGAGAGGTGTTCCCAGGATATGTACAAAAATTGAAGGATTTTATGGAAGGTGGGGGGCAAGAAAGCTATTAGCAAAAGAAAAGGATTGTTCCGGGCAAAGCCACTTTCTGGGGGGAAAGCAAGGTGTCTTTTTTTTTTTTTTTTTAAGGCAGGATGTCTTACACAGATTACCTCATCTTTCTTTGGGGGATGGAGAGGACCCAAAGCGGCAGACTCATTGGTGTGGATTGAAAAATTGCCTGGCTGACCAGGTTAAGATGACATTTCTGGGGGAGGTTGGAACTACAGTTAGATTACATATTAAATACCGGTTTGGGAACTCGGTCTAAGTGACAACCATTTGGGGCCTGTGGTTTTGTGTGTGTGTATATGTGTGGTTTTTTTTTTTTTAACACCCTCAAATCTGTTCTTCAGTTTCCTTGAAAATTTCTACCTACTCATCTAAACTCATGACATCCTGAAAGAGGACTTGGGCTGCCTCCATCTTGACCTCAAACTTTTTAGTTGGGTTCTTCTTTCCAGCTTGTCTCTTGGCTTAGGTGGAAGATCCTGAGGGCAAAGCATCCCCTGATGGGGGCCAGAACCACCCCTCAAGCAACAAGGACAGCCCTGGGCCAGCGAGACCCCATCCGTGATTGACCCCAAGAGGATGATCAATTTAACCTTCACTGCCTACCTGCTCGTTACCCACCCAACTTTGCCCCGTATTTTCCTTATAGAAACCGGAGGTATTTTCAGCATTTTGGAGACAGCCTTTGAGACGCGAGTCCACTGCCTTCTCAGTGTTGGCCTCACTGAAATACATTTGTTTCTTATTTCACCACCACTCATTTCTCTGCCTTTGTGTTTTGTCAGTGGCCAGTGGCCGAAGCTGATCTGTTTGGGATCCCCGGAACCAGGTGCTCTTGCTCTTCTTGGACCCTTTGCCCCCCTCCGCACACCGCTACAACCCCACTACTCCACCCACTAGTCTAGCTTCCACTGTTCCTTTCTGTCTGAGCCTCTTTGGCCTCTGCTCTGTAATTGTGGTTCCCAACCTTTGGGCTGCAGCACTCCAGAATTCTCTCAGGGTGAGAATCCACGTACATATTAAGTACCATCTGTGGATGAATAAACAATATGTCTTGTAAATATGTGTTAATCTTTTTCAAATATATGTAGCTGCATTTTAATTAATAAATCCCTTAAAAACATTATAGATGTTTTGTTGTTGCTTTTTGTGATGGATATTTTCACTCAAAAGAACTACTGTATAGATATCTGCCGTATTTTTTGACATTAAAAAAAGACTGTTCATGCTTGAAACAGGACATACTGCCCTACGACATAAAGCATTCAGATTTCCACTTCATGTATTTCACTGTTGCTTTACTTTTGCTCTTCCTGTCTCTTTAACTAGTTTGTCAGTTGCTTAAGGGCAGGGGTTATAGTTCTTCCTTTTATCTTTCTGTAGTGGTTGGCCAAGCCACAGCACCTGGGCCAAATCCAGCCCATTGCCTGTTTTTGTTTTTTTTGTTGTTGTTTGCGTGTGTGTGTGTGTGTGTGTGTGTAAATGTCCAGCTCCTCGTTTTTACAGATGACCATTTACAATCAATCTGATGATAGGAAACACTGCGAACCCTAACTAAGTGAGATGTTACCCCTCCCAAGAAAGAATTCCATTCTTCTCATTAGTGGACCGGTATTGCAAAAAGTTGTATTCAGCTTTATATTGTGAATTTTGTCCATTAAAAAGGTATAGAAATATGTTGGAAAACAAATTTGTCATGTAAATAGCTATGTAGTACATTCAATTTTGCCTCTTGGCCTATATAGCCTAAAATTACTGTCTGACCCTTTACAGAAAAAGTTTACTGACCCCTGCCTTAGAGTAATCATTCCCAAATTTGTCTGCACATCTGAATTATCAGAGGAGCTTTATGTATGTATGTTTTCCTCTCTCCTGGCGATTCTGAGTCAGTACATTGGGATGGAACCTGGGAACCTATATTTTTAATAAGCTATATGGTTGTTTGGGAATCACTGCCTTTTGATGCATTTGTAAGGTTAAACTCCCAAGAGCTAATGAAATGGATATTGGATTAGATGCCAGAGGACAGCTTATTATTTTCTTATTTCAACATTTATGGACTGTGGGACCTTTTCCAAGTAGTGACTTGTTCTGCAGGTTTTTACAAAATTTCTAGTTCATTTGTTTATAGATAGCTAATTCTTTTACCTTTTGGGGTTCTAAGAACTGCTCTTAGATCTAATGAAAGTTATGCCTCCCCCCCCCACCCTGCCAAAAGTGCACCTGTATTAATTTCCTATGACTGCCATTAGCAGATTAATTCAGAAGCGTGTAAGATAACAGAAATTTATTTGTTCACATTTCTGGAGGCCACAAGTTCAAATCAAGGTGTCAGCAGGGTCGCACCCTGCAGAGGCACTAGGTGACATTTGTTGCCTCTTCCAGCTTCTGGTAGCTCTAGGCATTCCTGGGCCTGTGGCTGTATCACTCCAGTCTCTGCCTCTGGGGCACATTGCTGCCTCCTCTATGTCTGTTCTTTGTGTGTCTGTTAACAAAGGACATTTGTCATTGATTTAGGGCCATCTGATAATCCAGGGTAAGCTCCTCTCAAGATCCTTAATTTAATCACATCTTTTACCCTACAGAGTAACATTCACAGGTTCTAGTGATATGGATACCTTGGGGGGGGGGTATTTTGGGGCTTACCACAGCACCTTTGCACATGCTCACAGTTTTACAGTTTCAAGGAGTTCACAACTCTCTGAAGTCTGTATATGGACTCCATGGACTTCAGGTTCGAACTTGCTCAGTGAGAAACACCTTTTGCCTACAATGTATTCTAGTTATTAGTCCCTATTCTCTCCTCTATGTCATGTTCTTCCATTCATCACCCTTTTACTACTGATCTTGAAATGATGTTGTCTTCTTCTCGTGACCTTAGATTCTTCAACTTAGCGTTTGCTTTTTGAGTTAGTTTCTCTGCTTCCTTTAGGAACGTTTTATCTTCTGATAAGATTTAACTGTTAAGAGAAAAGCTTTTCCCAAGCTTTTTAACTGAATTCTGCAGCAAGGAGACTAACTTCTGGGCAAAGCATGTGTAACTGGTAATGCCTCCAGTGAGAAGAGACGCTTACCTGAAGTACATGATGTGCCAGGCCTTCTAGCAAGTGCTTTCACGTGGCTTCGTATTAAATACTGAAACCAGCTCTCAGAGGGAGGTCATATCAGTGCCATTAAGTACATGAGAACATGAAGACTGGTGGAAGCTAAGTAACTTGTCCAGTGTGGGTGACAGAGCTCACAAGGGACAGCGCTGGTCTTTGAGGGAAGGTCTTGTACCCATGCTGTTTTCATTCTACCATGAAAACACAGCACACCTCCCTTTTAGTTGAATGCTTAGTAATCTCAGTAGGCAGAGGCTGTCTATACTGCAGTTTCAGGGGCCAGCAGACCTGGATTTCGGTCAGATTTGTAGTGCTTACTTATGGCATTACCTTGTTCAGTATCTTCTCGGATCCTTAGCTTTAAGTAAGACTGACACCCGGCTTGTATGCGTTACAGGGCTGCTGTGGCAACTGAGAGAATATGAATGAAAGCTCTTCAAAATTGGCAAATTTTACTAATATGTCAGATAATTAATTTCTCGGTTGATATATTTTTAATACTTACTTCTTTAGCTATCCTAGATTTCAGAGTTTGGGAATATGGTCAAGCCTCAAACCAGAGGCTGTATTAGCTCCAACTCTGAATTTCTTTGCTAAAGACCTCTTGGACGCCTGGCTGGTGTGAGTGCTTGTATCTGCTTTCTTCTCTTTCATTTTCAGAGGCATCCCCAATTTTGTCTAGCTCAGCTCCACTTAGGATATCTACATATGTGATAACTTACTGAGCAGTTCTCCCTCCTAGGTCAATTTTTAACTCATTGCCTCTTTGCCATGGGTTTGATGGGTGGCTCTGCAGACTCTTCCCCTTTTCTTTATCCCCCCTCCCAATTTCTTCACGCACTCATTCATCCAGAGATAGTCTCTTACCCAAAGCTAATATCCCCTCTCTCTTACTTCATCTCACTAATTACTGTCTCCTTCTATCTTTGCCCTTGTCTTCTAGGATATAAAGATACTACAGACATTCTCATCCTAAAACAATACCCCTCATTTAACAAACAACTACTCTCCTCCATCCCCACAGCCTTTCATTCCCTCCCTCCATCCCGCATACTGCCAGTTCCTTTTCCCTGTGGGCTTTCTGGGGTTTATAAGATAATATTCAAAATTCTGGTGCTCTAGTAAACTGGTCCAAGCCTGCTGTGCAGTCTTACCTTTTGGTATTCCTTTCTTTAGTCTTCCAGTTACAGTGCAGAATGTCCCTTTGTTTGGATTCCATTCCTTCCTGTTTGCTCAGGAGGAACCTTCTTCCAGGGTTAACGTCCTCTTTCTTTAACTTTCATAAAAATGCTCACGTTTCCAGTTACACTTACAAAGTTGGAGGATATGGTAATCTGGTCCATGTTCCCAGATATCAGCAAGAGACTGGAGCTGGACAGGAGTTGCCCTCTTTCAGGGCGGGGCATGTGCTGATTTAACACAATCCCACTACTTCCTACTCTCAGAGAGGATGCCACTTCCCTCACTTTTGTCACCTGCTTGGTGACAAAAAAGGAATTTTATATTTCCTGGCCTAAATTCTATTATCTGACTTTTAAAAGTATCTCTGTCACCTGACCTCGTATTTACAGATAATAGCCCTATTTTTCACTGTTCCCAGTCCCAGCTATCTGTTCCAGAAGGTGTCCACCCAGGCCCTGTTCCCCCATGTCTTTGGTATCTCCTCCCTTAATGTGTTAGCTCACAATGATTTCTTCTTCTCCTACCACCTGTGGTACGTATTTTCATAGATAATGCATTATTCCCCAGTGTGTCTTTTATTCTCAATAAGTGAGCAAACAACTTGCGGGCAGGGATCATGTAACATCAGTTGGAAAGTTTGCTTAAGTTTCAGATGGGAGAAAATGTATCTTTTAAAAAACTAAAATACAGCTCATTGAGATGCTGGTGAGTGAGATGCTGGCACGATGCCAGGACACCAGGCACACGAGAGGTGAAAATGACAAGGAACAGCAGAGTCATGATTCTGGTCTCAAGCTTACTCCAGGGCATTTATCTGTGGGCTGGGAAGGCAGGCAGAATTGCCTGTGCTATTTAAAATGTTCTCTGTTTCAGTTTTTTTCATTTCTCATTTCCCTTACCTTGTGCTTTCTCTCTTTTTTTTTCTTCCTGCCAAGCTCCTATAGTTGACTTCCATGAGTTAATTTCTTTGGGATGGCGTCCCAGTAAACTTTTATGTCCCCCACAGTGTTAGAACCCTGTTTCTCTATGAAGAGAATAAAACTAGTTGAATGAATGAATACAGCAATAAGTGCTTTGGGGGATAGTGAGCAGGAGGTAATGTAAATTAATTATACTTACCATCTGTATGTTTTTCTTTACAACTAATTTGGTCAGGCAAGAAGCAGCCTCAGAGTTCTGTTTCTTGTATTTGATTTAAAATATCTGTGAAGGGAGGAATTTGGGTTCAAATATCTCTAAATTCCTTTCTAATTCTAAACTTCATTAAAATCAAAACCCCTACCATTTAAAAAAAAGATTTTACTTATTTATTTGACAGAGACAAAGCGAGAGAAGGAACACAAGCAGGGGGAGTGGGAGAGGGAGAAGCAGGCTTCCCGCTGAGCAGAGAGTCCGATGCAGGGCTTGATCCCAGAACCCTGGGACCATGACCTGAGCCGAAGACAGAGACGCCTAACGACTGAGCCACCCAGGCACCCCAAACCCCTGCCATTTTTAATGGTCAGATTCTAAAGCTATTTAAAGCTCTAGTAGCAAAGCAAAGAAGTACCTACATTGCACACTTATTTCCTGGCAATTTGGTGTAATCTTTAGAAGTTAGAATTTCCCTTCTTCCAGTTACTCATTTCAGGAACCTGAGGCAGATACTACTGATTTCTGTTGCTTAAAATGTCCCAATGGAATCAAATTAAAGTGCCTGTGATTTAAATTCTGATCTCTGAATTTAGTATAGTGTTCTGTAGGTAAATGAAAGAAGCTATGTAAAAGGTTGGGAAAACAAACTGAGCAAATTGAGGACTTTGCAAAGAGTGAAGAAGTACTTTTATTGGAACATACTAGCAAAAGAAACTTAAGATGTAAATCTTAGCTACTTAAGTTCTCAGTGGCTTAAAAAAATAAATTTGGATCAGGCTACTTTGGGGGAGAGGTTGTTGGTGAATGTGAGAAAATGGACATTTAAGAAACAAATAAGAATGTAGTACATTAGTAAAATCTTTCATTATTACTTTGTTCTGGGGGGAGGGGAGAACTCCCTGAATTACAAAAGTAATAAGTCAAATGCCAAAAATGTGGAGAAACAGAACAATATAAAGAAAGGAGAAAAACCAGAGCAAAAATCATTTGTAGGTCTGCCATGCTGCTATAAGCATTATCCTTGGTAATCACATTTGCCCCCTGCCTCTAGCCCCCTGGCAACCCCTGATCTGTTCTCTTTCACTATAATTTTGTCTTTCTGAGAATGTCATATAAATGGAACCTTTTGAGATGGACCTCTTTCTCTCAGCATACTTGTGAAAGTCACGCAAGTTGTTGCATGTATCATTAGAGTGTTCTTTTCTTTTGCTGAGTAGTATTCCATTGAATGGATGTACCACAGTTTATAATATCCATTCAGCTGTTAAAGGACATTTGGGTTGTTTCCAGTTTTTAGCAATTATGAATAAAGCCAGTATAAATATTCATGTACAAGTTTCTGTGTTATGTAAGTTCCCCTTTGTCTAGAGTAGGAGAAAACAAACTATGCCCCATGGGCCACATTTTCCTGTTGCCTGTTTTTATATGGCTCTATGAGCTAAGAGTGGCTTTTACATTTGTAAATGTTTGTAAAAACCAACAACAAAAAAAGAATATGCAGCAGAGACATATGTGGCCTGCAAAGCTTAAAGTATTTACTGGCTGGCCCTTTACAGAAAAAGTTTGCTGATCCTTGCTCTAGGTAAATACCCATATTCCTGTGTCATATGGTAAGTGTATTTTTAACTTTATGGGAAACTGCCAAACTGTTTCCAGAATGGCTCTACCTTTCCGCATTCCCATCAGGAGTATCTCCAAGTTCCAATTTTTTTGCATCCTTGCCAAAACTTGGTATTCTCAGTATTTTTAATTTTAGTCATTCTAATAAATGTTTACTGGTTGCTCATATGGTTTTAATTTGTATTTCCCTAATCATTAATGATGGTTGAACATCTTTTCATAGTCGTTTGTCATCCTTATATCCTCTTTGGTGAAGTATCCAAGTTTTTTGCCTAGGTTTAATTGGGTGGCTTGTTATCTTACTGCTGAGTTTTTAAAGTTCTTTATATATTCTGGATACAAAGATACAAATCCTTTGTTGGCTATGTGATTGTATATATTTTCCCCCAGTCTTTTTATCCCCTTAACATATCTTTTGCTGAGCAGAAGGTTTAAATTTTGATGAAGTCCAATTTACTGATTTTTTTTCTTTTATGGATTGTGCATTTTATGTCATGTCTAAGAATACTTTGCCTAGCCCCAGGTCATGGATGTTCTCCTAAGTTTTTCTTCTTAGAAGTTTTGTAGTTCTAAGTTTTACATTTAGCTCTCTGATCCATTTTGAATTCGTCCTATAAGGTATGGGTTGAGATTTCATATTTTTGTAATTTTGTTTGTTGAAAAGACTATTTTGTTTTCCTCCATGAGATTGACTTTGCACCTTTGTCAAAACTCACTTAGCCATATTTGTGTGGTCTATTTTTAGCCCCTCTTTTCTGTTCTGTGGATCTTTGTGTCTGTCCTTCACCAGTACCACACCATTTTGATTACTGTAGCTTTATAGTGAGTTTTAAAATCGGGTAGTGTGATTCCTCCAACTTTATTCTTCTTTTTCAACGTTATTTTGGCTATTCTAGTTTGTTGGCCTTTCTTTACAAATTTTAGAATCTATTATCTGTATCTGAAAAATTCTTCCTGGAATTTTGATTGGAATTACATTATATTTGTAGATTAATTTGTGGGAGAATTAGCTCTTTACTCTGTTGAATCTTTCGGTCCACAAACATGATACTCATTTCATTTTGGCCTTCTGTGATCTCTTCCATCAATGTTTTAGAGTTTTTAGCATACAGATCCCATCTATGTGTTTTACATTTATATCTGAGTATATTTTTTGAACTATTGTAAATAGGATTTAAACATTTTTTGATTTCCTCTTGTTCATTTCTAGTATAAAAAAAGATTGATATTTTGTGTGTTGACTTTATATCCTTCAACTTTATTAAACTCACATTAATAATGAGAGTTTTTTTGTTTTGTTTCAAATTTTTATTTAAATTCTAGTTAGTTAACATATAGTGTCATATTGCTTTCAGGAGTAGAATTTAGTGATTCATCACTTACATATAACACCTGGTGTTCATCATGGCAAGTGCCCTCCTTAATACTCATCACCTATTTAGCCCATCGTCCACCCACCTCCCTCCATCAACCTTTAGTCTGTTCTCAATAGTTAAGAGTCTCTTATGCTTTGCTTTCCTCTTTTTTTTTCTTCCCATATGTTCATCTGTTTTGTTTCTTAAATTCCACATATGAGTGAAATCATATGGTATTTGTCTTTCTCTGACTGACTTATTTTACTTAGCATAATACACTCTAGTTCCATCCACGTCATTGGATGCCAGAATTTCACTCTCTTTGATGGCTGAGTAATATTCCATCGTATATGTATATATACACCCATCTTCTTTATCCATTCATCAGTTGATGGACATTTGGGCTCTTTCCATATTTTGGCTATTGTTGCTAATGCTGCTATAAAAATCAGGGTGCATATGCCCCTCCAATAATGAAAGCTTTTTGAAGATTAGTTGGGATATTCTACATAGATATTCATGCCATTGGAATATGAACAGTTTTAGTTCCCTTTCCAACCTGTATGACTTTTTTTCCCTTGCATTATTGAACTTCTGGAATATTGTGAAATAAGAAAGAGGAAATTTGATATCCTTGCCCTGTTCTGAATCTTATGGGGGAGGCATTAATATATAATTACTACTAAATATTTTGTTAGCTATAGGTTTTGTGTAGAAACACTTTGTTACATTGAAGAAGTTCCTTTCTATTCTTAGTTTACTAAGAGTTTTTTATTATGAATGGATATTGAAATTTGTTAAATATTTTTGTGCATCAATTTGAATGTCTTAGTCCATTCAGGCTCTTATAACAAAATATCACAAGTTAGGTGGCTTACAAGCAACAGAAATTTATTACTTATAGTTCTGGAGAGTGGGAGGTCCAAGATCAAGTTGCCAGCATGGTCACCTTCTAGTGAGGGCTCTCTCCATCTTTCTTGGCCTTCTCACTGTGCGCCCATATGGTGGAATGGGCTGGGGAACTCTGGCGGATCTCTTTTATGAGAACACTAATCCCACTCATGAGGGCCACACCCTCATGACCTAATTACCTCCCAAAGACCCCATTGACTAAGTAACATCACCTTTGAGGGTTAGGATTTCAACATACGGATTTTAGGGGGACACAGCTGTTCAGACCATAGCAATATGATCACATGGTTTTTCTTATTTAGACTGTTAACATGGTGGATTACGTTGATTGATTCGTAATATTGAACCAACCTTGCATTCCTGTGATAACTCTTACTTGGTTGTGGTGTATACTGTTGGAGTCCACTTGCTAATATTTGTTGAGGATTTTAATGGATATTAATCTGTAGTTTTCTTTTGTATTTTTCTGGTTTTGATATCAGAGTAATGCTGGTCTCATAAAATAAAAAATAAACTTGAAAGTATTCTCTTCTGTTTTCTAGAAGAGATTGTTTAAAATTGGTGTTCTCTTTCTAAATGTTTAGTAGAATATGCCAGTGATACCACCTGGGCTGGAAATTTTTGACTATATAATCAATTTCCTTAATAGAGTTATATACTATTCAGGTTATTTATTTAATCTTTGATGAGTTTGTTAGTCTGTGGTTTTCAAGAAATTGGTCCTTTCACTCAAATTGTCAAATTTATGTTTGTAAAATTGCTCATAATATACCTTTAATTTTTTTAATCTTTGTGATATGTGTAGTGATGTCCTTTCATTCCTGACATTGATAATTTGGGGTGTTTTTTTGTTAGTTTTGCTAGAGGTTTATAAATTGTATTGACTTTCTTAAAGAGCTTCTTTTGGTTTCATTGATTTTCTTTGTTTTCTATTTTATCTAAGATTTCATTGGTTTCTGCTCTTTTAAATCTTTGGAACTCTGTTATCCATTTAGAACTTATTTACATCCATCAAAGTTTTTAGATTTCTGTGAGTTTATTCACTGACTCAAAGAACATATTAAAAAGTTATGTCTTCTAAATTTGTGCATGTGTTTTTCAGTCAGGTTTATTGTGGTATAATTTGCATACAGTAAAATTTACCCCTTGTAGTTTATAGTCCATGAGTTTTTGACAGACATATGCAGTTACATAACCAGCATCACAATCAAGATATACAGCAGTTCCATTACTTCCTTAAATACATTTTTGTGCTTTTAACTTACTTGTTTTGGTAACTTAACATTTGTAAATAGAAACGTTTTTACTCTTTGTTTTAAGAAAGTTACCATAGTTTTTATTTGACAGAGAGAGACACAGCGAGAGAGGGAACACAAGCAGGGGGAGTGGGAGAGGGAGAAGCAGGCTTCCCGCGGAGCAGGGAGCCCGATGCGGGGCTCGATCCCAGGACCCCGGGATCATGACCTGAGCCGAAGGCAGACGCTTAACGACTGAGCCACGCAGGCGCCCCAGTTACCATAGTTTTTAGATCAGAAACCCCATAGTTCTTTGCTTTGTGTACTTATTTGTCTAGCACTTTCTGTATAAATAGCCAGTACCCAGCATTAGGGAATTAACTAAGCTATAGGACTTACATGTAATAAAGTATTATAGCATTAAAAATAAGGTAGAAGCATATTTGATGATAACAATTTTATATGATATATTAAATTTCAAATGGTATAATAATATGTTAAGTATCATTCCTTTTTGGCTTGAAAATTTCTTTATACACATAGAAAAATCATTGGAAGGTATACTACAAAATTTTTAATGGTGTCTTATCTCTGGATAGTGGAATTTTGGGTGATTTTCTTCTGTGGGTTGCTTAGTAGTATTTTAATTCACTAGAATTACATACATTATTTTAATATTCAGAAATTATACATCTTTAAAAAAAGTTAACCTTCATCCTATTTTTAAGTAATACCTTAAAAAGTAATCTGTCTAGGTTGTATTTGAATTTTATTATAATTTTTATTATATCAATATTCAGAGATTTTTAAAATTATGAATACATAATTTGTTCATAGCTGAGCCATATACTAAAATTGTGTTTACTTTTACTTTCCTACACAGTGTTTTCCCTAGAGTTAGTAAATTTTGTTTTTTGTTTTGTTTTTCCTTTGCTTACTTTTCTCTGAAACGATCACTAATTCAACCCCAAACTTCTTGTCAGTTTTAGAGTTCTCAAGTCATTCAGATGCTAATCTGTCAATTTCATCTTTCTGGACAGTCTCTCTGGAAAACCCCTAACTTACTCCAATTTGGACTGGTTATCCAGTATGTCTAGTGTGCAGCTCACATCCTGGGACCTCCCTTTCCTGTCATCCTGGGAATTCCCTTTGCCTGTCTCTGGATTTGCATTCCCAGTTTCTTATATCATAGTTTTCTCTTTCTATCCCCTTATTTGGCAAGCACATATCCAGCTTCCTGCAAACAAGAGGTTTGTTTTTTGAGATGTTGCACACCTGAAAATATTTTTTCTACTGTCACACCTGATGAATAGTTTGGGTAGAGAATTCCAGGTTGGAAATAGTTCCTTTTCAGGATTTTGAAACCGTAACTCTGCCATTTTTTAACTTTCTGTAGCTATTGTCCAAAGCCAATCTGATTCCTTACCTTTGTTTCCTATTTTTTTCTTTCTGAACATTTTGTAGCATCTTCTCTTTGGCTGCATTGTTCTGAAACTTTGTGAGTATGTATGCCTTGGTGTGGGTATTTTCATCCACTGTACTGGTTATTGGATGTTCCCTGTCAATCTGGAAATTTACATCCTTAGATGTTAATTATTTCTTTGATTTCTTTTCCTCTGTTCTTTTTTCTGGAACTTCTATTGTTTGAATGTTAGACTTTGTGGAATGGCCCTCTCATGTTCAAATCTTTTCTCTCCTGTTTTTCAACTATTTATCTACTTTCCAGAAGATTTCCCCAACTTTACCTCCCAATCTTTCTGTTAAGATTTTTATTTTTGCTAACATGGTGATTTCCAACAGTTCCTTTTTCTTCTCTAAATGTTCCTTTTTTTTTTTTTTTTTAAGCATCTTGTTCTTATCTCATGGTTATATTGCCATCATCATCATCATCTCTTACCTCAGTGTATTAATGCTGGTCCCTTTTGAAGTTTTCTTTTTCATGTGTTTGTTTCCTCCAGGTCCTTTATTTTTCTATTTTCTATCTTTCACATTAAGGGCATTTTTGGGGTATCTGGTAATAACACATGACTATGCTTTTTTAAAAAAAAAATTTAACAATTTATTTAAACTAAAAAACAAAACAGAAACAAAAACAGTTCACCCATTCACCCTCCCCACTCCTACAGCCCTCTGGCAACCACCAATCTGTTTTCTGTGTCTATGAGCTTGGCGTTTGTTTGCTTGCTTTTTAAAAAGATTGCACATATAAAAAAGATCATACAGTATTTGTCTTTCTCTGACTTATTTTACTTAGCATAAAACCCTCAAGGTCTATCCATATTGTTGCAAATGGCAAGACTTCACTCTTTTTTTTATGGCTGAATAATATTCCTCCATGTTTGTGTGTGTGTGTGTGTGTGTGTGTGTGTGTGTGTGTGTATGTGTTTGTGTTTCCTTTATCCATTCATTCATTGATGAGCACAGGTTGTTTCCATATCTTGGCTAATGTATAAACTGCTGCAGTGAACATGGAGGTCACATGTCTTTTCCAGTTAGTGTTTTTCTTTTCTTCAGATAAATACCTAGAAGTGGAATAGGGAGCTTTTCCTAAATGTCTGGGCCCTGCTTCTGGGAGTTTGAATAGGATGGGTAACAGTGGAGGTAGGGGATGGATCGAGTATCTCTATTAGAGTAGCCCTCTCTCCAGTTTCTTTTAGTTAATCTCCCCCTTGCTTAGTTCTTCCTCACCAGCCAGCTTCCCCTCCATTAATTGGTACCTGCTTTCTCATGGCCACCTTTAATTAATATCCTTAGTCCCTTTCTATCTTGCCCAATTTGCTCTGCTATCCCCTAACTTTGGATGGACCCAGTCTGCCTCCAATATGGGCTATTAATAGCCACAGTTCTTGAGGTATATGAAATTCTTTCACTTTTTTTGGTGGGGAGGGGTCACTCTTTAATCTTGACTATTCATCTTAGAATACCTGACCTTACATGACACAGTAGAAATATGACTCTTTAACTTAATAGTGATTCCAAAAGTGACTTCAACTGCCATGTAATCCAGTTACCCAGGACTTCTGTGATTCTATCAATTATATAACATTCATTTTCACTTTATATTTGAGTAGCATTAATAATATCCATATTTCATAAATAAGAAAAATGAAGCATTGAATGGTAAAACAGTTTGTGGCATGAACTTTCAGGCATAATTTTTTTTGAACTAGAAAGGTGAGCTCTTGTGGTCATATATTAAGCAACCTTCCTTCCCCACTTAATTCTGTTTTGTGAGTCAGTATAATGGCCTTATCGTCACTGTCTTTAAGGAATTTCTGATGGATTCATACTGCTTTTATTTTCTCTTTGAGATGTGAACTGTCTTGATCAATACTAGTCTATAACTTTTGGGGGAGGTTATTGGTGATATGTTAGAGAGAGGTGTGTGTGTGTGTGTGTATGTGTGGTAGGTGATAATCTTTGGCTTTGGTTTTTAACAAGAATTTTATTTTATTTTATTTATTTTTTTTTAAAGATTTTATTTATTTATTTGAGGGAGAGAGAATGAGAGAGAGCACATGAGAGGGGGGAGGGCCAGAGGGAGAAGCAGACTCCCTGCCGAGCAGGGAGCCCGATGCGGGACTCGATCCAGGGACTCCAGGATCATGACCTGAGCCGAAGGCAGTTGCTTAACCAACTGAGCCACCCAGGCGCCCGGTTTTTAACAAGAATTTTAAAAATTCAGTTAAAACCAGAGAAGTTTTCTTCCAGATTTTATTCAGTTGTCCTTCATTCTCTTTGGAAATGGTGGACCTGACCTAGTTCTTTTTTGAGAATTCATTTCATAGAACAGTGTGTTAATATATTTGTTCTCCAATCCAGTACAGTGTAAGAACTGGCAGGCATCCAGAGCTTCTGTTCTTTAACATGCAAATAATTCTATTCCTTGGTTGAGATATTGGCTCCATTGTTACACTTACAGGTTCTGGGAAAGCAAGGTATGAACTGAGGAACATAGCTACTTCATACATAAGATAAATGCTTTTTCTCTACAAGCATTTTTATCTTAATTTTGTTTGTCATATGACTTTCTAACAGTGATTTTTGAAGAATGTAATGGTATGGTAAAAGTATCATAAAAGAATACCATAAATATTGGAAACTAAATTTATTGAATAAAATTGAGATTTTACAAAATTCAACATGACTTTATTGCTACATCAGGATAATTTTTTAATAAAAATTTGATTGAGCTACCTTCACTTGTTTGATTCAGTATGCCATGTGAGTCTTAGTAAATTGACACTTAGTTTGAAAATAAATTTTGGCTAAGTTACAGCTGAGAGATAAAATATATATTGAATTAACTCCTGGTGATTATACCCTGAAAGGATTATAGAAATGAACACTAAGAGCCATTTATAATACATAACGTCAGATGTCTATTAAAATGTTCTAGATGTTTAAAGTACAGTGCCATTCTTTTCCTATATTTGATCAGAAAAAAACTATAATTTCAGGGGGAATAGAATAGGAAAGAGACAAAAGGGATGGGGAAAGTTGAGGTGGGTGGGGTATAAGAGTTTCAGGGGGCTGCTGTAATATAACAGAGTACTACAAACAGGGTGGCTTCAAACAAGAGAAGTTTATTCTCTCATAGTTCTGGAGGTTTGAAGTCTAAAATCAAGGCATGGGCATGGCCATTCTCTCTCTGAAAGCTCTAGGGGAGGATCCTTCCTTGCCTCTTGCTGCTTCTGGTGGTTGTCCTCAGTCCTTGGCTTATAGACCTGTCACTCCAGTTCCCACCTCTGTTGTCCCATGGCATTCTCCCTGTGAATCTCTCTGTCCACGTTTCCCTCTTCCTAAAGGACATCAGTGATATTGGGCTTGGATGTAGGGCCCACCCTAATCCAGTAAGACCTCATCTTAAATTGATTATCTCTGCAGAGACCCTGTTTTCAAGTAAGGTCCCATTTACAGATTTTGGATGGATGTAAATTCGGTGGAGGGGGGACACTATTCAAACCATTTCAGAAGGTTCTAAATTCAATCTAAGAGATTTAAGCCATCACACTGGATTTATCTACCCTGTATAAAGCAAATAGGTAGGATACATTTTATGTAAAAAAAACTTTTTTGTAGTTATATTCACTTACATGCTTTCCCACTGCATAGACCTAGGTATCTAGCATTTTCCATTCATGTGGCAGAAATTGCATTAAAGGAATATTTGGTTATGAAACCTCTGTTTATATAGATGTGGAGCCAGAAGACTTTCCACATTACCTCTTAATAGCTCAATATTTATAGAACCAACCTAGACTTTTGAATGTTTTAACTGCTATTAGAATAATACTTTTGATCTTTTTATTTTATTTTCCTTTTTTCCCTTTTTTAAATTTAAATTCAATTAATTAACATATAATGTATTATTAGTTTCAGAAGTAGAGGTCAGTGATTCATCAATCTTATATAATACCCCGTGCTCATTACATCACGTGCCCTCCTTAATGTCCATTTCCCAGTTACCCTATCCCCCCAGCAATCCTCAGTTTGTTTCCTATGATTAAGAGTCTCTTATCGTTTGTCTCCCTCTCTGATTTCGTTTTGTTTTATTTTTTCCTCTCTTCCCCTATGCTCCTCTCTTTTGTTTCTTAAATTCCACATATGAGTGAGATCATATGATAATTGTCTTTCTCTGATTAACTTATTTCGCTTAGCATAATACCCTCTAGTTCCATCCATGTTGTTGCAAATGGCAAGATTTCATTTTTTTGATGAGTGAGTAATGTATATATACCACATCTTCTTTATCCATTCATCTGTCAGTGGACATCTGGACTCCCTCCATAGTTTGGCTGTTGTGGACATTGCTGCTATAAACATTGGGGTTCAGGTGCCCTTTGGATCACTACATTTATATCTTTGGGGTAAATGCCCAGTAGTGCAATTGCTGGGTCATAGGGTAGCTCTATTTTTAACTTCTTGAGGAACCTCCATACTGTTTTCCAGAGTGGCTACACCAGCTTGCATTCCCACCAACAGTGTAGGAGGGTTCCCCTTTCTCCGCATCCTTGTCAACATCTGTCGTTTCCTGACTTGTTAATTTTAGCCATTCTGACTGGTGTGAGGTGGTATCTCATTGAGGTTTTGATTTGCATTTCCCTGATGCCAAGTGATGTTGAGCAGTTTTTCATGTGTCTGTTGGCCATCTGTATGTCTTTGGAGACCTGTCTGCCCATGTCATCTGCCCATTTCTTGATTGGGTTATTTGTTCTTGGGTGTTGAGTTTGATAAGTTCTTAGATTTTGGATACTAGCCCTTTATCTGATAAGACATTTGCAAATATCTTCTCCCATTCTGTGGATTGTCTTTTGGTTTTGTCAACTGTTCCTTTGCTGTGTAAAAGCTTTTTATCTTGATGAGGTCACAATAGTTCATTTTTGCCCTTGCTTCCCTTGCCTTTGGAGACGTGTCTAGCAAGAAGTTGCTGCGGCCAAGGTCACAGAGGTTGCTGCCTGTGTTCTCCTCTAGGATTTTGATGGATTCCTGTCTCACATTTAGGTCTTTCATCCATTTTGAGCATATCTTTGTGTATGATATAAGGAAATGGTCCAGTTTCATTCTTCTGCATGTGGCTGTCCAATTTTCCCAACACCATTTGTTGAAGAGACTGTCTTTTTTCCACTGGACATTCTTTCTTGCTTTGTCAAAGATTAGTTGACCATAGAGTTGAGGGTCCATTTCTGGGCTCTCGATTCTGTTCCATTGATCTATGTGTCTGTTTTTGTGCCAGTACCATAGTGTCTTGATGATGACAGCTTTGTAATAGAGCTTGAAGTCTGGATTGTGATGCTACCAGCTTTGGTTTTCCTTTTTAACATTCCTCTGGCTATTTGGGGTCTTTCTGTTTCCATACAAATTTTAGGATTATTTGTTCCAGCTCTGTGGAAGAAAAAAATTGATGGTATTTTGATAGGGATTGCATTGAACGTATAGATTGCTCTAGGTAGCATAGACATTTAATATTTGTTCTTCCAGTCCATGAGCATGGAATGTTTTTCCATTTCTTTGTGTCTTCCTCAATTTCTTTCATGAGTGTTCTATAGTTTTCTGAGTACAGATCCTTTGCTTCTTTGGTTAGGTTTATTCGTAGGTATCTTATAGTTTTTGGTGCAGTTGTAAATGGGATCGACTCCTTAATTTCTCTTTCTTCTGTCTCATTTTTAGTGTATAGAAATGCAACTGATTTTTTCATTTTATATCCACAACACCTAACAGTGGCTGGTGCTGGCTTACTGAATGAGGAATGAATTAATGAAAGAATAGTGTGTGTGTGTGTGTCTTTCTGTCTCTGTTGAAGGATTGTCAACAGAGGCATGATGGGGGAATTTTTATTTAGCATTTAGAATTTATTTAGAATTTTTATTTTTATTTATCTCCCTCCATTCCTTTTACTTTATTATATTTTTTGAGAAAGAGACGTTGTGCGTGGGGTGGGGGGAGGGGCAGAGGGAGAGGAAGGGAGAGAATCTTTTTTTTTTTTTTTTAAGATTTTATTTATTTGCGAGAGAGAGAATGAGAGACAGAGAGCATGAGAGGGAGGAGGGTCTGAGGGAGAAGCAGACTCCCTGCTGAGCAGGGAGCCTGATGTGGGACTCGATCCCGGGATTCCAGGATCATGACCTGAGCCGAAGGCAGTCACTTAACCAACTGAGCCACCCAGGCGCCTGAGAGAATCTTTTTTTTAAGATTTTATTTGAGAGAGAGAGCGCACATGAGTGAGTGGAGGGGCATAGGGAGAAGCAGACTCCCTGATGAGCAGGGAAGCCCGATTCGGGGCTCGATCCCAGGACCCCAGGATTATGACCTGAGCTGAAGGTAGCCACTTAATCGACTCAGCCACCCAGGCACCCTGGGAGGGAGGGAATCTTAAGCAGGCTCCATGCCCAGTGCCCAGGCCAAGCCTGAAGTGGGGCTTGATCTCATGAGCCTGAGATCTTGATCTGAGCTGAAATCAAGATCTCATGACCCTGAGATATTGATCTGAGCGGAAATCAAGAGTTGGATGCTTAACCGACTGAGTCACCCAGGTGCCCCTCCCTCCATCATTTTTAAAACCCAACTGGTGGCATCCCTGACACACTGTTCTGCATTTTGCTGTTGTTACTTAGAGTATATTGTTCCATACTGGTATACAAATGATATGATTACATAATATTCCTTTACATAGATATAATTTAACTAGTCTCCCTTTTTAATTCTTAATTGTGATGAAATATACATAACACAAAACTTATCATCTTAACCATTTTTTTAAAGATTTTTTAAAAATTTGAGAGAGAGCACACATGAACAGGGGAGGGGCAAAGGAAGAGGGAGAGAGAGAATCTCAAGCAGCACGGAGCCCCACGGGGCGGCGGGGCGGGGGGCGCTTGTTCCCACAACCCATGCGATTATGACCTGAGCTGAAACCAAAGTCAATCACTCAACTGACTGAGCCACCCAGGCATCCCTCATCTTAACCATTTTTAAGTGTACAGTTCAGCATTGTTAAGGATATTCACATTATTGTGTAACCAATCTCCAGAACTTTTTCATCTTGCAAAACTGAAACTCTCTACTAATTGAATAGCACCTTCCCATTTCCCCCTCCTGGAAACCATCATTGTTTTTCAATTTCTATGAATTTGAGCTAGTCTCCCTTTTGAGTTGTTTTCCTCTTTCCTCCCTTTTTTTTTTTTTTTAAAGATTTATTTATTTGTTTTAGAGAGAAAGAGCACGAAAGGGAGGGAGGGACAGAGTGAAAGGGAGAGAGGATCTTAAGCAGACTCCAAGCTGGGTCTAGAGCCTGACACAGGGCTCGACCTCAAGACCATGAGATCATGACTGGAGCCAAAACCAAGAGTCGGTCACTTAACCAACTGTGCCACCCAGGCGCCCCTTCCTCTTTGCTCTTACAAATAAGGCTGTGATAACTAGTTTTGCATATGTGTCAGTCTGCACATAAATAAGTATATCTGTAAGTTGAATTCCTAGAAGTAGAATTTCTGGATAAAAAGATTTCTGCATTTCTCAGTTTTGATATATATTGCCAGATTGACTTCCCAAATTGTACCAATTCATACTCCCCACAGCAGTGTATGATACAGCAGCTGTTTAAATATGTTTCAGTAGTTAGCTTGTCAGCTGAGCTGAGTTGGGAACTTGGGGAAGGAAAGGCCACTGGAAGGAAAGTTGGTGCTGCTGCCTTTTTCAAGGGGCTGGGCTGGGTTCTCTCCCAGTGTTCTACCTCCATTCCTTAAGGATTATTTGACATCCCTTTAGTGTAGTTTTATGCTGCATTCATTTAAAAAAAACTAAAATAAAAATTTTCCCGTACAGTATAAGCTATTTGAGTGTTGGTAATAACATTTGAGTGTTGGTAATGATTAGAATACCTCACTTTGCAAAGCGGTCCCACAACTTAAGACTAGGTTTAGCCCAGCTGAAAATTTCCTTAATACAAATTTTAAGGTCTTTAAAATCAATAAATAGATACCTTGCTTAAATGGGTTTTAACAGAAAGAAACAATTAGCAGACCCGTTTTCTCACATGAACTCTTATGAGGAGCTCCACTATGTTGGGGTGACAGTGGAGGGTGGCTGGAGAAGGAGGGAGGCTGGAGGAGGCAGAGCAGGTGAGCTCCGCATCTCCCCATGCCTATTGCATCCAGAACTCTTACAGGCAGGTGGGTTGACTTCTTTGCCTTTAGCCGTGCATGAGAGGAGTGAATGCTAATGTATAATCAGCCTCTCGTAATTCATGTCAGACATTTGAGGAACCCTGGAACCTTTGTCTTGTAGAATCCTGATGTTCAAAACTGATGCTCAATTATCTTTTTTCTGTGAAGTAGATTTACTGTAAAATGAGGCATAACTACATGGAGATACCAGTGTTTTCCTTAGAGTGTACGTACAGGTTCTGGTACAATGACTTCTTGTCTGGAGGTTCTTAATAAGTGTAACATCTTTATTAGTTTTCTTATTTAAAAGTGAAAATACTTGCATATATTTGTAATGTTTTCACATTTTATTATAAGGTAGAATTTGAGGGGCTCTGGAAACCTTGTCCCAATCATGATCAATATCAATAGTTCAGAATTCATTCCCCTAGACTTTTTTTATTGTATTAAATGACATAAATTTTATTCCTTCTTTAAAAAGGTGGAATCGCACTATATATACTGTTTTGTGATTTGCTTTATTTCCTTGATAAGAAGTCCTTTTTGCGTTAGTGTATAGAGATACTGTCTATTCTTTCAGTGGATTTATACTCTTCCATTATATCATAACTTTCTTATCTACTCCCCTATTGGTGAATATTTAAGTTCCAATAAACATCCTTTATGCATCTATCTTTGCCTATTTGGACAAATGTTTCTGCAGGATAAATTCTAAGAAGTAGAACTTCTCGATCAAAGGATGACCATTTTTACATTTTAATGGATATTGGGGGCTTTATACAATATTATATCGACAGCCTGATACTTATTGGAAGTAAACTTAGTTCAGACTTTCAAAGTTTTAGTTAAGTGATCTATCATCATGGATGTACACCAGTTTGTCTAATATTTTCTATAATGTAAAATCTCTAAAGTGACAGCTTTTTTATTCTTCCAGTGATGGAATGGGGGGACGATATTAAAGCAGTTTCACAAGATGAAGCAGTAATGTTGGTCAATCATCAGGCAACAGGAGATGTATGCACTCTGATGATGTGTCTCCAGGACAAAGGACTGGTAAGCATCCTGAAGGCAGATGTAGAGAGCAGGAGGGGGAGGTTAATGAAGAATCTATTCAAGTATCGTACTATGGTTTGGAACGTAAACTTTAATATCTCTACTTTTCCTGAAAATTGAGAAAAATTAAAAAATATATATACATAATTCTAAGTATAATTCCAACTCCAGGACAGGAATGTGGAGACTTTCAAAAAAGTAACTGGAAAATAATGTGGATGATATCTCCATAGAGCTATTTAAAAAAGTAATTGAGGCAAAATCAGAGTTAAGATGTTCAGATTGGGGGCTGTCTTGAGGTGAAGTGGTGGGTTACTAGTTTGAAAAATACAGACACAAAAAGCAGTATTGTTTAAGATAGAAGAGTCTAGTTGGTCAGTGAATTAGATGATCTTGGGGCTCTTTAGCCAGAAGAAAAAAAAAATGTAAATATTTTGGATTTCCTTTATAAAGCAAATTGAAAGGAAAGATATTAGGCCCATTTTATTAAGTGTTACTAGGCTATGTATGAACCGTTGGTTTTACATGGCTTCTATTGATAACTAAAATACATCTATCAACTGGGTGGGTTTAAAATAAATTCAGTTTTGAATTTATATAATAAATTTATATTATAAATTAACATTAAAGTAATAAGTAATAAATTAGCATTAAAAGAATTATCACCTTAGAAGTTAAAGAGGTTGTGTTCATAGAAAACTAAATAGAAAGTGTATAAATTAATGGAGTTAGTATTTATCGTAATAGTAAAGAAACAAACCCATAGATGTTTATTAAGTGCTTCATATTCATGGTCAGTGACTGTAAGGATTGAACACCATCCTGTAAGACACTGTCCTCTCAAAGGAGCTAACAGTCCAGCATTGGTGGAAGGAAAGTATAGTGAACAGTACTTAATTGCAAAGCGAAAGGTATTTAGTGGAGGGTGAGTTCCCCATGTATGACAGGTATAGAAAACTTTGTAGAAGGCAAAGGACATAAACTTGGCCTAGTTAGAGTGGTGAAGCAAGGGCCTTCTTCCTTAGTGAAACAGTCTTGGCCAGAACACCAAAGCAAACTAAGCCTGGTATGTTTAGTTCCTAGAGATTTTGATTCAGTAGGTCAGGGTGAGGGGTCAGAAAATGAAGTGAGAGTAAAGTAAAATATGCTTGACTATTGTAGAATCTGTTTTTCATGTTTATCTGAAAAGCAGAGGCATAATCTTGCTGGAATGTGGAATAAATTCAATCCTTTCTTATATTCAGAATCTTGAACTGTTAAAAGAATATCACTGTATAAATGTATTTGCACTTATAATAATATTTATTACTTGTGATGATGTTAAAATTTTGTAAAGCCTAGTTTATTTAGTTTTCATCAAAGAGAATCCCCAATTAACATTTTTATTCTTACTGATATGGTCATTACATTCATAGTGATTTTTCTGAGGGTTTACAGCATCCTTAATTGGTTTTTGAATTTCAAAGAATGATTACAATGGTCAGTATAAATATGCCTAACTTAATCACTCTCACCCGAGTTTGGCATGGATGATAACTGTATTAACTAGAATATTAGGTAATCTGAAATTCACCAATTATGTGGACAAAAGAAAATTTGTCTTGTTAGTTTGCTTTTGTAAAAAGATTTCTGTTAGTATGACTTAGGTTCATTTTTCTGTCCAGAGTAATTTTGTTTTTATTTTCAGATGAGTTATACTAAACATTTTTATTATGATCTGATATTAGTGAATAATTTGAAATCATGAGGAATTTTTTTGTCTTCTTTCATAAAGGAGTAATTGAGAAATATAAAGCTGGAAGCATCATAATCTCTCCCTTCTGCCTAATATGTATGGGGCAATACTAATTTATATATATATATTTTAAAGATTTTATTTATTTATTTGACAGAGAGAGAGATAGCGAGAGCAGGAACACAAGCAAGGGGGAGTGGGAGAGGGAGAAGCAGGCTTCCTGCTGAGCAGGGAGCCCGATGCGGGACTCGATCCCAGGACCCTGGGATCATGACCTGAGCCGAAGGCAGATGCTTAACAACTGAGCCACCCAGGCGCCCAATACTAATTTATATTTACCAGTAAGAATGTTTACTTGACTTATTGCATACTCCGTGGGTACATTCAAAGAAAGAAGGCTAATGCTAAATTGTGGGCCAATTAAAAAATACTAGTTTAATGGCAATATGTGAGTGTAACATAGCTTTTGGAATTCAGGAGACTTCTTGTAGCACCCTTCAGTGTTAGCGGGGGTCCCGTTGGCCCATTAGTAGGACAACACTGTTTTCCTGAACTGTCCTGGGCATTGCTGGATGTTTTCCATACCTGACTACTACCCACTAAATGCTGGTAGCACGCCCTACCTACCCTTTGTGACAACCCAAATTGTCCTTACACATTTCTAAACAGGAGAACCATTGACTTAACTATACTTTCAGAAGGATATAAAGAACGTAGTCCTTCATGTAAGCCTCTCTAGATTTTTTGATAGGTAGAAAACCCATGGTTCCAGATAAAGACTAATTGATGTGGGCCAATTCTGTTTCTTGGAATTACCTAACAGAGCTCTGAGTGACAGACCTATGAAACACTGAGAGTTGCTTCAGGCAGCTGGTGTTTACTGGCCCTCTTTTGAGGAATATGAAACAAAGGATTCATTGTATTTTCCAAATGTGCTGGTACCTTTTAAATAAGTATCTGTGAATTGAGTCATACCCTTTTATAACAAATGATGATAAAACTAAGAATTTTTATTTCTGTCAAAAGAACTTTATTAGACATATAATAAACATTTATTGACTTGTAACATTTCCCCTAAAATAAGTTGGGACAGAATTATGCATACAAATCTCAGAAGATAGCTTGGCTGTCTTACGAATGGATTTGTTTTAGGTGACCCTTCTAACTGAAGAGATAAATCCACTGTAAATGTAAGGTTAAACATAAAAACTAGTGGCTTTAGCATTGGTATTTTAAACCCAGAAACCAATAAATTGCCACTAAACTTCATACTGTGTATAAAGCTCAAGTATTTTATAGGTTGAAGCTATGTTTTGTTCCTTGGGACACTTTACAGCAAATTCCATTTAGTTCAAATCTCAATTTATTTAAACAAAGTAATCATCATTACAAAGCAAAACAAGACTGAAAAATGAGATGTTGGCAATCATTTTATTCTGTATTAATTGCCTTGGGGAATCACTTCTTCACTGGGCATGTATTTTTATTTTTTAAAGGGATTTAACATAGTAAAGCTGATGGGGTAGGAGTTGTGTAGTTGAACTATATAGTGATGCTGAAAAATTAAGGCATAAGCTTTAATGTTATATTATTTGTCAGCTTTTATAATGTTTTTGTAAAAGCACCAGCGATGTCAGTGCTTATTTTTTTCCTAATATGTAAGTTCATATAATTTGGTGCTTCGAGATGAAGTTTACATGTGTTATTCCCATAGAAACCAAAGTAGAGCTCTATTGCATTCTTGATTGAGGCTGTAGCTTTTAATGAATTTATTTAAGGATTATAATGAGGAATGCCATTTCCTCAGCAGGGAGGAACAATTAACTAGCTTATTAATTAGACCCCTATTTACACTTACTTTTAATTTTGAAATTTGTTTGAAATAAAGTCTTTTGCTCTAAAATGAGTATTACTTTTTTTTTTTTTAATCAGCAAGGGATACTATTTCTGTGTTTAAGAACTGAGGTGCTATAAATATTTTTATGCTGGCAAAGAGTATGGCCTTGCATAAACTAACAAATATTCTTAACATAATCTAATGCATAAATCGTTTTATGAAATGAATTTTGAATGTTCTTTTATTTTGGACATTTTTGTACTTTTATAAAATTTTATAGTTTTACATTTATACATTTATAATTTATAATTTTTAATATTTTAGCCATTAAGGTAAAGTCACATTTTTATAAAGCTTTAGTGCTTATTAATTAAACTTATAGCCCTCATTTGATGACTTCATTTTATTGTTTCAAAATAATTTTACAAGTTATATAAGAATTACCAGAGATTTTGTTTAGGGTAGAACAAATTTGGAATCATTAAGTCCAAATTTAAGAAGTTAATTCAGTTTTACTTGTTACACAACAATATATATCCCTCAGACCTGGGATTTCAAGACTTGGAATCAAGACCAGTAATTTTTCATGGAGACTTGGTGCTTTAATTGTAGAAATAAACACCAGATTTAAAATATTTACTTTTAAGAGGATGCTTAGATGGTTGTATTTAAAACTTAGAGCCCTGGCTAGACTATAGCAGGTTTCTTCTACTTAACATGTAATTATTTCTTGCTTTTAAATATTTTAGGTTGTTGCTCAAATGATGTGGTTGATGGATCATATTTTTAAGTACACAAACTTTGGAATTGTTTCTCTAATTCACGGAGACTTCTTTATAAGACAGGTGAGTAATGAGCATTCCTTTTTCACAGTGAAAGCCTGATCAAAGTGATCCTTTATTATAAACATAGGCATACCCAAACCAATTATAATAGAGAGAGCTCTAGTATCTCAGGGAGCTCTTCCTCTGAATCTTTGTTCTCTGAAACATTTATTTCAATCTGAATTTCAACATTTATATGCTCAAGCAGTAAAATGGTGACATTGCAAATATTCTAATCTCTACCCTCCTCATCCCATCTAAACAGTACAATGTTTAGTAAAGATTTATCAAGCACCTGCCACATTCTCAGCTCTTCTGCTTCTTAGCTATGTGAATCAGGCAAGTTATTTAAACTTTCCAAGTTTTCTGATTTTTCAGATGAGAATAAGAGGTACTGCCCTCATAGGGTGGGAGTTAAATGAAATAATACACTCAGAACAGTGCCTGCTCCCTTCTTCATCATTTTTCTCATGATTACCACTATCATCATCATCTGTATTTTCACTACTATTTTTATTGACAAGTCACTGTTACATGATAGAGGAGGTATCTAAATTGCCAGTAGGTGGGTAGATAGGTAGGTAGATAGAAAGGTAGACAGAAAGATAGATAGAAAGAAAAGGAAAGGAAAGGAAGAAAGAAAGAGGAAGGAAGGAAAGGAAGGAAGGAAGGAAAGGGAGAAAGAAAGAAAGGCAGAAGAACGTATTTTGGGAATTCATAGTAGGAAAAGTGACTCCATCAGATTTTTATGAACTCAGAAAAACTTTAGAGAAGAATAAGTATGAGTTTGATAAGAGGAAAGTAGATTGAGAATGGTTCCCAAGGATCAGGGGTAAGTTTAGTTAGTGTAGGAGGAAGAATCATACCCTCTTACCAAGTCAGCACTACATTATGGTATTTCCCTGGTATGCTACTAGTATCACATGCTTGATTTTCTCAAAAACTGAAATATGATACGCAAGAGTTTTTATGTATGGTAATGCCGCACTTATCTGATATTTATATATTTAGCAGCTTCAGCCTTGCACATATAAGTACTTAATGAATAACTGGTGAATCTGATTAGGCCTCATCTGAGAATCACAAATTCAGAAATAAGCTGGAAGCATATAGAGAAACTTCCAAGGTGTCTGTAGGTGTCACAAAACACATATACTTTACTCCAGACACTTCTTTGTACAGAACATTTTGTTTTTCACATGCTGTGCAATGATCTAGTTTCTTCTGGAAATACTCTTGGTTCTTCTGAGCAGAAAGATGAATGAAAGCATTGCACTGGAACCTCAGGAGAAAGTGGCAATGGGGATTGGCCACAAGCTTGAGACAAAATAAACAGTGATGGGAAAAACTTAACAAGGAAATTAGCATAATACTTTGAGTACCACTGGAGGGGAAGAAGCAGAAGCAACCATTGCACCTTAGCAGCCTAGGGGAATGCAGAGCCCTCTCCATCATGAGAGTCTGAGGAAATTATCACAGTTATAACAATTGACCCTGTTGATGATCCTCAGGCATCACTAAATTATACTAAATGATCAGTGTACTTTGAGGAGATAAGTGTAGAAAATAATGTACTCCGAAACATTTTCCTTTTTATTGCAATGTAAAGTTTTACATACTTAAAGATTGTATTTCAAAATTATCAGAAATATTGCAAGTTCATTTCTAAAGAGCAACCTTTTTTCCCCCTGATAGATAGTAATAAAAATCTGTAACATGAGGGGAGGGGAGAGAGAAAAAGTATTATTTTTAAAGAAAGTCTGTTGGACTTTACTACTAGATATTTCCCAGAATATAAAAATATTTTACGTGCAGTCTTGGGAACTTAATAAATAAAGCTTAATCATGATCAGTTCAATTCAGTAAAATAAGAAAATGTTTTACTTGTTTTGCATTGGAGTAATTTAAAGACTGAATGCATACAAATTATTTGGGGGCCTTCTGTAATTGTGTTGGCTGGAAAATTATTAGTGAATCGACTATACTGGAAGGAAGAACCTTTGTAATATTTGTCTGTGGGTTTTAGGCTTTCCTACAAATTTTTCTGGATTCTTCTTTCAGTCTCCAAGTCATCCTCTTTCTTCTCTTTTCTTCACACTAAGGTCCAGTCCATTAGAATGGCCTGTTTGCTCTACTTTCAGACTCTCCTGAACGTATCCACTTCTCATCAATACACCATAGTCCGATCTCATCACACCCCCTTGCCTGGACTTACAATAGTCTCCTGACTTATCTGCTGGAGTCTGTCACTGGAGCCAGCAGATTTTTTTTTTTTTAAAGATTTTATTTATTTGACAGAGAGAGACACAGTGAGAGAGGGAACACAAGCAGGGGGAGTGGGAGAGGGAGAAGCAGGCTTCCCGCTGAGCGGGGAGCCCGACGTGGGACTCGATCCCAGGATCCCGGGATCATGACCTGAGCCAAAGGCAGACGCTTAACGACTGAGCCACCCAGGCGCCCCAGATTTTTTTTTTTTATGTAAATAAGAGGATGACCCTCCCTTCTTCAAAACCACCCATTGACTTCTCATCCCAAACTACTTACCAAGTTCAAGGCCTTTCCTCTCTGTCCCCCACCTCTCTCTGCAATTTCCTCTCCTACCACTGTCTTCCTCACTCCTTACACATCAGCCACACTGGCCTTCGTACTGCTCTTGGAACATCCATCTCAGGGCCTTTGTCCTTTCTATTCTTGTCACCTGGAGAGCTCTGCCTCTCCTTTCCACTTGACTGGTTCCCTCCCATTACCAGCTCATTGGGGCTGTTCTTCCTGACCTCGTTGACCTTCTCTATCCTCTTACTCTTTTTCCTCCTAACACATCACTATCTGAATTTACACTTTTTAGTTTTCTATCTTTTCCACTCAGGTAAGCTCCATGAGGGTCTCTTACCTACTTTTCTATCTCCAGCATGTAGGACCGTGCCTGCCAAGTAGTAGGCACTGAGTGCTCACTTTCTCCTGAGGTTCCAGTGCAAGGCTTCAGTAGTCACTGAACTGATGAATGAGTAGACTCTCAGGGGCAATTAGAGCAATTTTTTTTTTTTTTTTTTTTTTTGCTTCTGGAGTGCTAATGTCATGTAAGTGCTAATCACTTCTTTTCACCACTGTGTTCAAAGGGGGAAGTACATGGGGGGAAATTGCTCTTCTAGTCTATGAGTGGGATTTACTTTAGAAGCTGTTATTTCTATTTAATTTTATGGTATTTTAATATCAAATGTGCCTATTCTTATTATATGTGTGTCTGCCTTCTTAGGGAAAATCTCATCGTGACCAGCAGCTTCTTCTTCTCAAAAAGCACCTAGAAGAGAATTATAGGAACAGAGATCGAAAATGGATTGTTTTGTTTCCAGAAGGGGGCTTCCTCAGGAAGAGGCGAGAAACAAGTCAAGCATTTGCCAAAAAAAATAACTTGCCATTTCTTACACATGTCACTCTGCCAAGGATTGGAGCAACAAACATTATCTTGAGTGCACTTGTCGCACGACAGGAAAATGGAAGTCCCGCAGGAGGAGATGCTAAAGAATTAGGTATGATGGCTTTTAGCACTTTTTCTTTTGTCGGAACTCCGGATTCTCTGGAGTTCCAAAAGATAACATTATTGTTCTTTTTTATATTTATAATTTTTGTCAAACAGAAATAATAGGGAGAAGATGCAAATTTAATATTTTAATGTTTCTATTTTCAGAAGTTAGTTCATGCTTACAATAATTTATTTGAATAATACAAAATGCATAAAGTCAAAGGTGTCTTTCCCTTACCCCACCTACCTTTACTCCTGGCCATTCCCACTGCTGCAGTAAACATTCCTATAAATATCTTCATATATTTGTGGAAGTATAGTCTGGAGTATAGATTCCCAGCAGTGGAATTGCTAGCTTAGAGGTACAGGAATAGAAATCGCTAATTTGAAAAGCTAATCATAGATATGCAAATGCAAATTGTAATAATGTATATTTTTTTCATTTATCAAATTTAGAAAGCTTTTTTGGTTTGCTTTTAATACAGAGTATGAACTTAATGCAGTTTGACAGTGTTTATTAAGAGCCTTCAGGTGTTGATAAATGACTCCATTATTCCACTACAAATAATACTTATCAAAAGGAAATAATAAGACATACATGGTAAAGAGGTTTATCACAGCATTATTTTTATTTATTTATCTATTTATTTATTTATTATTATTTTCACAATTATTTTCAATAGCAAAAAATTGGAAATAGCCAGAAAGGAGAACAGACAAGTAATTATCAAATATCCATCCAACACAGTACAACACAGCCATCACAAATGATGTTTATAGAGAATTTTTATGGCTTGGAAAGTGCTTATGCTCTATCATGTTCATGGAGTGGGAGAACATACAACTCTTGTGAAACTATTGTGAGCTCAAATATGTCAACAATAAGCAGTGGAAAATGAGTGAAGGGAAAGATCCCAAATGTCAGCAGTGATTGCCTCTCTGAGTGGTAACATTATGGATGATCTCCCCCCATTTCTGAATACTTCTGATTTTTTTTTAAATAATGAGTATGTATTACTCTTACGGCCAGGAAAAAGCAAACCATACTCAAAGATGCAACTGTTTTGGAGATAGCCTGGAGAACTGTGAAGGTTTGCAGAATTGTGCCAATAGCATGAAGACCCTTTTGAATTTATCTGAGACACTGTGAAATTGGGTGATAAATGATAAATTAAAAGACTGAAAGAAACCCACTAGGCCTGTTTCCTTAGTAGTATTTTGCTATTTAAAAAAATATATTCTTTAGATAAAATAAAAATGGAAATGATTGGCCCTCAGAAATATGTGTTTTTAATGATGGTTAGGACCAGACATAGAGATAATGCCTGTAGGACTGCACTGAGTTTTCCTTTCATTTTTTTTTTTTTTAAGCAGCTGCTTGGCAGTCAGCTCTCTTAATCTTTCATCATCTATTAAAAAGACAAATTGAAAGAGTCTTTTAATAGAAAAGGAAAGTTCAGAATAGCTTCAGACAGACACGGTGGCAATGTCAGCCAAGCCAAAGCTTGAAGGCAAAGATCTTCCAAATAGGATTAGTTGCACTAATAAAGACTGCTGTTTTTTTAAACAGTTTTGCCCAGTCAATAATACCCTGTGGTGTTCTAGATCACAAGGGTAGGGGCTGTTGTGATATTGATCACACAATCATGAAGAAAATGTTTTTTCTCTTGGAGAGAAACAATTTCTTTTTATAATAAAAGCAAAGTAGCTTATTATTTATCTTACCTTGGTTAGAATTTTTATTCTACGGGCTTAGGAAAAGTTGTAAGAAATTCTAGAAAGTTACATACCCCAAAACTAGTTTCAGTTGTATTTTACCATTTTTTTCTCTATGTTTTGGTATTTTGTATTTTATTTTCTCTAGCGTTCATATTTACTATTTAGTGTTCTGTTTCATACAAATATGCCTTCATCTCTGTTTTAATATATGATCCATATACTGGGGCGCCCAGGTGGCTCAGTTGGTTGAGCATCTGACTTGATCTTGGCTCAGGTCTTGATCTCAGGGTTGTGAGTTTGGGCCCCACATTGGGCTCCACGCTGAGTGTGGAACCTACTTAAATATATATATATATATATATATATATATATATAATCCATATACATATGAAAATTGTGTCTGATTAATTTTAAAAGGGTTTAAAAGGGTTAGTATTTTTTGTTTATTGTATGATTTAATAAATACTAAACTGAACTCTGGTGATTTTTCCCAATGATTTTATTATAAAAATTTTCAAGCATACATAAAAAGTTGAAAGAATTTTACAGTTAATATCCATTAGCTGACCAACTAGATTCTGTAATTAACATTTTACTGTATTTGCTTTATTGTATCTTTTTCCATCCTTCTATCAATCCATTAGTGCATCGTGTTTGTTTTTTAATGCAATCAAAGTAAGTTGCAGACATCAGTATACTTTACTCCTAAACATTTCAGCATGTACATCACTGATAGCTTGTTAAAATGTGTTTCTTTACATAAACTCTGTTCCTTTAGCAATAGGTTATTTAAATATTTTTTTTACTTATTTCTATGAGTATTTTTCCCCTTCAGAATATTTCTAAAATTTTTTAAAGCTTAAGGTCACTTTTTAGTTATTTGATGTACAAAAGTAAAATATCATTGATTCTTAATGCACATTTAGACTTATGTTTGAGAATAAGTTTTATTTTTTTAGAGCTCTCTTAAATACTTCAAACAAAGGGCAGACTGTCACCCAAGACTGGCTATCAGCATTCTCTGTGTGGATTCCCCTCTCAATTCTTGTTCAACTTTGTACTCCATGCTGGGAATAAAAGCAGCGTGCCAACAACCAAAGTAAACAGAGCTTTCCCACAGCCTCTTATAATAGTAATTACCTGTCGTACCTACCAAAGAGTGGACAGTTTTACTGTTTTATTTGCATAGAGCTAAAATGGGAGGAGTTTTTTCTTTGTGTTAAATAAGAACAGCAACTGACAATCTGGTGTCAATAAAATGCTTAATTTGGGGCCTTATTCCAGTATTTATTAATGTCTTCAAAGTATCACAAATCTTGATGTTTGCATTGTATTGTATTGTATTTGGTGAATGGATTTGTTTTATTCTGAGGTCTGTTTTTTTACTTTTGTGATGTGATACTTTAGCTTCTGACTTTTGAGTGATAAAATATAAATTAGACCTTGACAGTGCACTGTTGTATTGAATGCTTGAATGGTGCACATTCAATAATAATAGTGCTCTGTTATTTGTTCATTTGTTTGAGATTCAGCAATTTCATATTAAGAAATGCTTGATATCATCCTAAGTATATCATATAAAACAGTGACACCAAAGTTCATCCTGTTTTCATAAAGCAGAAGGTACAGCAATATGCTTTACTTATACTGTATTATTTGTTGTATATAATACAAAAATTGATCCAGTTTTAAGTTGTTTTTTGCTTTATCCTCAGAGAGCAAATCAAAAGGCCTCCAGTGGATAATAGATACAACTATAGCTTATCCCAAAGCTGAACCCATAGATATTCAAACCTGGATCCTTGGGTATAGGAAACCAACAGTCACACATGTACATTACAGGTAAGAATTTTGTGTTAGTAACCCAGCATATACCCAACATAAAGTACTATCTCAAGACAGTGTGTTAATATTAACGTTTTAATCAATAGTGAAAATAGTTGGCTCAAAATCATTCTTATGCTGACTTTTTAATATGAAAATATCATTTGAAGTAGTTATTTTCACTGAGTGGTAAAAGTCTCTAAAAATGGCATTCTGGAGGCACTGTGATTACTTGATTGCCTGACACTCTGAGCAAAAGTAATTAGAGGCAAACATCAAGCATAAATATATGCTCATTTGGGCTAAGCAGATTTGTATTAATAGAAGTGGAATTTGTTTTTAAATCATTGAGTCACATAAGATCTTCTAAATGATTAAATTGAGAATTTAGCTAAAACTTACACTTTAAAATTTTTAATGTTTTAATATTTAACATTTTAATGTATCATTTGCATGAACAACAGCAAAAACATTTATTGAATATTCTGTACCAGCTTCTTGAGATTTTTTAATGTAGATTGCTTTTTAATTTTTTAATTTTTAATTTTTTTTTAAAAGATTTTATTTACTTATTTGACAGAGAGAGAGACACAGTGAGAGAGGGAACACAAGCAGGGGGTGTGGGAGAGGGAGAAGCAGGCTTCCCATGGAGCAGAGAGCCCAATGTGGGGCTCCATCCCAGGACCCTGGGATCATGACCTGAGCCGAAGGCAGACGCTTAATGACTGAGCCACCCAGGCTCCCCTAGATTGCTTTTTTAAAAGGTTTTTATATTAAAGCACGATGCTGATGAAGCCTGGGTAGATTTGACCACTTTATAAGCCATTTATATTTTACTCTGTTTCCTGGTCAAAGAGCTCAACTCCTGGCAACTCAGTTACAAAGTGGGTGTTGTATAAGACTGATGAATCACAGACCTGTACCTATGAAACAAATAATACATTATATGTTAATTTAAAAAAACAAGCAACAAAGTAAGCAGTTGGTCCCCGAGAAGTTCACAATTGCCACAAAAGCCCTCAATTCAAGAGGAAAACTACTCAAATTACATACTCATTGAGAGTAAATAGGTCCATGTTTTCATATGTATAAACCATCATAGTTTTACAAATAGAAGTACAACATTGGAATAATTTGAAACTAAAGTTTTAAAACTTAAATATTACAATTTGGGTTTTTGGTATGGAAGCAGTAACTGTAAAATTACAGTTGATTCCGCTATGTGACTTACATTGCTAAATGGTGAAGTTCATGTGTGACCGCACTGACTCCATCCATTCCACGTATGCTGTCCGTTTTACTTACTAAGCACTTACTGTGTATAAGGCAGTATGCTAGGCCCTGACAGAATTTCTCCAGGAACAGTTTTATTTTCATATATACGAAGCTTATCTAGCCTTCAGTAAATTTTTAAATTGTAATCTATAAATGAAACTCAATTCTGGTGCCCAAACCCAAAATAACTGACTCTTGGTTATAAGTTTTAGACACATGTAGATTGTATTTGCATTGGATATATGTAGATCTTCCTAGCACATCATACCCAAAAGGAACTGAGACAAGGAAGAAAACATTAATTATATAGGCATTCTATTATAGTTGGCCCTTTCTTTTTTAACCAATAAAAAGAAAACAGTTTTAGTTTATAGATGAAAAAAATGAATGGAATCATAAGGGATCTAAGAAATTGAAGCAATGTCCATTTTTCGCAAAATTATTTTAACAGGAGTAAGTTCAAGGTCTTTAAATTCACTTTAAGTAGGGTTTCTTAACCTGGATGGACCTGAGAATTTTTTTTTTTTCCCCTCAAAATCAGATGTTACTTTAATTTAAAACATTTTTTTATTTGAGTGTGGTGGACACACACTGCCCCGTTGGCCTCAGGGTCCAAACACAGTGATTCAGCTTCTCTGTGCGTTATGCTCAGCACAAGTGCAGCTGCCGTCTGACCTCAGAGAGTTTTCTAACCCAATCTCTGTGCAAAATATTGTGTACGTCTGCAGTTTTCTGCAGAGAAGTTTCACAGCTTTCGATCTAGTCTCAAAATAGATTAAGGATTTAAAAAAAGATTAAAGACTCCTGATTGAGAGATCCAACCAAATAGTAGATAAAAGATGTGGAATGGTTAGCTTGATACAGAAAAATACTTCTACTGATAAAATTGAAGCTTCTGAGAAATTGGGTTTTTTTGTTTTTGTTTTAAGAATTTATTCATTTGAGAGAGAGAGAGATAGTGAGAAAGAGCCTGAGGGGTGGGGAGAGGGAGAAGCAGGCTCCCCGCAGAGCAGGGAGCCTGATGCGGGGCTCGATCCCGGAGCCCCAGGATCATGACCCAACCGACTGAGCCAGCCAGGTGCCCCAAGAAATACGTTTGATTATAGAAACTTTATTATCATACATAGAAATAGTGACGAGAATTCTAAAATATTAGATTAGCAGAGATTAAATCATGATGTAGAATCATATCCTAAAATACTAACTATAGTACACATTATGCCCAGTTATTTATTTATACATACATACTCACACACACACACACACACACACACACACATCCTAGGAGTCTTGGGACAGGTAAAGAGGTAAGCTGTTCTTTAAAGATATTTAATAAAAAGAGTTTATTGTCTAACCAGTGTTAAGAAAAGGGAAGGACTTGTGTTCAGATGGGAAAGGGAGGGGAAATGAAAGGGGCCAGAGAGAAAGAGGTGTCTGGTTAACAGGATCGTTTTGAGGGTTTGCAAGAAGCTCATGAGAAGCGATGTGGGCCATGACCGTGGCAGCAACCAGGGGTAAATCTCTATCACCCTCACGTTGAGTAGGTCTCCTCCTGTCTTGTTGTAGGCCATCTGTACACCCTGGGAGATAGGGAAAAAAGGGTTGTTTTTTGGTTTGATTGGGGTTTGGGGGAGCTTCCCCCTACCTCCAGTTTTCTCAATTCCAGAATAAACTGTTTATTGCTTATCTTGGATTTTTCCTGGTAGGAATAACACCATTGAAATTAAAATAAATTTAAACAAACATGGTACTCCTTACCCATTTTTTTTTTCCTGTTCTCAGAGAGATTGGTTTTTGTTCAAACTCTCCAGTTGTTTGGTTATATTTTTAAAGCTTTAAACAAGGATGAGATGTTTCCAATTAGAATAAGAGATTTTAAATGCAACATTGGAAATCATATATATACAAATGTGAATAATATAAATAACTGAGGTCAAATCTCTTTCTCTTTTAATGTGGGAGGCTGGCAAGAAAAACTAAGCAGCATTGACTGGTTAAAGTGGGGAGTGGGTGCCCAGAGAGAAAGGAAAAAGTGCTCAGGAAACTGTCAAGTTCACTGAAAAATAGTAGTTTTGCTTAATGTTGCCTTATCTTCATCCATAGGCAGATTTTAATAACTATTAATGAATGTATTTTTTCCTGCAATGAAGCATAATTTATCCAGAACCTTTCTATTAAGCCATATGGTACAATTTTGATTCATATTATTTAGAAAGTATTTGTTTTCTTCTTAGCCCCAGCTGACTTTTTTTTTTTTTAATAAAGCACCCCCTCATTCTTAGAGAATTTAATTGAAATGATTACCTGGTGATTATGGTGTAGCTGGGCAAGTTGGTACTGTTGCTAGTTTTTTTCAGTATAAGCTAGAGTATACATGTCAGAGTCAAAACTTAATTATTCCATTCTGCTCAGCATTTATCAGATCCCACTTAGAATACTGCATGTATTTTAATTTCTCTATTTTAAAATAAATAATACAGCTAGTAGAAGCTTATGAAAATACCTAATATATATAAATCCTAGAACACTAGTACCACTTGAATGACCATTTTAGATCAAACCAAAGCAAATTTGGAGGTGGTAGTAATGAAATGAAACATAATTCTAAGGGAAACCCCAAGTTGAAAATATAAACAACTTAAGGAAAAATTTAACAGTTCAAAAGTACTAAATCTGTAATAAGTTTCTGTATATATGAAGTACTTTGACCATATTTTAGGTAAATTTCGTGGAGGGCAGTAACTGGCCTTTCCCGTGTGACGCCTCTGAGCCTCTGGGGTACTCTTAGAACACCGTAACATTCTTGAACATCAGAGTGTACTTGGGGAACAATACAATTGTCATCCTTCGACATTATTTAACAATCCGTAGTTGGGCCATTTTTTATTTTTCTAATACGTTTCTCTTCTTGGAAATTATTGTCAAGGCTGCCAGGTAAACTCCACTCCCTGTTCTGTATACCTCATTGGAACATACTGTGACAGGTGTATGGAGATTTCTGAGCAAAAAAGGCATTTTGGGGGGCACCTGGCTGGCTCAGTCATAGAGGCATGTGACTGTTGATCTCGGGTCATGAGTTCAAGCCCCACATTGGATGTAGAGATTACTTAAATAAATAAAACTTTTTTTTTTTTTAAAGGCATTTTTCCTTATAGAGTGACTCCAGATATAATGTGTCAGTAAAACTAAATGCTTAGAAAACATTTGGTCTTTATTTAAATAAGAAAAGACTGTCTAGATTACCAGAATGTGCAGGAGAATATTCTTCTAGATTTTAAGTTTCTGTACTGATGCTTAGGAAAAAAGCATAAGAATGCAATAGCTTATTTTAAATGTTATGAGATAAACTATTTTTTTATTTTCCAATAGCAGTTTTCTGCATTGTCCGTTCACTTCTTACTTCTTGGGTTTATATGTTGATTTTTAGGATTTCTAGAAGAGAAAACCCTAAAGCCCTTAATATATATGTTACTATATGCTGTAAAATACTTTTCTAAAATACCGCATAAATGAGAAAGTAAACATTTGTGACATTATACTAGATCGTACCTTACAAATAGATAGTGTTGTTATCTGTCAAAAGTTAAGGCAAATGTTTGGAGCTTATTCCTTAGGAAACTTGCAGTAAGTGGTAGTTCAGTACCCAGACCATTTTGCTAATTAAACCCAATGCATAGCTCTTCAGGCAGCCCATCTGAGGACCTTTCTGGCTAGAGGTTGCGGCTTCAGTGAATGCATTGTTTGAGCACCAAATGATATACTGATAAAAAAAATTTTTTTTAAAAACCACAAAGCACCTTATAAATACAAAGTACTATTAGTAAGATACATAAAGTATGTATGGATTATTGATAAATCCAATGTTAGTAAATTAGCATTCCCCACAGATTAATCTTAGACCACTTATTATTTTAAGAGAAAAGATGTCCTTTCGGGGTGCCTGGGTGGATCAGATGGATAAGCGTCTGCCTTCGGCTCAGGTCATGATCTCCAGGTCCTGGGATGGAGTCCCATGTCTGGCTCCTAGCTCAGCGGGGAGTCTGCTTCTCCCTCTCCCTCTGCCCCTACCCCCCACTTGTGCGCTCTCTCTCTCTCTCAAATGAATAAATAAAATCTTTAAAAAAAAAAAGAAAGATGTCCTTTCTTTTTTTTCTTTTTTTTTTAATTTTTTATTGTTATGTTAATCCCCATACATTACATCATTAGTTTTAGATATAGTGTTCCATGATTCATTGTTTGTGCATAACACCCAGTGCTCCATGCAGAACGTGCCCTCCTCAATACCCATCACCAGGCTAACCCATCCTCCCACCCCCCTCCCCTCTAGAACCCTCAGTTTGTTTTTCAGAGTCCATCGTCTCTCATGGTTCTTCCCCCCCTCCGATTTCCCCCCCTTCATTCTTCCCCTCCTGCTACATTCTTCTTCTTCTTTTTTAAGAAAGATGTCCTTTCTTATTCCTTACTTCCCAATATTATGTATTGTATGTAACTAATTATGTATGTAACTAGGGGGATATTTTTTATTAGTATGCATACAACCACATTACTGATCTTTTTCAAAAGTAATGCTTGTTTTAAAAAAGGAACTAAGTCTTAATTATAAGAAACAATATTTGAGCGAACAACTCTTTCCTCCCACTTTCCCTTTTATATTATCACTGTCACACTGGAAGACAGCTTCTTCCTGTTAAAGGAGTAATGGGCACGGCATGCTGCTGTTAAGGACTTAATAGGAAAATTAAACGTGATTAGATTTTAACTACAGGGATAGAATGTTTATAAGGATAAAAGCAAAAGTAATCAGTGTCCTTAATCTAAATGTCTGCTTCACTCCAAATTAGGACAGTGAGTTGGAGAAAATGCCCTCTTGGGCAGAAGTAGCTTATATTTTTCTTTTTAAAAATCTTTAAAAAAGATAAAACCTTGAGTGTAGATAGTAGCATAGACAGATTACGAAAGGCAGAGGTGCTGCTTTCATGTCTTACTTGATTGGAATTTTGGTGACTTTGGAGAAAGCATTTAACTAGGGACTTTGAGCAAGAACTTACTTTCAATTTCGGAGGGAGGGATTTATTCAGAAAAGGATTTTTTAACTAATATTTTTTAAGAAAATATGCTCACCACCAGTGCCTGGCTGGCTCAGTAGGTAGAGCATGTTGAGCCCCACACTGGGTGTAGAGATGACTTAAAAATAAAATCTTAAAAAACAAAAAAAGAAAATATGCTCACTAGCAAGAATGGACAAATGTTGACATTTTAACATATTTGCTTTAGGATTTTTTATTGAATGTCTTGTGAAGTTAAGTTGCCATTATTTGCCCTCCCAATTCCATCCCCTTCTTTCCCACCATCAAAGCCACTAGGGTCATAATTTGGTGTGTGGCCTTCCTGTCCTAATATTTTTATTGTACAGATACATTTATGATATATAATGTTGGTCTGTATATTTTTTAAAATGTATATAATCATAGGTGATTTATCATTTTACAACATGTATTTTTCCACTCTGCATTTTTTCTAGATCTTTTTATTTTTACATTATGGTTCCCTTTCATTCATTTGAACTATTAACACTATTTAACTGTTCTGTTCCCATAATATTATTGTCACACATTATCAGTTCATTCTATTGTTGGATACCTGTTTTCTCAGTATTTCTGCTATTATAATAAACAATGTCACAATGAATATTTTTATACCTGTTTCACTAAGTGTATGCTAGTAAGTGAGAGGTAAAGTAGGGTATGTGTGTGCCCAGCGTGGAAGTGCTAGATCATAGGGTGTGTGTATTTTCACCTTTACTGGACACAGTCAAATAGTTCTCGAAATGGTGACATCAGATTACAATCTCATTAGCAGTAATTAAGAGATCACCTCCTCCAATAGTATGTCAAAGTCATCACCTTTAACTGTTGCAAATGTGATAGGTTTGAAATGTTACATCATTATTTAGGCCTCGGGTTTCATATTTATAAGATGAGTGTGATAATCCTGTAACCTGATAGTGAGATACATTGCCATGAAACATAAGATTAGGGTGAAGCTAGCGTCTTTATCTAGGTATTCAGTCACCGTTAGAAATCTTCCTGGTTTGCTCATTGCTGTCTGTCTTCCCCATCTAGAACATGACCTCCTTGAGAGCAGATACTCTGTCTTGTTGACAGTCCCCAGAGCAATGCTGGCATATGGTAGGAATGCAGTACTTAGGAATGTCTGAAGGCTACAGTGTATGCTCTCTGCACGTGCACTGTCCAGTATAGCAGCCGCTCCTGGAACGTGGCGAGTCTGCTGTGAGATGTTCTGCAGAGGGAAAATACACACCGGATTTCAACAACTAGTAGGAAAAAGGACTGTAAAATATCCCAGTAATTTTTCTTGATGACATGTTGAAATGATAATATTTTAGATTTGGGGGGTTAAAGGATTACATTTCTTTAACATTTTTAGATGTCCTTTATTATATACTTTGTGAAATATTAAGTTTATTTTCAAAAATAGAAGTATGCAACTATGGAAAATATTTCATAGAGGGTAAACACTCCTCCAGCATGCTCACATAAAATTCCTTTATATTTCCTTTTATTATTTGTTCTTATATCTGTTTTTAATGTAGCTGTAGCTGTAATATGCATAAAAGTTGTTTATATTCTGCTTTATCCCATATAGCATTTTCATGAACATTATACCCGTACTTTCTATGTACTAGGTGTTAAGATTACAAATTTTATAAGTATTTTAAAATATTGTTACAAAATCTTTGTGGCCTTCCAAAATCCTACTTAGTGTATACATTTAATGACCCATTTCCTTATTAGCCATAGACTTGTCAGGTTTTATTTTTGACTTTTAAAACACCATGCTGAATTTATTAGTACTTACATATAGCTCCCTCCACCCCATGTTTTAGATTCCTTTATAATAGATATATAT
>NW_022589774.1:3391104-3464828 GCF_004348235.1 Phoca vitulina | reverse complement strand
TGACCTGAGCCGAAGGCAGTCGCTTAACCAACTGAGCCACCCAGGCGCCCTATAATAGATATTTTTAACCTGTTATTTCTGATGCTAGCTTGTAGAGTATTATTAAAATGACATCTGAATAGGGAGAGTGATTATCAAAGAGATGAGGGGAAAACTTATTTATGAGAAAAATTACCAACACTTAAAAACGATAATATTGTAGTAATTTCATGTATAAACCTAATATATTTATAATTAATATATCATTTTGGTTTTCCTTTCTGTTTTTCCTTACGTCCTAAAACAACAAAATTAAAGTCACAAGTTTTTATAAGTTGTAGAGACTATAATTTCAGAAATAGTTTTTCCCTCTAAAACTTTTATTATGGAAAATATCAAACCTGTAAATTCAGCCCCATGAACCTATCTTACTCTTATGGGGAATGCTATTTTCCCTGTGCTGTTTCCCAGATCCTGCTGGATTATTTTGAAGCAAGTCTCAGATATCATATCATTTCATTTGTAAATTATTCTCTAAAATAAAAGAATTCTTTGGTAAAAAAAAAATTACATATTATCATACCTAAAATATTAATAACAGTTCATTAATACCATCAAATATCTAAACAGTTATCAAATTTTCTGAATTATCTCATAAGTGATTTTTGAAAAACAGTTTGGATTCAGTTAGATTGCAATTAGTCAATATATCTCTTACATTTCTTCTTATTTACAGATTCCCCCCTCTTTCTTTTTTCTTTTCTTTGGGGTTTATTTTTTGAGGATACCAGATTATTTGCCCTGTAGAGTTTGCTACAATTTTGATTTTGCCAATTATATCCTGTGTATTCCTCTGTCCCTTCTATTTCCTGTTAATTGGTAGGTAGGTATTAAAACTTCATCAGATTGAAGTTTGAATTTGCTTGACAAGAAATACTTCACAAATGGTGATGCTTACTTCCATCAGGAGGCATATAATATCTGGTTGTCTGTCAGAAGTAGTTTTTGAATGCTGTTTTAGTTAAAAATTTCAAAACAGGGGTGCCAGGGTAGCTCAGTCAGTTAAGCATCAGACTCTTGATCTCAGCTCAGGTCTTGATCTGAGAGAGTTCAAGCTCCACGTGAGGCTCTGCGCCAAGCATGGAGCCTACGTAAAAAATAAAGTAAAATTCAAAACAAATGTATCCTATGCTTTGAGGAAAAAATGATACTTCCTCATTCGATCCCTTTAACCACAAACAATGATGTCAGGAATTTCAATTTAGAATTGAGGCCTCTTCTGGCACATAACACATAATGAGGATCAGTTTTGTCTGAAAACCCTCCTTGTGATCGTATAAGAAGACCCATAGTCTTATATTATTTCGTGAGCCATTAGAAAGGGTTTTTCCCTGTGTCCCAGACTCTAAAGGTTTGGAAATGTTCTAAACTTAATTGAAAAATGAACTATGAATCATCCACTGGGATGACTGTTGGTTGTTTTAGTCAGGGTTCTCTTCAGAGAAATAGAACCGATAGGCTATACAGAGCAATCTGTAAGAGGAGATTCAATTCAGGAACTGGCTTTCGTGATTCTGGAGGCCGAGAAGCCCCATAGTCTATGGTCTGCAAGCTGAAGTACCAGGAAAGCTAGTGGTCAACTCAGTCCAAGTCCCGCGGTCTGCAAATGGGAGGGAAGGGGAGGATGATATCTATCCAGTCCCTATTCAAGTCCGAAAGGCCAAGAAGCAGAAGCACTAATGTCCCTAGGTCAGGAGAAGATGCATGTCTTAGCTCAAGCAGAGAGAGCAGATTCACCCTTCTTCCGCTTCTTGTTCTGTTCAGGCCTTCAACGGATTGTATGACGTCCACCTGCATTGGTGGGGGCAATCCTCTTTACTTAGTCTATTCATTCAAATGTTAATCTCTTCTAGACATACCTAGAAATAATGTTTACCAGCTATCTGGGCATTCCTTAGCCCAGTCAAGTTGACATATAAAGTTAACCATCACAATAGTCTACATAGAGAACTCAAGAAACTGAGTTGACCATCAATTTATAGGGTTCAGCAATCTTTTTTTTTAATTTAAATTCAATTAGCCAACATATATTACATCATGAGTTTCAGATGTAGAGTTCAATAATTCATCAGTTGCATATAACACCAGTGCTTGATACAAAATCACTACAGAAAAATCAGTGGTATCCCTTATCCTGGAAATAAATAGAAAATATAACTTTTTAAAAAAGATACTATTCTCAGAAGCAAGACTATAAAGTACCTCGCAATAAACCTTCAACAAGAAATGTGTAAGACTTGTATGAAGAAAAAATACAAAGCTTCATTAAAGAACATAAAAGACCTGAATAAATGGAAAGAGAGACTGTGCTCATAGAGGGGAAGACTCAAAATTACAAAGACATCAGTGCTCTCAAATTAATCTATAAATTTAACACAATTGCAATTACATTATATCCAGGAGGGCTTTTCTGGAAACTTGACAAAATGGTTCTAAAATTCATTTGGGAGAGTAAAGATAACTGGATACAGCGAAGATAGTTTGAAGATGAAAGAGACAGAGGAATTTTTCCTGCCAGATGTCAAGGCTTACTGTAATTAAAACAGTGTAGTATGAGGGCAGGACCAGGTCGATGGAAAGATTAGAAAATCCAGACTTCTTTGAGGACTTGTGTATGATTAAGTATCCCATATCAGTGGAACACAGACAGACTGTTGAACAAATGAAGTAGTTTGGGACCATTGGTTCTCTATAGCACAGTGACTGCCATAGAGTTGCTATTCAGCTGTTGACAGTGAATGCCTCTGGTAGGGAGGGATCTTCTCATTATACTATTTGAAGTGTTTAATTTTGTTTTGTTTTGTTTTGGTTTTGTTTTTACAACGTGAATGTATTCTTCAATTTAAAAACTAATCAAGGGGCGCCTGGGTGGCTCAGTCGTTCAGCGTCTGCCTTCGGCTCAGGTCATGATCCCAGGGTTCTAGGATCGAGCCCCGCATCGGGCTCCCTGCTCAACGGGAAGCCTGCTTCTCCCTCTCCCACTCCCCCTGCTTGTGTTCCCTCTCTAGCTGTCTCTCTCTCTGTCAAATAAATAAAATCTTTAAAAAATAAAAAAATAGGGGGCCTGGGTGGCTCAGCCGTTAAGCGTCTGCCTCCGGCTCAGGTCATGATCCCAGCGTCCTGGGATCGAGCCCCGCATCAGGCTCCATGCTCAGCGGGAAGCCTGCTTCTGCCTCTCCCACTCCCCCTGCTTGTGTTCCCTCTCTCGCTGTGTCTCTCTCTGTGTCAAATAAATAAATAAAATCTTAAAAAAATAATAAATAAATAAATAAATAAATAAATAAATAAATAAATAAAAACTAATCGAAAAAAGCAGTTGCCCACAGAATTTAGAATTTTGGCCTAATAATCCTTTGCATAATTGCAACAAAAGCATTTTCATCAGGTAGTTTTAAGAATTTAATAAATTCACATTTAAGATAAATACCATTTAATAGACACGAAATAGATTTTACTCCTTTAAATCCAACATATTGAAATGCTCAAGTTATATAGTCTAGATTTTCATATTCAAGTGCTTTATCCATAATTTAAAAGTGAACTTTAAGAGGCTTAAATTTCTATAATACTTTTTTGGTGTAAAAGCTGGAATAAAGTAGAATAAAATTAATACAGTGAAAATCAGTTATTTAACTTAATGGGGACCAAATTTCAGGTCACCTTTTCCCAGTAACTGTGAATAACTCTAGAGTAGTTCCCACCTGATGACGTGTACTTAGGCACTAATGATGCATGCTTAGAGCTTTACCACCCTCCTCCCCAACCCCAGAATTGCCCACCTGGGAGTGAGGTACTAAGATTGCTTCTTGAGCTAAAAGTGGCTTTCTTTTTTCCTAGCAGAAGAAAACAGTGTCCTGTCTTTAGTTTTTCTTATGCTAGGGCTTTTCTCTGTCCTCGTTTAGAATTAATTGTTCATTTCACCCCTACTTGTGCTGTTTCTAATAATTCTCTTCTTCCTGTCTGCTTTTCTTATCACCTCTTGTGTTCTGTTGCTTTGCCTCTGTATCCTAGCTTTTCCCTGGAAAAGGCTGGACGTTTTAGTTATCGGTCACTATTGAGAGCTTCTAGTTGGAAAATGGAAAGTTACACATTAAATTTAATCTTCAAGTTTTTAGTTGTGCTTGGCTGTTTTTATGAATGTTCACTACCCACAAGTTCTTTCTTCTTTTCTGCACCAGCAGTTTTTTTTCCCCTTTCCTTTAAGAAAAGAAAATATTTTAGTTTGGCACCATTCAGGATGCTGGAGGCATTGAATAAGTGGTCTTAATCGAAGTTTCAGTTGTGGGTTGAATTCTGTGTTTCTGTAATGAAGTTGAAATTTAAAAGAGGTGAACCATCATTTCAAGTGAGAAAATCATCCTCTACTTAGAAGACATACTTCATTTCTTTTTTTTTAAAGATTGTATTTATGTATTTATTTATTATATATATATAGAGAGAGAGAGAGAGAGAGTGAGCGGGGGGAGCAGAGGGAGGAGCGGAGGGAGAGGGACAAGCGGACTCCTTGCTGAGCACAGAGCCTGACTTGGGGCTCCATCCCAGGACCCTGAGATCATGACCTGAGCCAAAATCAAGAGTTGGACACCCAACCAACTGAGCCACCCAGGCACCCTGACATATGTCATTTATTTCCAAATATTTATAAAAAGTTATACATGGAAGAAATTTTGTACTGGGACAGTTGAGAACAAAGACCACAACCTACAAATCTAATTTACTAAGCTATTTTCAGTACATGAATCTGGACATAATAGGATTTGGAGAACTATGATAAGCTTTGGAAATGAAGAGCTCTCTCCTCACCTCCCTGGCCCTATGGGGCTCGCCATGTCCTTTTCACTTTCAGGTCTCTTCAGGGTCAATCACGGTGACTGCCATTGGTATTCAAAAACTACTCTTTGTTTTCTAACTTAATTTAGTGTTGTGGAAATATTATGTCACCCAAATAAAAAAATTCTTAGCGTTTAATTTTTTATTGAGTTATGGGTAAGCATAACTCTGATGATCACTATCTTTTAGTTACTTGCAGTCATTGAACTGAATCTGAGAAGTAGCAGGGCTAGCTAGGTCTTTTTGTCTAACCTTTTATTTAATACAGGATCTTACACACACACACACACACACACTCTCTCTCTCTCTCTCCTTGACAGATTGCTTAAGTATAGACTTCTCCAGGATCCTGTTTGGAGCCCTCTGTCTGTGGAGGTTGAGTTCATAGTGGGAGAGTAAACAGAAACAGCTCCTCTCCACACATAGCTCAAGTTCCCCGGCCTTCTCCCAAGTTCCAGACCCTCACATCACTTCCTTTCCTCCACTGGGATTGCCTGTTGCTTCTGCAAGCCTAGTATTTCTAAAACTGAACTCATTTTCCTTCATGCAAACTTGTTTCTCCTGGCTGTCCAATGGAGTTTATGTTTTCATCATTCTGCACTCACCCAGAATGAAAATTTTGGAGTTCCTTTGACTGTTCCACTTTTTAATTTAATTCTCTCTCTCAAATTCAGCTGCCAGTTCCTATGAAGGAAACCTCTGCAATGTTTCTTTCTATCCCTTTTTTTTTTTAAATCTAAATGCCACAGCCTAGCTCACACCTCATTACCTTTTACCTGGAGTATATTTGCTTATTAATATTCCCTTTATTAATATTGGTCCCATCTTTGATCAATATTTATTTTACTGCTATATTCCTCTTCCTAAAGCACAAAACCTTCTTTTTTTCTTTTTCCTTTTTTTTTTTTTTTTTTTGGTTAAAAACATTAGTGGAACAACTGGCAAGATTTGAATGAAGTCTATAGATTATAGATTAGATAATAGTATTGTATCTGTGTGAATTTCCTGATTTTGATCATTCGACTATGGTTATGTTAGAGACTGTCCTTGTATTTAGAAAATACACGTGGAAGTACTTAGGGGACACTCTGTAACTTCCTCTCAAAAGTTGAAAAATCATATGTATATATATCAGAAAGTTATGTATGCTTATATGGAGAGAAAGAATGGTAACGTAAAGCAAATATGGGGAAAACTGATATTTGGGGAATCTGATTGAAGCATATATGTGACTTCTTTGTACTATTTTTACAACTTTTCTTGAGCATGAAGTTATCTCAACATAAAAAGTTTTCAAAAGTCATTAGGGAGATAGGGAGAATTCTTTGTGCCTTCTCCTGGGTTTTGCTGTGAACCTTTAACTGCCCCCCAAAAATAGCCTTAACAAAAAATTTTTAAAAGTCATGAGACTCAGGGAAAGTGTACTAGTGATTCTCCTAAGCAGATACTCCAGTGTTGTGTTTTGCTTACCTGATGGTTCAGTTCCTTCAGCAAGCATTTATTTGTTTTGTTTTTTTTTTTAAAGATTTTATTTATTTATTTGAGAGAGAGGATGAGAGGAGAGAGAGAGCACATGGGGGGGGGAGGGTCAGAGGGAGAAGCAGACTCCCTGCTGAGCAGGGAGCCCGATGCGGGACTCGATCCCGGGACTCCAGGATCATGACCTGAGCCGAAGGCAGTCGCTTAACCAACTGAGCCACCCAGGCGCCCGCAAGCATTTATTTGTTAAGCATCTTACTATGTCTCAAAAGACAGAACACGAATAAAGATGTAATAAGCAAATTTGAGGTCTGAACAGTGCCCCCTCATAGTTTATACGTGGCATGTTGGTTTACTACAGTTTTGACGATCACGAGGAGCAGGGCTCAAGGGGAAGGGGTCCCAGGCTGAACTTTCCCCGACTGTGAGAGGAAGCGGCGGCCAAGGTGCTCCTTGCCTTCTCCCTGTCTACAGCGATGTTAAAGGCACTGGAAATTCTCTCTGACCTTGCGTTTGCTGCCCCAGAGCCTTGGTTTGTCCCTGTGCTGAAGTGGGTAAAAGCTTTTATCTGAGCTGCTGAATTCTATTTTCAGATAACTAAGTGGGCTTTTTTTTTTTTCTTTTTAAGCCTTGCTAGTGGATCCAGGGGGAAGCTATAAATACTACATTTTGGTATGCTGAGGATGAAGCCTTGAGCAGCTTACCTCATGACAGTGGCTCAAAGCAACACTTCTGGGACTTGAATGCTGGGAGAAATTCCGATATGTTAAATTTGACAGTATCTGTTCTTGTCCGTAAATCTATTTTTGGTGACAAGTGGTTTCTGAATTTCTGAGTTATTCTGATCACACTAACCCTGGTGGTGTCACTTACTATTCCCACGGTGCTGATGGCTGTCTACAGACGGCAGCTCCAGAGTTTTACGCTGGCAGATGACTTCCATTTTAATTCCGTTCAGCAAACTTGAGTTCCCATGAAGGATCAGGCACTGATTTACACACTGGGTATGCGGCGATGAGTACAGCACAGTCTGATAGAAGGAACAGACACATAAGAAAATAAATAGAACATAAACTAATAAGCACAGTTACAAAGGACAGAGTTGGCCCTGAGAAGGATGTATTTACTGTAGGAGAAGAGGAGGAGGAAACTGAAAGAGAAGAGAACAAAGGGGTAAGAGACCCAAATCCTTATCTTCCACAGCAGCAAGTCAATGAATAAATTTCAAACTGGATAATCTAGAAGTAGAGGTAGTAACATGTTTTTAAGCACGATGGAGGTAAATAACAAAAGAAAATTGAAGGGAGTTGTATCTGGGCAACAGGTGTCTGAGGAGGGGAAGAAATAGGGTTATTATTTTTCATTGTCAACCTTGTAGTAGTACTCTGACTGTTGAAAACTATATGCATTTTGTTACTTTATTTAAAAAGACGTTTAAATCCTACTTACTCTTTTAGGCCAACTCAAATGATGCCATTTCCATGTATCCTGTGCTATAAGTAGACACACACACCCCTTCCTTTAAACTTACACAGAAGTTCTTTAAACTCCTTATACAACATTTACCATATTCTGGTTTTAGAGTATTTGTTTACTTTTCTTTTCCCTCTGCTAGATTATTAGGCTTTTGGAAGCAGGAACTGTTCATCTCAAAATTTTCCTCAATGCTTATTAATTCCTTTACTTGTGGTTGGCGTAAGTGAACTGAGGGTTTAGCCATGTTGTTTGTTAGCTCGCATTTTGGATCCTTGGTAGCATGAAAATTCAAATGTTCTAACTTAAATATATAGAGGTGCAGCTGCTAAGCATTATTTATATCTTTTTTTTGCAAGTGTAATTTATCTAGTGCTCTTAAATCTGATTCAGTGGATTTTGGTAGAATACTCTGTATTTAAGAGCACATCCTGGATTACTGATAATTAGAATTTTTGTTTCTTGAAAATTAGAAGCTAGTTTCTCATTTGGATAGCTACTGGTATTGGGAAGATTTATTTCTGTTATTTATTTATTTGTTTATTTATTTATTTATGTCCCACAAGAACTCCTTTTGATTCCAAGAGGACTGGTATTGAGTGCATTTGATACTTTGCCATATTAGGGGATTAGTTGTTTTAATATTTTAATCCCACGGTGATCAAACAGAGTAATGAAAGTAGATTGCTCTTGAGGGAGCATTTGGTCTGCCCTCCTGGCTGTTTCCTAAGGCAAGAGAATGTCCAAGCTATTCTAGGCAGATGGTAGGGGAGGCTTTCTGTTAAAACACAGCCCCATTCCTGCACTCACCCCCATTTAAAGCAATATATACTTCGCCAACCTCGCCATGTTCTTTCAAGAGTTCACTTGGTAAACCCAACCTTCTCTGTTTAATTCAGCCATATTTTTAGTCACTTTTCTCCTTATAAAGATGCTTTAAATACTGTTTCAAGATGTTCTTTAGCCCTATGGCTCTTGCTAAGTTATCCTTAGGTTGATTAGGCCTGATACTATATTTACAGAAACAGGATATGTTTATAAGTCAAAAAATCATGCAAATAATTCCCCAAACCATTTGGCTGCTCTTCATTGTGGTAGAAGTGAGTAGTTTCAAGAGTGCTCCCTATATTGCAAAGCTGTGTTAAGATGGTATGAAATTATCTAAAAGTGAAAAGTCAGTAATTTGTAATGCCATTCACTTAAAAAGTAAAATCCAATTTTTAAACTTAAGTTTTAAATTTTAAAACATTCCTCTAGTATCAGGATGAAGTTGAATGGACTTTCCTGAAAATCCAACTGTTTAAGGTTATCTAATTTGGAGGAAACAAAAAGAAAGAAATGATTAAATTTCCTGAATAGTTGTTTCCTGCGTAGCTCTGGGCACGCCTCTCTTGCGCCTGGAACTGTGCTGGCTACGGATTATGAGGCCTCCTCCTGCTCAGAGTCTGCCCTGTACACACATAGTTCAGGGCTCATCCAGAGATTGGAGGTCGCGACTCCCCCTTTGTGTGTGCTTCTCTCTGGGATTCCTGTCTCCAACTGCGGTGCTCGTCCTAATCTCTGTCCTCTCATTCTTCAACCAGTAAGACTACCTATTTCCATGTAAATTTTAGGCCTCCCTGTGTGGCACTAATTGGGAATTATCCTCAGATAAAAAGCTGGAAAAAATGGAAAACTCACCCAGTGCCGTTCCTGTTTTCCCAGTGTTGACTCTGCTCCAGTATCTGCCTGTTTTTAGTCACTCCCCAGTGCATTCCACTAATGATTTTTTGTGTTTTGTCCAGAATTTATAACAGTTACCTGTGAACTACTCTGCAATTATGAAAAGCAGAACTCACCTCTTGTCTTATTTTAATGGATATTGTAAGTCATAGGGAGAGTTACAGCTAAATCTCAATTTTTATGAGATAAAAGAATAGATTTTGCCCTCAAGTATGGCCCTGCTCACTTTTTTGGCCTTTGAAAGTAGTACTGCATTGTGCCAAAGTGACTATACACATAAGCACTTAAGTCACGTGGTGGTACTTAAGTTAAAAGATGTTTATCAGGGGCGCCTGGGTGGCTCAGTTGGTTAAGTGTCTGACTCTTGATTTCCGCTCAGGTCTTGATCTCAGGGTCATAAATTTAAGCCCCACATTGGGCTCCACGCCCAGTGTGGAGCCTACTTAAAAAAAAAATTTTTTTTTTTAATTTAAAAATTGGGTCACCTGGGTGGCTCATTCAGTTGGGTGTCTGCCTTCAGCTCAGGTCATGATCCCAGGGTCCTGGGATCGAGCCCTGTGTTGGGCTCCCTGCTCAGTGGGAGCCTGCTTCTCCCTCTCCCTACAGCTCCCCCTGCTTGTACTCTCTCTTTATTTAAAAAAAATAATTTTAATTTAATTTATTTATTTAAAAAATTAAAATAAAAAGATAAAAATAAAAATTTAAAAAAATTTTTAAAGATGTTTATTTGTATAATTCAGAATATTTTTATTAAGATTAATATTGAAATGAAAACACAAGATCTCTGTATACTTAAAGAGAACTCATAGATGGATCCCCAAGAATATGTCCCCAAATTTGTATATCCCAATTGTGAAACTCAGCTAGCTATCCTCTGAAGCAGGGCCTCTGACTTTGTTATTCTCCAGTTTAAAAACTTTCCATGAGGAATGCCTGGGTGGCTTACTCTGTTGTGCGTCGGACTCTTGATTTTCGTTCAGGTTGTGATCTCAGGGTTGTGAGATGGAACCCCACATGGATTCCGCACTCAGCAGGGAGTCTGCTTGAGATTCTCTCTCCCTCTGCCCCTGATCACGTGCTTGTGCTTACGCGTGCACGTGCTCTCTCTTTCTCTCTCTCTAAAAATAAATCTTAAAAAAAAAAGTCTTTCCATGAGAGGCATTCTCATAAATTGCTAGTGGGAATGTAAATTGGTATAATCCTTGTGAAGACAATTTGGCAATATTTTTCAAAATTACTAATGCATTTAATCTTGACTTAGCAATTTCACTTTTGGGAATTTTATCCTGTAGATATACTTGTACACATATGAGTGGACATTTGCATAATGTTATTCATCACCACATTGTTTAGAATAACAAAAGATGAGAAACTATCCGTCGTTAGGGAATAAGAGGAATTTCATGTTTACTGTGTATTAAGAGGTTACAATGAATTAGAAAATATTTTTTTAACAGAATGATAAGGAAAATATAATCTATAAAAATTTATGTGATATAACATAATCTGTGTTTAGAGGAAAATTTGTAGCCTTAAAAAGCTACTATGAGAAAAGAAAAAAACTGAAAATGAGTGATCTAAATGTCTATCTCAAGAAGGTAGAAAAAGAAAAGCAAATTAAATACAAAGATAGTAAATAAAAAGCAGGGAATCATAAAGGAGAGTTTATTGAAATTGAAAATATACAGTAGAAAGAATAACACCAAAAAATTGTTTTTTTTAAAAGCACTATAAAATTGATCAACTCCTGGCAAGCCTGATCAAGAAAAAAAGAAGGCCAGTGTTGCCAATGTCAGGAATGAAAAAGGGGACATTACTACAGATTCTATAGTCATTAAAAAGACAATAAAGGACATTAAGTACAATTCTTTCAGAGCATAGAAAAGAGGGGATATTTCTGACCTTGTTTTATGAAGCCAGCATAACTTTGATCCCAAAACCTGAACCAAGGATATTGTAAGAAAGGAAAATTTACAGCCAAATCTCTTACATGACTATAAATGCCAGACTAACCCAGTGATATATAAAAAACACATCAGATTATGTACTGAGAATATATATTCCACGAATGAAAGTTTGGTTTAACTTTCAAAATCAGTCAAATTTAATTCATCACATTATCAGAATAAAGAAAGAAATTACATAAGCATGTCAATAGATGGAAAAAATTGATAAACTGTTAACTCCCATTCATGATAACAAAGAAATACTTAGCAAACTAGGAATAGAAGGGGATTGCCTTAATCGCATTAATGGTATGTACAAAAAAAATCTACAGTAAATATCATACTTAATGGTGAATTATTGAATGTTTCCCCCTGAAAGACGAGAAATGAGGGACAAGGGAGCTTGTTACTACCACTTCTATTCAGTTTTCTCCTGGTCAGGCAATGTGACAAGAAAAAGGAGTCAACAGTGTAAATATAGAAAAGGTAAAAACAAAATCATGATTTGTGTTCATTCATCTTCCTACCTGTAGATTAAGGTTAGAAGACTGCTTGGTGGACATGGACATGTCGTCTTCACAATATAAATGGCTGTTTTATACAGCTAGGTACCTGAAGAGACTTCTCCCACAAGGGAAGAGGCTTGGAAAAGCTACTTCACAAACTGACTTGAAAAAAAAAGAAAAAATCATCTCCCTTTCAAATCCACTCTTAAGTCAAGATGGTGGCTTGAGACAGGGAGTTTGACCTTTTGCAGCCAAGGACAAAGATGTAACAGATGAGATGTGAGCTTAGTGTTGTGGGGTGAACACTGAGAACATTTTTCCATAGAAATATGTTTGCCTAGTGGCTAAATTCTGTAGGATTCCATCCACTGCAGGTGAAGTAGTCTGTGGAAACAACCTTAGGAACTTGTGTATCCTATGTAACTTTCCCCCAGAGGGATCTGCATTGTTAGTTAAAATGGGAGAGGAAAAAGAGGAGACAATAAAATTCTTGGAATATTATTTCTAATTTGAGGGTTCCTTGTAGTTCAAAGAGTAGAAGTTACCCTTTGAAGGAATGGAAAGATGAGCTTGTTTAAATAGCCCTGGGCCGCCTCATTTGAAATTGTGTCTCCATGTCTCTGCTCTTCTTATATCAGTATTAATAGAATCTCTGTCAGGAATTCACCTTTGTAGTACTTGGTCACAACATTTATCTTTTTATGTGACTGGCTTGAAGCTGGCTTCATTGTTGCCTCACTGGTGTAGAAATACACACACCACACACACACACCACACAGACTATCTGTGTAGAGTATTATGCTATATGAAAATAGTCATGGATTGTCAAACCCTTATAACAACTTCAGGTCTAGTCTAGTCACTACAGCTGTTGCTGAACCCAGAAAACTTGAAAGCACAACAGTACTTACCATTTCACACCCACCACCATCACTACTGATGCCAAGTTATGCCACCACCCTCTGCCCAGGAGTATACACATATAACAACTTTGTAAGGTAAATACTATTATTAACCCCATTTTACAGATGAGGGAACTAAGTTGTACAAAGGTTAAACCGTTTTCCCCAGGTCACATAGTCAGCAAGTGCCATAGAGCCAGAATTCAACCCCAGGCAGTCTGTCCCAGAGTCTGTACTCTTAATCACTATGCCACACTACCTTCTGGGATTATTTTAATTATGCCTAAAAAGCAAAGACTCTTCACATATTAAAAAAACAAAAACAAAAACTCTACTGTTTGTGGAAGGGAATCTCAGCCGTGAAGTCCCACTCTCACTTCAGTGAGGTATATGGGAACATGAGAGAATGCAGAGGTAAACATTTTTTAGTTCGAAAGAGATCTTCCAATTAGCTAGGAGGGTAGGCATTAAAGGGGCTAAGAAACACTAGCCTATGGGTTGATTTTATGCAGTGTAAGCATTTCAAGTATTTTTTCTCTTTAAAAGGCATGACGTTCTTTAATTCCTCTTTTTGTGGTTAGCTCTTTCAAAGCAAAAGAAAACCTAATTCTGGTAGGGAATTTTATAGTAGCAAGCTGAAACTTGAAGTTTCTGGACCTTAGAATCTCCTACCCCATTAAAATATTTAATAAACCAGAACACTTCTATATTACTGCTTTAGAGCAATGTAGTACTAAGGGGAATAGAAAGGTGACTAAGATTGGGAAACTTATTTTCTGTGTAAATAAAACTATATTTTGGTTACCTTTCATCCTTTTCAAATTTTTGAAAGCAAAATTTTTAATCAAAACTGTGATTTCCTGAAATTGATTTTTAATAGATTTTTTTTTCATACTGTACTTTTCCTTTGTTTCCTCTCTTCTCTTTCCTGCTCACGGATACTTATATTGTAGTGTTAAAATACCCCAAATCTGGTATTTAAGTGTTTAAAGAACAAGAGAAAGGGATCTGATTATAATGCGATTCATAAATAATGTTCCTTCTGATTGTTTTGTATGCAAATGACCATGCTACGTGAGTAATTTTTAAGACGCCTTTGAAGGAGTCTGAGCATGGGCATTCTGGTCATTTGGAATCCTTTGTACAACTTGACTCGTCTGGACATTGTGTTCTACTGATAAACCGTAGAAGCTGTTTAATGTTTTTATAATGGGTATGCATCATTAACATTTTCAGATCCTTACTAAGTGACTGACACACATTTTGCCTAAACTTGAAATAGTAATATAGGCCCCTTTGTAGAATGGCAAGTAGTGGACACTGGCCAAAGATAGAAAATCATCTTAGACTTTTCAGAAATAACAGGACAGCTTCCTAAAGAACGTGGTGGCCCGAACTCATGTCAGCTTTCATGCCCTTCCAAAACTCCAGTAGAATGAAACTGAAGAGGTTTCTTTAAAGTATAAACCCACAAGAATGAGGAAAACAATAGGAAAGGCAATAGTAACAAAAGTCAGGAAGTTGGAAAACAGATTGAGCAGTCAGAACCCTAAGCCAGCAGGGGAAAACCAGCAGCCAACCTGATTTACACCACAGAACTGAAAAACTGGCAGGATCAGTGCCCATGGAAAAGGGGTTGAAAGGGTTGCTACGCTTGGGGCTGGTTGAAATCTGTTGAAGAACTCAGATCCCCAGAACCCCTACCCACCATCCCACAGCTGGGGGATTCTTCGTTCCCTGACATGACAGGGGACTGGGGGCTTACTCTGGAGAGGGAGCCAGAGACTCTCTAGACTCAGAGGCGCCTGGCACAGGCATAATGAAAATGGCACGGTTAAGTGATGACAGGGCGCCGAGTGCTTAGACCCCCAGCCCTGCTACCAGAAAGCCGATGGGGGTCTTTCTGCTACCAGAAAGCCAACAACTAGGCCTTCATTCTCTGGGCAGGATACTGGAGGATCTTCCTCTGCGGCAATGGCAAATTCAAGAGGAAAGGCCAACTTAAATGGCCCAACCAGATAATCCTCAGCGTAGCTCCCAGTCAACAAACTGCACTCACAGGCTGAGAGCCTTCAATCCGCTGTTTAATCCCATCAGTAAATGTGAGTCAACAACAAAGACTCACCGGATAACTTGGTCATCTGATCGGCCTCTGCTGTGAAATATGGAGACTAAAACAAACAGAAGGAAGTGACTTGGAGGAATGGTGCAGGGAAAGCACAGCTGCCAAAAATCCTAATAGTTCATTAACCCTCTTCTCTACTTTCATGCATGTTTTAAAATTTCCATTCTAATTATCATAGAGATAAGATACTGTAATAATAAGACAACAATATTGTAATATTGTAACAAAAACAATAAAACAATAAAAAAGGAACATTCAAACTGCTCTTAGAAATTAAAAATATGAGAAAAGAAGTAAAAACTCATTAAAAAAAGTTTAGAAATTAAATAAGAATCTCCTAGAAAGGAGGACACAAAGACAGAGATGGAAGAAAATGAATGCAACCCTGAATCCTCTATCTAGTCAAATTACCAACCAGGTGTGAGGACAGAAAAAAGACTTCGGCCGAAAAGACATTGGCAAGATTTCAAGTACCTTTTCTCCAGAAATCGCTGGAGGATGTGCTCCATCAAAATGTAGAGTAAATACAGAAAAAGGAAGACATGAGATGTAGGAAATATTAAATGTATTTTAGGAGAATCACCAGGACAAAGTAAGAGGTCTTTGCAGGATGAAAACTGCAGGCAACAAATCCACAGTGTGGGTGAAATTTATTCAGGAAGATGAAATTAAAAGAATGTCTGATGCACACAAACGCCTTAAGAGAAGATTAGAGCACAGGTCAGTCCTGGCTTACTGCCTGTTTTTTAAATACAGTGTTACTTGAACATAACTATTCCCATGTATTTATACATGGTCTAAGGCTGCTTTCACACTACAAAGCAGAGTTGAATGGTTGACACAGGTACCATAAAGCCTGCCAAGTCCAAATACGTCCTCTCTGGCCCTTTAAGAAAGAGTTTGCAGACACGCTCTAGAGAATTGACTCTAGATGGACAAGAGCTTATGGTTGTGGGGCACCTGGGTGGCTCAGTCATTAAGTGTCTGCCTTTGGCTCAGGTCATGATCCCAGGGTGCTGGGATCGAGCCCCAAATCGGGCTCCCTGCTCGGCGGGAAGCCTGCTTCTCCCTCTCCCACTCCCCCTGCTTGTATTCCCTCTCTCGCTGTCTCTCTCTGTCAAATAAATAAAATCTTAAAAAAAAAAAAAAAAAGAGCTTTTGGTTGAATTAGTTATGTGTACAGAGAAAATGATGTAACTGCTCAATTCAGGGAGAACAAAAATTGGGCAGGAAAGGAAGAGTAGCCTTGATTTATTACATGGCTTAGCTTTGAATATATGTACATGATTATAATAATGTAACTGTCTAGTACTCTGCTCATTAAAATTACCATACAACTGCGTTGGGAAGATGGGAAGGATATCAATGCGTGGTGGGAAAGGGAAGAATGCACTTGCTCCTCATCTTCCATAGTGGGAAGTCAGTAGATTGGCCCTAAAACTGAAGACGAAACATGGCAATAAACATCAAGATCCTTGGTTCAAAGAGGTAAACAACGGGCAGTGGGACAGGGACCGCTATTTTTTCATACAAACCTTTTGCAGGCTTTTAAAACTGTCTCCCTTTATAAAATTAAGAAAACTCCCCCACAAAACTGGGAAACAAAAAAGAAACTTCAACATCAGCAAATACATAGTATGTACTCGAGCTGCCCTTTTCTGCCCTCACGTCCAGCGGATGTGTATCACTAATCATCCCGGTCCGTTTCCTGGTGAGTCGGGACGCATTCACACAATCTGCACATTTGCGCTCCAAAAAGAGGCGGCCCCACTCAGGAAACCTCTATCTCTGATACAATTTAGGCACCAATTTAGGCAGATTCTGTCTGGTTCACAGACATTTCCTCCAAAAGAACATTGCTAAGATGCATTATTTGGCTGCTGCATTTTATTTTATTTTATTTTATTTTATTTTATTTTGTTTTATCTTACTTTATTTTATCTTATTTTATTCTATTTTTTAAAGATTTATTTATTTAATTGAGAGAGAAAAAGAGGCTGTACTCACACAAATGGGAAAGCAGACTCCCTGCTGAACGTGGAGCCCAACCCGGGGCTCGACCTCCCCACTGGGAGATCCTGGCCGGACCTGAAACCAAGACGCTCAATGGACTGAGCCACTCAGACATCCCAGTAGCTGCATTTTAAAATACCATCTGTTCTGAACAGTTTCTTCTTAAACCCACAAGCTTGGGAAGACAGTTATTTCTCAATAATTATTTGTAGATATAGGGCAATTTATTAATATTTTCTCATCATCTGGCACTTGGACCTAACGTAATAGGCTGGTAAATGTTTGAATGAATGAATAAATGAACTCTGTTGTATAATCAACAATTTTTTAAAAACCAAGATGACCTGAGAAGCTGCAGAAATGAACCCTTGTAAAAGCCACAGGTGATTCCATACCTTTCTTCAGCTTTTCGGTCACCAAAGCTAAATTGTGCTTCTGAATGAGTTTGATTTCTGAATTAAAGTAGTTTTTGCTTTTTTTCTAACTCTTCATAGGATCTTTCCAATCAAAGATGTACCCCTGGAGACGGATGGCCTTGCTGATTGGCTCTATCAACGTTTTGTTGAAAAAGAGGCGCTCTTATCACATTTTTATGAAACAGGTACGCAGTATCCTATTACGTATGTTTCTGAAGTTGGTGATAGTTCCAAAGATGTACGTTAGGGGAGATAACCATTTTTCCATTCTTCAGATACCCTAAAGGAATCAAAGTATTTCTATATTTAAGAATTCCAGCTTAGAATATTCATAAGGACAGTGTTAATGTTAAACTTATTCAGGCCCTTACTTTAGCAGCCAGTGTGCAAGATCACGTGATGAGTAAAATGTTGTACAAGTGGAACTAATTCAAGACAGTACACAGTATGTAGAAGAGTACGGTCATACGTGTACAATTACATGGGCTGTTTTATGACATAGCAAATAATATTTATGGTTCGGCATTGTACGTGATTGTTTAAATAGTACCATCATCTTGCAGTCATTTGAGATTATTTTGAACTGCATTTTTACATGCTTATTCTTTTCTTTACATACAGGGATAAAGCTTACTTTTTAAGTTTTCACAGATACAACCTTGTACTTTTCTTCTTGAGAGAAAAAAGTCAATTTACCTCAAGGCCCCTTATCTACACTCAATATTCTGTACCTTCTGTGAAAACTGCAATGCAGTCAAACAGACATAGGAAGGGAGGGGAGGAGGGAGGGAGGAAGAAAGGAAGTTAGGAAAGAAGGAAATTAGGGGCGCCTGGGTGGCTCAGTCATTAAGCGTCTGCCTTCGGCTCAGGTCATGATCCCAGGGTCCTGGGATCGAGCCCCACATCGGGCTCCCTGCTTGGCGGGAGGCCTGCTTCTCCCTCTCCCACTCCCCCTGCTTGTGTTCCCTCTCTCGCTGTGTCTCTCTGTCAAATAAATAAATAAAATCTTTAAAAAAAAAAAAAAGGAAAGAAGGAAATTAGCGTTGGTAGAATGCCAGGCGTTACCAAAGTGCTTTCACACATAACTACGTGTGTTGTAGGCTTGTTCTCTGGAACCTACAATAGGAAAAGAAAAAGGGGAAGAGAAAGTTGTTTTAGGTCTGATGATGGCTGTGAGATTTTAGATTAACAGAAAGTGCTATTTTCTTCCCACTTAGATTTTGTTGGTTCAGAATTAACGTTCATGTTAAATCAGACTGTTGAAGACCTAATGGTGAGCAAAGGCTGATACTGTTAATTACCTTTAATGCTTTTGTTTTTGTGTTTAGGGTTGTTTCACATTACCCACAACAGGATTCCTTCCTGATGCTAACGTTCTGACCCCAGGGCTGTGGACTAGTGCATACTCATATATGACAGGGGTTGGACGCTATGCATGTCTCTAGAATTCTTAGTAAGACTCATTGAACAAGATGCCCCTCTCTGCCATGTGCAGTCCTTGGTCTTACTCTCAAAATTTCTTTAAAGATAAAATAGGATAGATGCTTAAGAAGGCATGAGGTAATTAAGAGTCAACAGGCTCTCTCTTCTTTTTCAATCTTCATCTCTTGCTTTATGATAGTTAGCCTAAATTGTAACAACAATAATGGAAGTCTCTTTTTAAGAAAGCCATTTGTATAATAGACCTTGAAACTTGAAAGTGTTCTCTGTAAATTGCTTGTGAGAAGCAAATCCCCGCATGAATCAGCTTACCCAAAGGGATTATCAGTAAGGACAAAGACTATTTGAAATGCTGAAGTGTTATCAAGATGACCTTAGGTAATATTGCTCTGAAGGGGTCTATCTTTCCCTTCTAGAAAAGAATTTAAAGACATCTGTTCACTTTGTGTTTCTCCTTTTAATTACTAAGATATATTTCATAAATAATATTACCTTTTGAAAAGAGTACCAGTGATTTACCACCACTTTTTTTGTGGCAAAACCATTTAACTTGTAAATGGAGGAATTAGTGTTAGTTATGTCATTCCAGAAATTATTTAAAATCCATTTTGGGGCGCCTGGGTGGCTCAGTTGGTTAAGCGTCTGCTTCAGCTCAGGTCATAATGTCCAGGTCCTGGGATCGAGCCCCCGCATCAGGCTCCCTGCTCCGCGGAGAGTCTGCTTCTCCCTCTCCCTCTGCTGCGCCCCCCTGCTTGTGCTTTCTCTCGCTCTCCTGCTCTCCATCAAATAAATAAATAAAATATTTAAAATGTATACATCCTGTGTCCTGGCCACTGTAGAAATCTCTAGGGTTACAGTGGAAACAAGGAAGCCAGAGTGCCTGCTTTCATGCAGCTTATATTCCAGAAGGAGACAGAGTAAACAAGTCTGTAGAAAAAAGAAAAGCTAGATCTGGATCATTACAGATTGTGGAAAGTGCCAAGAGGGAAATAAACGTGGCGCTGAGTGTGACTGACTTGGGGGGGAGGGGGAATGGTATTTTTTCTGATACTGTAAGAATGCAGATGAGCCTGCCATTCGCTGAGATGAGGAGAAGCATCTCAGGCAGGAAGAATAAACGCAAATGTTCAGAGGCAGGAAAGGGCTCAGCAGTTTGAAAATTGTATTGCAAATGAGATCTCTCTTCAGGAACAATGGGAAGTCACAGAAGATGCTTTAAAAAACAAACAACAAAAACTCTAAGTAAGCTAATACTCACCCTTTGTTCCAGGAGACCTTACCACCACAGTAAAACAAATTAATATTTCTGTCTTGTCTTTTAGGGGCTTTTCCACCACCCAAGGGCCATAAGGAAGCTGTTTCCAGGGAGATGACCCTCAGCAATATGTGGATATTTCTCATACAGTCTTTTGCATTTTTGTCAGGCTATCTGTGGTATAACAGCATCCAGTATTTGTACCATTGCCTGTTTTAGGAATTGACTTGGACTTGTCAAGGTCACCATAGGAGTTCAGACTTTCATAAGTGTGCATTATTTTACATGTGCAAATCCGAATATAAAAAAGAAAGCAAAGGAAATTCAATGGATGGATAATTTATCCCCCTTTGGGATATCTTAAAACTCTACTAAAATGAGGATCAGTAATATAATGACCTGCTAATATGTTTTAAGGACCTTTCACGTTTTAAAAAGATACACTCTACCACACACTTAAGCAAACATCACATTCGAGAAGAGGAAATCATAAAATCATCCTAGAAGACTATCCGAGAGAAATTCTGTTGCCACCAGATAGACTTGGTAATCTAGTTCAAGCTCAGAGAGTTGGATTCCGTTCCTCTTAGCTAGTGTACTGTCTCTAGGAGGGCAGAGCTGTAGAGCACCCTCATTTCCACCAACTCTGGCTGTGTCGCTAGGAGCCCGAGGGGCGCTGCGCGGCATCCTCAAGGACAGGTCCCCTGTGGATCGCAGTGACACTCTGGTGTCAGGCACGCCCGTGGGGGAGAAGCAGTGTCCACTGGACACGTTCCGGTACTAGAGTTCCCAAAAAAGGCTAGCTCAGTCCAACATCGTGTTTACATGCGCTAGTGCTTTCCCTTAAATGAGGGGGGGGTCACTTGATTCCTCTTTATGTATAGAGGCATATCATAGATTGATAATTGTCTTCTACCAAATGCACTTTTATCAGATGCATATATAGCAAAGGATTAGTAATACAGCCTGAAAACAGATGTGAGCATAATCAGTGAGTGGGATTCTTGGGAGGCTGTCCCGTCTCTGCATGTGTCCCTGGGCGCCCCCCTGCACGGAGCGCCACACCCACCGGAGGCTTCTGTCCAGCTCAGAGGCTTTGTTCCGCCCGTTTTGGCTTTTAGCGCCAAATGTATTTGGGGGTGGCTGGAACAAATTAATGTAAAACATTTAAATGATCAGTTTGAGGTGAGATAGGGGTTTTATTAGAAAAATAAGAGCTAGAGCCAGACATAGGCTTAAAATGGTGATAAGTTCTCACATGGAACCCCCAAACCTGTGTTCCGTCATCACCTCAAGTTGCTGCCCACGTCAGGGTGGAGTAACCGGGAGACAGACCCACACAAAAGGCTTCCCAATCTCTTACAATTGCCTTTAAAGAGGATAGAGTCAAGTTTCTATTTCTAGAGAACACTTTTTTCCTCCACTCTCTGTTCATGTGATTTACCTCACAGTAGAACCAGACTCTTCTCAGAGAGTGCTGGGACTGCATCTGTCCCTCACCTGCAGTCCCGGTGTTGAGACAGAGTTGGTGTTTTGGCTTGGGATTGTAAGACTCTGAAGATCCTACTAAGGCAGTGGCAGTTTTCTGTGATATGAACGTTGTAGATGCCCCTGTTGTCGCTGGTCCTACAAATGGCAATTTTGAGAAGTAGGCCAGAAAATAAAAATAAAGGCTAATGTTTTCTATTTTTAAATAAACCAAAAAAGAAAAAAAAAAAAGAAACTGAAAAGATGTGAATTTTCTCCCAGTTCTGTGGGAAAGGTAAAGCAACACCAAATACAAGCCCACAGCAGCTTCACCTCCAGGTTAATTCCATGCACATAGGAAAGAGAATAATGTGTTAATGAAATACCTCATTGCATATTATGCTGCTCCTGGTAAAAGGCAGAAGCCAGTGCTAAAGTGTGTGCTTTGGTTGGGGTCGTCACAAGATGCAGTTTTTTTTGAAATCTAAGCATTTTATTGGGTGTTTTACAGTGACAGTGAGTAGGTGAAACCAATCTTGATTAAGAGGCACAGATGATGATAGGAAGACAGATAGAAGCTTAATGACGCTTCTGTTTGAGGTCCAGCAAACGCTGCTAGATTACAGGCTGAATTGAAATTGTTCATTTGAGAGATTAGTCAGCCATCTGGGGGAGAAGGTGCTCACTGTCAAATACGGCGTGCACAGTCCTAGCTAAATAGTCCTTTTCCTCATTGCTAAAGCAAGCCATGGGTAGGAGTGGCCAGTTCTCCTATCAAAAAGAAAAAAGAGAGAGAGAGGCATCCATGCATACATAAATGCGGCTCAGAGCTACTTTCGCCCTCACTGTGCTCCAAAGGAATGTGATAGGGTTAAAATACTGTACACATTAAACCATCTATTCTGTAAGACGCTTTACTTTTCAAGCGCAGAGTCACTTCAACAGTCTGTAGAGTGACAAATACCAATAGATAACGTGAGTTCACTTTTGAAAACAGACCTGTGAGTTGTAAATAGATGTGTCACTGATCTGCGTGCCCCCTTCCGATTGTTTAATCAGTGTGTTCTCTCTCTTCTTTGTTTGAGAGCATCGATAGCGCTCTCCTTACTAGTAACTGGAGGTCGGCTGCTTGCACCAGGGAAGGTAGGTAGAGAATCAGTGTTCCATGGCCAATCAGGGAAGCAGCAATATGCCACTATACAGAAGTGAATAAAAATTCCAAATTTGTACTTGCTTTGCAAAGTGAGATGAAAGGGGGTTTAGGGAATACACATTTTGTTAAGGGGGAAGAAAATAAAACCATGCCAGTTTTATATCAGTGGCTTGTAGAATCTCAGCACTTCTTGGTCTCAGCTGACCTGCCTAGATTCCTCCAGCAGAGAGGGTTGAGAACTCCCTGCTGGATCCTCGTCCCAACACGTCACAGTGATGGAGCACCCACTTACACAGATATGACGGAGAAACCTACACGCCATGGAAGGTAAAGAAAAATGACAGAATGGAAAATGACGTTTCGGGTGGGCAAAGAAGCTAGTTGAGCATCTAAATAGCTTTTTTTAAAAACGATAGCTCTGAGTTCAGATCTGTCGTATTATTAAGTAAATTTTAATATTACAATCAACCATTAATTTCCCACAGTGAAGGAACTAAGGATTGCTGGAAAATTAATCCAGTGATAAGTCATAGCCAAAAATCTAATGGGTATTTATGAGTTTGAGGGTTTTTTTTTATGAGACTTTCTTGTTCTTCTAGGGATGCTTGCTAATTTTAAAACAATTATTTCAATTGTTTATTAGTTTCTGTTGCTTGTGTATTTATGACTGTGTTAATGAGTAGTAAAAAGATTTGGGAAGACAGCTTCAGAAAGAGGGAACACAAAAGCCTAAATAATCCATGGGCTAGGAAAGGAATCCCTGAATAATCAAGAGTTGGCGGTATTGCAATGATACTCAAGCCTTTAATGAAAATGAGATGTGAAATCACCCAATACAAACCTCAGAACATCATTCTCGTGTTAATATCGTGTGGATTGATGTTAAGAATGCCTCTTCATTCTTTGTTCATGTTACTCACTTCTTGTGGATTTGTCTTTAGTGACGTTTTGACAATCACTTCCCTAAAGACTCTCCTGAACTAGCGGGATCTGGTTATAATCAGAGATAGCAGTCTTTAATCATGGACAGTCTTATTGGATTCTTTTGATATTTAAGGAAATTTTATTTGCACGGCCGAATAGGAAGAGTTATTTTCTTCATTACACAGGATTTCACTCCAGAGTTACCATCACGAGCGGGTCCGCTCTGATCCACAAGGATGAATAAAAATTAGTCTTATTTTTTTGCCACGTAGTGCTGTGAACCTTACGTCTGCTCACATGAAAGGCCAAGTCCAAAGCAGCAGGTACACTGGTTTGTTGTATGAAGGGGTGGAGACTAATATGTTTGGGACCAAAACCACCTACATTGGACATTTTGAGATCACAGAGGGGCCGGGGGCTCTCTGGAGCAGTCGCTGGTTGGTGCTTTATTGCAGTCATTTTGCATTGATCCTCAACAGTTAGGAACTGGACCCTGGGAATCAGCTGAGGGTGCTGAACTGCTGGGGAGGGGGACTGTAGCCATATGGAAGATAAAATAGGGGGTTTTCTGCAAAATTTCCATGGGAGGATTTTTACATTTAATATTTTTTAAAACAGTTGAAAGAGCAAAGAAATTTTAAGTATATTCTAGTTGCAAAGTATGCACACATATTTTGAATGGCTTTATTTTTATTGTGTAGAACTGTTGAACACAGGACTGATGCACAAGCTCTTTACATGTGAGGGGTCTGCATTTTACAATAACTTATGACTGGGTAATGAAACAGTTACACGTGGACCTGCCATTGTTGCATTAAGTGCTTTCATTTTCTTTACAGTTATTACAAAGTTGTATTTATTTTATACAGATGGGTTTTAATTTTCCTGATGCCATATGTTTACTTCAGCTTGTTGACCTATTTTCCTTTCTTTGTTATCTGCATGTTGTAATGTATGCTCAGAATGAATGTAAAGGCTGGGGCAACTGTCATTAATTTTTGTAAAGGGCTGGTCACAATATGGATCTGGTTTATGAATGCATATGGGATTATTTTTAGTAACCAGATCACCTTTTCAGAAATTTAGATGTGAACACCAAAAGAAGCATTTTCTCAACAACAACAACAACAACAACAAAAAATGAATAGCTGGTTCTATTTTTTTTTTTAACCTAGAAAAAATAAAGTTGATTTTTTTCAAGCAAAGTGCTTTTACTTCTTAGTGGTGGGGACGGGGTGTTTGTGTGTTTCTGGAGATACTTCGGCATGAACATCTGTGGACATGTACTTGGAGCACATCACAGCAGGTGGATGCTGGGGGCAAACGGAAAAGCCAAATGAAAGAACATTGTACTTCCTTCTTTGGTTTTAAACCCTTTCCTCCGCTCCTTCCCCACTACTGGTATACTGGTGGTATACTGGTAAATGTTAAACAGGCCGCTGTCCTGGGGAAAAAAGAATGATGTGTGCAAATGTACATAGGTTTGCTATAAATTTTCCTGATAGCAAGAATGTAGAACGCAATTTTAATAGATAATAATAAAATATACTTTATTTTACATTCCATATGGCCAAGTGATTCTCCCAGGATGCTTTAATTGATTTTGCTGAACTCTTGTAGCCAACCTATGATTTGAAAAATGGAATAACATCCTAATTCACCTATTTCTCAAATTTGTCACTCATTCTGATATGTGATCTACTGCTAAACTATTTCCTACCCTTGTACAAATTATACTCATTAAAGTGAACCACTTTGAGCTTCAGCACTAATTATAAGCTTATATAATTTTAGTAACAGCTGTTTAATAACTGCTGGCAAAATTCTAAAATTTAACCATCGGCTCTAGGGTCAGGAGCCAGTCGGAGCGATCTCTGGCATACTGCTGCCCTGTCTTCTCTGTTTCACTGTTAGGACTGAATAAATTCCTCACAGTTAAGCTACTCACTGCTCTCAGGAAATTCCTAAGACCCTTGCAGGGGCTTCAAAAGGTGGGAAAGCATTAACACTGGTCCTACAGAGCACGCTTTTGATTTGAAGAATTTGACAAAAGCAAACTTTCCCCGAAGTGCATGGGAAGCTTGCCTGTTTCTAAAGCTGGTTCTGTGCTTTCGGGTCTCAAAGTGAAGTAGACTGTTATATGAGCCTCTCTGAGATTTTGTTTTGGGCATTTAAAACATTTATTGTTTAGATTGTTGTTTGTAGAATATGTTTGATCCCACTGAAAAAATTTAAATGTGTTAAAATATCTTATACAGTCTACCAAGTAAGTTAAAGCGTTACAGTTCAGTCTACCTCTTCTTCTTCTGTTTGGATTCATGCTGCTGTTTTGAGTTGAGGTTGTCATTTTTCCCCCTAGAAGTTGTTTCTGTCCAAGATGAAGAACAAATCAGGGGCAGAAGACTGAAGGCATATTTGAAGCTCTCAGAGATCTCTCGCTGACCAGCCCTATTTCTCATGAGTTGGGGGGAAAAAAGCCATTGTTTTAAATCTCCACTTAATAAGAAAATGTTTGTTTTTAAAATGTTTCTTCCTGCTGGGAAAAAAAATGTATTTTTAAAAGGAAAACAATCCTCTTTTGGCTATAAGAAAAAGTCAGCTGTATGAGCCGGTGTGACCATATCATAACATGCTGATACATAAATCAATAAATTTTTACCTCTCAGGACTTGTTTAACCTTGTTCTTGACTCTTAGAGGCATGGGAAATATTAAGCATCAATCATCCAGGTCACATATAAACGACACACTAATGGAAGGGAGGAGGGTTGGCTAACCACCAGAAAAGAGCCAGGCTCTTTTCCTCATCAGAAAAATACTCTTGGGTGCCTGGGTGGCTCAGTCGTTAAGCGTCTGCCTTCGGCTCAGGTCATGGTCCCAGGGTCCTGGGATCGAGTCCCACATCGGGCTCCCTGTTCGGCGGGAAGCCTGCTTCTCCCTCTCCCACTCCCCCTGCTTGTGTTCCCTCTCTCACTGTGTCTCTCTCTGTCAAATAAATAAATAAAATCTTTAAAAAAAAATTAAAAAAAAGAAAAAAAAAGAAAAATACTCTTAATTAGGTATGCTCAAACCCATTTTACAAAGGAAGAAATGGAACAATGGTTTTTGCTAGAAAACATGAGTGTATCACAAAGCTCGTATCTGAGCTTTCCCCTGGAAGGTTTCTGTTGATTGTCCTTGGAGTACTTTCTGCCTTTTTAGGTGTGAGATTTGCTCTAGAGATGGTGGTAAAGTTCTTACCACTCACTTACTGTGGGCAAGAGAACACTGGGCCATCCCTGTGATTATAGCAGCTGTCTTCGTGGGGTCATTGAGAAATCATGGGGCTGGGGTCCCTCCCCAAATTATCAATTGCTGCATCTTCATGCCTGTGTTTCATTTTGGTGCAAAACTTCCTGACAAGGGTCTTATCTTCAGTTTTTCACCACTTAGAACTAAGACTATCAGGATCAGCTGATGGACATTTGAGGGACAAGAAAGTAGGGCCCTAGAAGTGGAGAAATCAGAAGAACTTAGAGTACTAGGAAGAGGAACCCAGGAGTGATAGAAGGCAAAGGGAGCGCAAAGGCTGCTCTCTAAGCAGGTACACACGCCCCTGACACATGAGGACCCCAGGGGGTATTCCAACACAGTAAATCTTCAGGAAATCCACCTCTGTGAGAACTCTCCTAAGACTGCCATCCTGAGGGCTCACCTGTGGAGGATCCCACCTGCCATTTCAGATACTCTGCCTTCTTGGCAGAAGAAAAGCATGCCTCTGAGCCATTAAGCATCTCCAGGATGCTAAACAAAGGGACAATTCAAAATATTGGTGACAAGGAACCTCTTTTCATCAAGGCATCTAGAGCCCACAATAGGGCTTTTAGCTTGCCCTGAAATGTACACATTTCAATGAGGACAAAGGATGACATTGGAAATGAGGCATCTGGGCTGGTCTGTATTGGATGTATTGAACTCTCATATATTCAGGGTGGGACAGGGAGAGCAGTGGCAGCTTGGGGCTCCAAAAAGCACCAAAAAGAAAAGCCAACCGAGATAGACTTCTTTTGGCTTAGACCCAGTCCTGGTACGATGTCACTTTGGAGAAAGTGAGTCACAGGGCCAGTCCAGATTCTACGTGGGAGGGTCTACAAGAGGGTGTAACTACCAGGAGGCATGGCTCAGGGGGAGCCATGTTTGAAGAGCAGTTCAGTTATTGGAATAAACAACCCTAACGGGTCTAGAATTCTCGCACTTTTACAAGTTTGCCCATAATTTCAATAGTTGGAAATATTTTGAATTTCCCAATACCTTAGGAGGATTAGATCTGTTGGCCCATCACTCATTCACATAAATCACATTCATCAAAAGGACACATATCTAAAAGAACGGAGGTTTTGTTGGGGAGTAGTCTTTATATTATTTTCAGCACCGACTGAGGCATGACTCATTGGCCCTTTGCCAGCAGGAACTTTAGAAAACACCTTGTTTTGAGATGGTGGATTTCATTCTGGTGCAATTTTGGTCCTTTGCTGTTAGCATCAAATGGCTACTTAACAGAATTACAGGGACTAGAACCAGGCTCTTAATTTCCATTCAAATGTGTTCCCCAAAACAACAGATTGCCTGTTTGGATTTCTGTTTTGAGTAAAGTAAGAGTTAAATCTAAAGGATTAAATATCTTCTTAAAGGGGGGATGGACTTAAAAGCTTCTATAATTTCCTTTTCCTCAATTTCAAAGTCTACATAATAGTTCCCAAGCCCTAGATTTTTTTTTTTTTTTATAACTTCCCTCAGCTGTTACGGAGATACAATTAGCCACTAAAAAAAGTCTGAAATCCATGCTTTTTATCTCTTGGGATGTGGAAGTGAAATGTACTTTGTGTTTATCTTTGCCCAATATAGTAGAAGAGAAAGAGAATGCCTCCCTTCAGACCGAAGCGGGGAGAGATGTCAATCTCATAACAGCTCCTTTCATTTCTGAAATCTGGGTATGACAGGCAGCAGGTAGTAAACTCAGAGCCACCACTGCCTCTCGTGCACAAATGTCCCTCCATCATGGCAACTGCTGGCTTCCAGGGCCTGTCCAAGAAGAGCCCGTGGGAGGGCAGTGACACCTGGGACTCAGCCTACGAGCTTGAATCCTAACCCCTCTAATAAGCGTCTTATCCTCTAAACCTCACTCTGCTTGTGTGCTAAATGGGAAACTTTCAAAGAATTCTTTTCAGTATTACATGAGATCTTTTCTGTGAAGCCCATTGTATTGAACACTCAGTAAAGGAGGCTGTTTTATCTCACCCCAGTTGGGTTTAACAGAGTATGTAAATTATTCCCACGCCTACCTGTGTCTAAGGTCCAAATGACCTATTTGGTTCATAAGAATTATATTACTATCTCCCAGACTGCAATGCCCACCATCCCATTTTTCCAGAGCCCTAGGTTATTTGGGTTTCTAAGGTGAACTGAAATGTAGTCAGCCTAGCCAAGCTCCTAACCTCAACCTAGTCAGACTATATCTAATTATTTAAATCTCCCGACAGCAGCAACAAAGAGCTTTGAGGTCCGAGAGCCAATTAGGCAGGTAAGGAGAGTAGGGCATAAAGAGGAAATAGGATCTGCTAGACAGAAGACATTACATAGTCTTCGTAGAAACCTATTTTTGCCTCTGAGACATGATGTCACTTGTGGTGAAGACCTTGAACTCATTATCAAAAGGGAGGGAAATATAATTTCTAGTAGTTGGAAGCTATCCACCAGCCCATAGTTCTCTATGTATAATTCATATGATCCTCAAATATAAAAGCCTGCACTGAAGGCATCCTGAAGATTCAGGAAGCCACAGTAATTTTGAAAATGTTTTCTTTTCTCGTTGCAGAAGACTCTGAAGCTTGTATCTTGAGAGCTGACATTTTCTGTTCCAGTTGTAAGTGCCACGTACTCAATTCTTAAGAATTTAGGTACCATGAAGGAAGTGGGCAGAGTAGAATCAAATGCTGCTTATGGTTACTGAGGTATTGTGGTCAACTATAGAGGAACCTCTAAGTGCAGCTCAGACAGCAGGCCTGATCTTTCTCTAAAAGCCCCAGCCTGATACCCATCAGGTTGTCCAGCCAACATTCACAGAACTTCTTCAGGTTATCAACAGCAGGAAGTAGCAATTCCATGAGGGAGAGGATGAAGGGCAAAGGTGAGATTATGGAACAGGTCTCCTAGAGGAGATTTGGAGATACTTAGAAGCCGTCGTCCAGGGAGAACCTTGACATGAACGATGACTCATGGAGATGCATCTATGCCTGCCGAGGCATGACAGAATTCAGAGCAGTCCTAGGCTGGCCTATAATGAAGGTAACCTGGCTTTGGCTTCTTAAAGGGTTACTACAAAAGGCAAGGTATTGAATGAATGAGTTAACGAATGTGGAATTTATAAAGCATTTTCTTCTTGGGGGCAGAGAAATGGAATGGTTGATTACTCAGCCTTCAGAGTCTATTCCATATAAGATCAGGAATAGTAATTGAAATAACTTGGAGTTGTGTCTGAATAATGGGGAAACCTGGTGTGTCAGGAGGAGAGCTGATTCAGACTGACTATTGAAAGAGGAAGGAAAGGATTAACAAGAGGGCTACCTTACCAGCCCCACGGTAGTGACCTGTCTAATCCCAGGGGTAGATTCTACACGGAGTAGACTCTAACACGGGGAGACCAGCCCCAGCGGAATGCCCCATGGGTTTCCCATTTGAAAGGTAATTTATTGTTGGGTGGGGGTCGGGAGGAGTGGTCGTCATGGGTACAAGAATCTGAACACTACAGACAAGAAGGAAATGAATGGAAAAGTCTTTGTTTTTAGAAGCTGGGGAAATAAGAAAGCGCTGGGTCTCCTGAGCAAGTGAGAGGCAGCAGGGTGTCCTTAAAGGAACACCTGCCACACAGTCACAGACATCTGGTAGCACAGGCGTGTGCAGTTAGCAAACGGCAGGTCCTCGTGGTGAGGCTTTCTCCACCGGGGCTGCTTCTCCTGGGGCTCCAGCTCTTCTGGTCAGCCCTGTACCTCACCAGGAAGACAGCGAGCCAAGGACAGCCTTTCCTGCCCACTCAGGTCCCAGGTCCTGGGGATCTCCACACTCAGACAGTTCCTTGCTCTACCATTCCCTCAAGTGGCTGCCCTCCGGATGGGAGGGCATTGGTGAAGTGCTCAGGATTTTCTCCATGGACATAGTTCCACAATCAGGAGGGGGACAAAACCACAGGGTTCTAGAAGCTTCTATTTCTTTCTTTGACAGGCACTGTTTTAAAGTGTGTGTTCTTGTGTGATTGACCCGTTGGCTGTTTGAGGTTGTTGTGTTTTTGTCTAGTGGGCAACAGGGGAGGGAGGTTCTGTGATCCTGCTTTACCCATCTTTAAACAGAAGTTGAATATATTTAAAACAAGATTCAGTTCATCAAAAGGCTGCTTCTCATAACTGTTACTCAAAATGAAGCATACATGAAAAGAAGGTGTTCTGTTACCTATAGCCCAGGGGAAAAATAATTTAGTACAAAGAATTCAGGTGTTCTTCTTTCTCTTTTGATAGGCTGAAGGACTTCCTAGATGAAGTGAGATTTCAACTGCTGAGAGTAGGAAGGGGGAGGCTGAGTGTGGGCAGCAAGGGCTGCTAATCTGGAAGTTACAATTTCCTCAATTTCTACTCCTTAGAAAATGCCTGTCACACAGAGGGTTGGTGACAACCCAGAGAGATAATCCTCGTGAACGGGTTCAGAGAACTTTAAACACTCCACAAGAATGAGCAGCAGTTACAATTAGATTCAACAATGAAACGGATCCTTTCTTGTCACTGAAAGAATTCACAAAGACGCTGGGTGAGCCTGTGCCAGGGGTGGGTGGGAGAACCCAACTCTGGCTGAGGGTTGGACCAGCTGGCCCCTACAGCCTTCCCTGCCATGAGCCATTCATTGTCCGTCACAAGGACTCTGATGAAAGCTCCACTGTGCCTGCATCTTCTGCCACGCTCGGAGCGGGGAAGAAAGCATGAGCTCAGCTTGGCCAGAGGACAGGGCTCATTTTGCTCTCATCATTCAAGAGCCTTCTCCCCACGATTTAAGGCACCGGACAGGACCAGCTGCATAGTTTGTAGGACCCAGGGCAAAAGGAAAATGCAGAGCCCGTGGTCCAAAAATTTTAAGAATTTCAAGATGGCGACTGCAGAGCATTAAAACAGGTGCAGGTCACAAGTTTATCAAGTCAGCCCTGCCACCAGGGCCACCAAGGAGGAAGTGAGGAATAGGAAGGAGCCAGGCCACTGGGGGGCCTCTGCCCCCGCTCTGTTCCTCCTTCCAAGGCACTGCACAAGGGACTCTTATGGAAGAGGAGGTAAGAGTAGCAAACACACAGACCACTCCCGTGTGCTAGGAAATACTCTGAGCACGTCACCACCTTCACAACAACTCCACGAGGTAGGTGATATTATCACTATTTTGCAGATGTATGAAATCACACCTAGAGCTTAGGTGACTTGCCCCAAATCACCCCATGAATGGTGGCGGAGCTGGGATTCAGATGCAGGGTGTCTGGCCTCAGAGTCTGGCCTCTTAACCTCTGTGATTTACGCTTTTTCCAGGGGGCTTCCGTACAATTGCTCAGAGAAGGGTACAGTGGCAGGGGAAGCTGGTCCAGGAAGGCCAATGGATCACCAGGCTGCAGCCTCTTCTCCTTTATCGCCCTTAGTAAAAGCACACCGAACCCATCTAGGAGGGGACAAGGTTGCTGGGAACTACAGCAGCCCAGGTGGGCAGAGATAATCATGCACCTCGTCCAAGTGAGAGGTATCTTAGTTTGGGCTCCCTCCTTTTTTGTTTGTTTGTTTTTGAGAAAGAGCGAGAGCATGCACAAGCAGGGGTGGGGTGCGGGCAGAGGGAGAGGGAGAGAGAATCCCAGGCAGACTCCACACCCAGCAGCAGAGCCCGAGGTGGAGCTCGAGCTCACGACCCTGAGATCATGACCTGAGCCGAAATCAAGAGTCGGATGCTTAACCGACAGGGCTACCCAGGCACCCCAATTTGGGTTCCCTCTAAAATAAAGCCTGAGATAAGGCTTTGGGTGCAGATAGTTTATTTGGAACGTGATTCTTAGAATGAGTCTGGGATCAGAGAGCGCGTAGAAGAAAGAAAAAGGGACAAGGAAAAGTGAATATTGGCATTATCAACGCTGCCGTTGTGGGCGGTGGGAGCTCAGTTCTGCAGGAAGCTGGGCATTCACGCATCATCTCCTGTTCCCCCATTGATTAGGGGCTGCCCCTGTGGCCATTAACTTCCCCAAACTTCTGGGCGGTCCCTGCCGTGGGTGAGAGAGGCTCTCCTAGCACTGGAGAAACCCCGGGGCCAAAAGCAAAAAGACTCAGAGAGTGGGCTTCAGGTGGGATGTGCCCAAGGTGAGTGTAAGTCCCGGACACACCAGAGCCAGCTGCCACCAGGGCAGCTGAAGACAGTGGGACCAGGGAATAGAGAGAGGGACCCCCAACATGTCTGTACGTGGGCCACCAGATTTCGCTAAGGACCAGCTCTCAATGGAATCTGGGAGCAGGGGATGGCAAGGAGATCTGTGGACAAAACGTCATTTGCATTGTTCCCCCGTGGGTCTCTGGGTTCCTCCTCAATGCCTGCAGTCATTCCTTTTTGGAGCTACTGTCTTCCCCAGGCCCAGAGCCCAGGAGAAGGCAGGGCAGGCTAGAGCCAGTCAGCTGTTGCTGCTGATAGAGTGTGCTTCCTGAATGGGCTGGAAAAGGGGTGAGGGCGGGGAAGGACACAGGCTCTGTTCCCCTTAGGGCAGCATGTTGACACACCCCGGATGGCATCACAGAGATTGGCTGTGGCCCTGATGAAGGGCTTCAGGGGAGAGGCTGATCCCCAGAGGCTTTCTAGAGAAGGAGCCGCGAAGCCCAAGAAAAGTTTCCGAGTAAGGCTTCCCTACTGACCAGAGAACCCTGGGGACCCCGCCACCCTGCCGCTCTGTCCCCTCCTGCACACACGCTCTCTGGAACTCCACCTGGCTGCCTGCCTGAGGCTGGCCTGGGCTCAGCCAAGGTTGCTGGCTCGCCAGGCCTGCTCTGGGCCTCTTGCCAACCCCTTCCTTCCCTCCCCGAGGCCCTCTTCCCTTGGCCACATTTTCCTGAAACCACTTTCTAGGCCCTAGCTGCTTTCTGCATTGTTCTGAGAAACAAGTTGACAAGTTGACCAGCCCAGAACCCCTGAACCTGCGAGCAGAGGGGCGGGTTTATGATTAGTGTTCATCTGTGAGCAGGGAGAATCCAGGCCTGGGAAATAGAAATCTCAGGCTGAGGTCACAGCTCAGCTTCTTTGTAGCCAGTGAGGTCACATTTCCTCAGTTTCCCCATGTGCCGCGGTCATCTGCCTTGCCGTCTCCACCTCACAGGGCTGCTGAGACATCAGATGAAATGTCTGTGAGCGAAATTTTCAAAACCAAGGGAGTTCGATGTCGATTGTGACATATAAAAACCATTGTTTGCCACCCTGTGCCTGGCTTCCCATTAGACCTGATTCCTACGCTCTCTTCCTGGCACACACAGGGGCTTTGTTGTTTGGAACTCGTGAGCTTGGCAAACTCCTGCTTGTCTGGAATCTAAACAGGCCGGTTGTGAGTTGTCTCGGAGTTGCAGTGCAATGGAAAAGGCCCTCAGTCAGGGCCCGAGCCCGGAATCCCCGCTCCAGACCCAACTGCTAGGAGCCCCATGGCCTTGGGCAAGCTCCTCGATTTCCTGGAGCCTCCTGGGATTCATCCAACACAGGTGGTTATGACGCAGGCCCGGCCTGTTTGTCTCCTGGGCTCCCACGGGGTCAAGATAGATTACGTGGGTCTGTGCAAGGGTGAGCGAAACGCTCCGGGGCCGTGTAAATGCTGGGGATTGTTATTGGGGAAAAAAAAAAGCCTTTCTGATATGATTCCACAGCACACATCCAGCCATTAGGGCTAGAAGATGCGGAAATGTTTTCCAGATCATCTGAGAAAGTCGGCGCAAAAAGAGAAAGACTCAGCTTCTAACTAGCAGGAGGCGCAGGTCATTATCACCATGACGGTGATGGGCTTGGTGAATGAAGCTACGGGGTACGGTGGGTCAGGAGGGGAGGGAGTGGACTTTGAGTCCCAGGAAAGGAAGACAAAAATGGCAAGATGTCTTTGGAGGGAACAGCAGGAACCAGAAAGGAAGAGCAAGGCAGGGCTCAACACGCAGAGCCTGGAATGAGGCGGGGAGGACAGGGCGGGGGCTGCAGGACGGGCCCCCCACCTGCCATGCTGGTTAAGCCGCAATTTCTCTTGTGTGTCAGAGGGACCCTCCTCGCGACCCCATGGCCGAACCATGTTTGGTTTAGAATCTTAGTCTATACGACTGGTCAGCTTCATCATGTGACCCGGTGCTGGCCAATAGAATCAGAGATAGTCCACTGGGGGCTTCTGGAAAAACGCTTCCTCCTTGATAAAAACAAAGAGAGAGACAAGGGAGCCTCTTCCCTCCTCCTTATCAACAAGGCCCCCTGTTGCCCACACCTTCGGGCTTCGACCCGTTGGCGTGAGAGGCTGAGCCCGGGAGCAGCTACGGCATCTAGTAAGAAGAAAGCCAAGAGCCTCGTTTTTTTTTTTGTTTTTGTTTTTTTTTTTTTAAAGATTTTATTTATTTATTTGACAGAGAGAGACACAGTGAGAGAGGGAATGTAAGCAGAGGGAGTGGGAGAGGGAGAAGCAGGCTTCCCGCCGAGCAGGGAGCCCGATGTGGGACTCGATCCCAGGACCCCGGGATCATGACCTGAGCCGAAGGCAGACGCCTAACGACTGAGCCACCCAGGCGCCCCGAAAGCCAAGAGCCTCGTACAGAAGCTAAGCCAGAGCCTGGACACTGTCAAGCTGCTGAGTCTTGGAATTCCCTCCAGGCTTCTTGACATGTGAGACAAGGCATGTCTTCACGGTTGAAGCCACTTGTAATCTAGTGTTCCACTGACAAGAGCACCAGGGGTAAAATCACACTGGGCATGCGCACCACCGAAGGGAACCTACAATTTGCGCTCCCTTTATAGGCACTTGTCTTACTCGGTCGTCACAAAAGACAAAAGGATGAGTGGTCGTGCCCTCTTATCTAATGGATGAGCAAACTGACCAGGGGGCATAAATGATCCCCGAGGTCACAGAGCTAACTGGTGGTAGGTCTGATGGTTTAAGTCAGAGTCTCTGACTCTTGCTGACGCACACTTTGCACACCATGTGGGAGAGACCAAAATGAAGCCAAACAGGGACGTACAGTTGCTCCAGACAGCTAAAATGACAGGTCAGACAGCAGCCTCCTCTCACCTCCCCGAGGAGTCTCAGGGGAGAGTGAAAGAGAATCTGATCATCAAGCGCCGGTGAGCTGTTAGGTTGGGTGGCTGAGCCCAGGCTGGAACCAGATAGTGCAGAGGTGGGGAGATGGACAGATGAAGGAGGTCGCCTGTTCCTCCACCACCCCCACGAAGCTCCCAGGTGGAGGGAAGGAAAGATGAGAAAGTGTAAAGCAAGGATTGGCAGTCTTTCCAAAGCATGAGGCCAACCGACTTCCTGAGCGGGCAGGCACGTGCGGATCCAGCAGTGAAGAGACAAGGCCATGAGGATGGGGCCGGACAGAGGAGTGTCTGGAGTGGGGCAGGCTGTCTGAGAAGCTTTTCCTGAGAAGGTGAGTTCTGGACCAAGGAGCCAAAGAGCCTCAGGGAGGGCTGGGAAGGGCCGCTCTGTGTGCTTCCCTGACCCTGGTGTTGGCTGGCCGTGGGTCCCTAGCTGGGCTGTGCACAGAGCAGTCCTTCCTTATAATTCAGCCCTCAGTTAAGAGCTCCCAGGGGTAAACTCAGACTCTTCACATGATCAGATGTGAAATGTGTTTCAAGAAGTGATACTAATCATAAGGTCCCGAAGTATGGAAATTATTTACTTAAAAAAATTAAAATAGGTGGTGCACCTGGTTGGCTCTGTTGGCTGAACATCGAACCCTTGATCTCTGCTCAGGTCTTGATCTCAGAGTACTAAGTTTTTATTTTTTAAATTTTTCTTAAATAGGCTCCATGCCCAGTGTGGAGCCTACTTAAGAAAAATTTTAAAAATTAAATAAAAATCTTTAAAAAAAAAAAAAAAAGAAAGAAAAATTAAAAAAAAAATAAAACAGGTAGTAAAAAGCATTTTGTGTGCACACACACACACACTCACACATACCCACACATACAGACACACACACACACACACACACACACAGAGTACAGATTTCAGTTCTGTATCATGCAGGGCTAGACAAGGTAGAGACCTGGATAGAGAGAGGGAAACTGGAAAGAAGCCTAGAAGGGTAGAGAGAAAGCACGTGACCATTGCAAATTGACGAGGCAAACACCCTTGTTTCAGAGAGCTTCACCAAGGCCTTCAAACTTTGTCTTTTTTCAGCTCTCGGTGACTTTATGTTTGCCTCTCTTAGTGGCAGGAAGTGGGGCTCATTAATTCATTTGTCTTTTCATTAATCAACAGACATTGACCCAGCGTTTCAGTGTATCGGACACTCTCTGTGCTGCTGGGGTAAGAGCTGAAAAACAGGGCTCGTGCTCCGGAGGCCCCATAGCGCGTACGTAGAAGGCTTGTGGTCAGAGCCAGGTGGCACAGAGTGCCACGGCATGAACGTTGTGAGAGCCGTGAGCACCATGGAAGCAGAGAGAACCAGGTCTAACCCAGCCTGGGCTGTGCCACGGAAACCTCCCTCCTGGGTCCACGTCAGCAGGACCCACCACAGCAGTCCTGGCAAGAACAGACCCAGGCCTGAATGAAGGCAGTGTCACAGAAAGGAAAGGACTGGCTAACGGGGAGAGGCTCCGGGAAGGACTTGGCTGAGGGAGATGACCCCAAGTTGCCCTCAGATGTCTAGCTCATGGAACTAGTGGAACGGGGATGCCATTAACTGAAATCGGAAGAAAGGGAAAGAGTAGGTCTATGGGCAAAAGGGTTTTTCTTCTCAAATACAAGAATCTGATTGTGTAAATATCTGACATAACATTTTCCAAAGATTCTCCATCGCTTTTAGGATAATATTCAAGCTCTGTTGTTTAGCACATATGGCCCTCCAAGTTCTTTCTTCTCCTCTAGGCTTATTTCTTGTCACTCCCCTAAGTTCATCCTTAGATACAGCTATATAAAACTCCTAGTTATTCTGAGACACATTCCATGGCTGTTGTATAGTCTTGTACGTGTGATTCTCTCTGGCTAGAAAGTGCTCTGTTACGAAATCTGTTGTTTGTGTTCTCAGTACCCTCTCCTTTGGATTACCTCTCCTTTCTCATTCCATGGGGTCCTGATGGAGCTGCCAATCACATCCTGCCCGCTGGCCCCAGGGGTGGGGAGGAGAGCCACGCCTGGTCAAGCAGGGTATCCTGTCCCTCCATGATTGACCCAGGATGGGCACGAGACCCAAGCTGAGCCATTCAGAGCCCTCCTCTGGGATTTTTTTTTTTTATATATATATAGGTGCTGGGAGGGTTCTTTTTTCTTTTGGGGCCAACCAAATGAGGTGATATAAGCCTAGGATTTCCTGTGGCCATGGTCCTCCTGTCCCCTGAAACATGAAGGAAGCTTAACTGATTAGGAGAGAATGAGTTCAACACAGAGGAAGAAACAATAGAGATGATGTGAGGAGAGCAGCAAGTCTGAATGCTTTGTGAGTTCTGAGGCCAGCTTTACCCAGTTGTCCCTGGTTTGCTTAAATTCATCCTGTCACTTTTAAAACCGAAAGACTTAGGGGCACCTGGGTGGCTCAGTGGGTTAAGCATCCAACTCTTGATTTCAGCTCAGGTCACGATCTCAGAGTCATGAGATTGGGCCCCACGTCGGGCTCTGTGCTGAGCATGGAGCCTGCTTGAGATTCTCTCTCTCCCTCTCCCTCTGCCCCCTCCCCCTTTAAAAAAAAAAAAAATGAGAGACTCCTATAGCCTAAATCCCAATTTCTTCTATCCACTTCTTACACATCCTTCAAAACTCAGTTCTAATCCAATTCCCCCAGAAAGTTTCCTCTGACCAGTAGCTCCTCCCTTCCTGGTTCCCTGCACTTCCCTTGGGTTCCCATAAGTTTCTGGGCATATTTCAATTGTATCCCTCAGCAATCAGATCTGTTATGCTTGGTTCATATTTCTGCTTCCTGTCAAATCATAAGCTCCTTGGCCCTAATTGTCTTCACATTATACCTCCATTCCTGGCACAGAGAAGGTATTTTAAAAACTTTTGATGAAGAAATAGCAAGTTCAGAGCTTGTCTGTGGAATATTCAGGTGCCCAGGAGTGTTTGTGGGTATATTAGTCATGGCGGGGGCTTCAGTGGAGCAGGTGGAGGCCAGTGGGCTGTGTGCAGTGGGCAGTGAGGAAGGCCCTCAGTCTGTCTCCAGTGGCTTATCCAAGGAGGGAAGGAGAGTAGTAGGGTGGTGACTGGAGGGGCAAGGGGGGATTTATTGGGAGATTCCAAAGTTCTGAGTGTGTTTACATGTTGAGGGAATGGAGCCAGTGGAGAGAGAGGGCTGAGGACGCAGGAGAACCCGGGCATGGAACCAGGGGAGGGGATGGGCCTGGAGCACAGGTGGGAGGACAGGGAACAAGAAGACCCAGCAGACACTCACTTTAGACAAGGACAGAGATGGGGTGGGGAATGGAGCAGCCATGCCACAGTACGACTCATTCCGTAGCCCCACAGGCTAGTGGGGTTGGGCAAAACCGAGCCTCCATCTTCTCCCTGAGCCTCCCAGAGCAGCTGGTTGCCTTTTTCTCAATTACCCTCTACCTCCCAGCAAGTAAGGCCATTGCTGAGTTTGAGTGGCCCTATCAGGTCACTGGCCTCCAGCGGGGTCCAGACCTCCCAGGTGCTGGCTGGAGCTCAGAGCAATCCTCGGCATTGTTCCCTTTGTTGTTGTTACTGGACCCAGGAGATCAGGTTCCCCGGGATCGTGTTTGCTGACTTTGTCCGGGGCCATGTGATCCTGTCACAGGAGGAGCATGGATGTAAATTATGGAGGAAACCTCAGGTTCTCAACAACTCCCTAGCGAGTCAGATATGCCAAGAAACCCGAGAGGACTCTGCCCTTGGGGTGCTGCAGCTGGGATTGTGCCGAGGATTGCTTCCCTGGCTTGTGGTCTCTGAGCCTGCCAGAGATTGAAACTTGAAGTCTGGAGGCTCACCAGGGCCCCATGTTAAAAGCCCTCTGCAGCCAGGATTGCCCAAATGATCCGGAGGGTTGAGAGTGCAATAGCCCAACTCAGAAACCACACTCAGTCGGGGCCCTGGGAGCGTGTGCAGGTGAGGAGAAAGCAGTGCCTTCTAGAGGAGCCCAGGGAGGCATGGTCTTTGCTCAAGACAGAGAAGCTGTTGGGAGCTCCTGACCAGACAGAGCACGTGCACCCACCCACCCACCCGCACACACAGGCTCTGTGACTGTAAGGACAGCAACCGGAAGACACAGGCAAGGTGTAAGCACCGTTGTGGAGGCTGGATCTAGCTGGACCACTGCAGGGGCGTGGCCCAGAGGAGGGGATTAGCTGAAGTTGCCCCCTTCCCAGAGGCCTCCCTGCCATCCGGTGCAGAGCTGTGCCAGGAAGGGTCCAAGCGAGTTGGATGCTTGCTGGTTCCGCCGGCTGCATATCAGACACTGTGGTTCCTTACAGGACAGGCAATGCTGGAAGGATCTTGCTGGCTTGTTGCCTTAAGTCCCAGAACTCTCTGGAAGAGAGGAAGGGAAGGCGGGGAGGAGTTCGGTGTTCAGTCTTTCCAAGATTCCTTTGGCTTTGATTATCAAGAGACAGCCCATCTGTTTGCTCAGGGCTCTCACTTCCCCATCCTTGACTACCTGTTATCACACTCACTATGTTTCTGGGCTCTCAAAGACTGCCGAGCCTGTGTATGTATGTGAGTTCTTGCATGCCTCATGCATCTCTATGGCCAGCCACCCAAGTGCACATCTGCATATCTCCCTGTGGATGTGGGACCACGTGTGATAATTCCCGTGTTTGCCTAAGTTGTCCCTGTGCACACATGAATGTCTCCAGTCATGTGTGCTGGAAGACGAGGACACTGAGGACAAAATCTACCAGGTTTTAATGTCCAGCAAATTGACAACATCAACACAGCTGGCTGGACGTTGAGCTGAGTCTCACCACATCCCTGGCTTTGTCCGGAACCGATACACGTACCTTAATGTCTCAGACCCCCCTTCTCCCTTATCAGTCAGCCCTGAGCCCCTGAAGAACTCGTGTAGGCTACACCAAAGACTTTCCCAGAAGGGCTGAGGATGTCTGATCTTTGGCGCTTCCACGGAATCTCAGCTCATTTGTTCACTTGCCCCTTAAACCATCTGTGAGCTTCTGCCAGGCCGGGTCCTGTGTTAAGAGCTAGGGATACAGAAATGAGTGAGACACAGTCCCCGTTTTCATGAAATGCACACTCTAGTCAAGGAGGAAGGCCTGGACACAACTAATCATGTTCAAAGGCAGACTCTGGTAAGACCATGGGAGTACAGAAGAAGAAGACACAAATGTCCCCTGAGGAACCCAGGATGGTTTCATTGAAGTGGCATTTAGCTACAACTGGAGTAGAATTTTGACAAGAGAATGTGCAGAATAGCATTCCACGCAGAACAATGGTATGTTCGGAGATCTAGAAATGAGAAAGCCTACAGTCTGCTTTCAAACCCTTTTGTAGGGCTACTGTATTGCATGACTCTGAAGGAGTGCCCGTCACATAGATTCGGCATGAAGGGTGCCCCCTAAAGTTGTGCAATGGTGTGGTCCTACCCTTCTCATCTGTGTTCTTATCAGTCTGTGCCCCCAGCCTTACTCATGTGACACCAAACCAGTTCCAAATAGGAGCAAATGACTAACGGGTTCAAAGAACACAGGGTAAGAGGAGGCAACTGAACATTCTGTGAGTGAGACTCCAGAGAATCCCATGGAAAACCAGCCTGCTCTGTAAGGATAAAGTCAGAACAGGCTGTTGAGAGTGATTTCAAATTCTTTCTTTGAATCATTTGCTTAACAAACATTCATCTGTTCTCTGGAAGAGATGGACACAGAAGAGGAGAACCTCTCATTTGTTCATGATGATTTGGGTTAGTGTTTCTTTAAGTATGTTCCTAAGAAAAATAAATAGTCCAGAGAGATTCTGAGATCAAAGAAAAGTTACTGGAATCAAATATATTTAGAAAATATGTGTAAACAAAGCAAACATTTTCCTCTACTACAATATTTATCAGCACCTTTAAAATCTTAACATGCTCTGTGAATCTCCATGAACAGGATACGGCCAGCAATATTTCTTAATGTCATTTCAACTATAACCCCCATATATTCCCACAGAACTGGTAAGATTGATTAAAACCTTCCTGGGGCAACCCAAGACTGGGGACAGTAGTTCTAGGAGTCACTCTAGGGAGAGTGGCAAACCAGGGGAAAAGGATTCATAAACTCATGGGCAGATGGTGTGGCAAGGAGACCTGTCATCTATCTCACTCCATCCAGGAAGACTTCCTAGAGGAACCATTGAGAGAAGAAGGGGCAATCTCAAGGGACTGTAATTTAATCTGTGTCACATGAAAGCAAACATGTACCTGGAGGGAATAACCATGAGCAAAATGCCATGGTCTTAAGTATCTGCTAAAACATGCTTTGAAGGAGGGATAAGGAAGAAGGCAGAGGTCTTGCCTGCTCTCCAGGAGCACCCAGCCTGATGAAGCAAGCACAGTCTCCGCCTTCTGGAAGCTCCTAGCCTGATGGAAGGATGCAGGAAATGATGGTTTCCAAGACACCAGACGTTGGGCAACAAAGGTCAAGGACACCTGAGAGGTGGGAAACACAGCAAGCAAACCCTACATTTGCCTCAGTTTACTGCCTTGAGAGAATTTCTAAGCCATGATGCAGGGAAGGGAAACTGAGGCAGAGCCCAGCAGATTTTGTGAGTGAGGAGAAGGAGCTGCAAGTCTGGGGAGACCCAGACAGCTACAGTACACAAGAGGGTACTGAGGAGGAGGGAGTTGCATGGAGAAAGAACCCTGGGAACTCCCAAGTTTTAAGAAGAGCGCTGACCCAAATGTAAGGAAACTACTCACAGTTCGGGAAAGAATCACCCAAACGGATGAAGGGAAGAGTACCCAGAGCTCACACAGGGCCAGGAATACTCCCTGTTCCCACCAGTCGGACTGGAAACATTCATAATTTATGGGTAGAGTACTCAGAAGGATCTTACTTCAGTAGTGAAAATAATTAGCCCTAGACTAAATACTGCTTTCATCTTATCTAACAAATCTTAAAGGCATGAAAGGATAAAATTGTTACATCCCAGAACACATTCAAGAATATTTATCGGAATAAAAAAATATCTAGCACCCAACAAAGTCAAATTCACAATGTCTGGCATCCAATAAAAAATTACCAGGCATGCAAAGAAACAGAAAAATACAACCCAGAAGGAGAAGAAAAAATCATCATTGAAACTGGCCCAGAACCCTCAATTAGGGTGACAACTGTCCTAGTTTGCCTGGGAATATCCTAGTTTTAGCACTGAGAGTGGTGCAGCCCATGAAACCCCTCAGTCCTGGGAAAACTGGGACGATTGGTCACTTTACCTACAACTAACATCATACTTCATGGTGAAAAACAGAATGTCTTCTCCCTAAGGTCAGGTGCACATCAGAACATCCACTCTCAACATTGTTATTGTGTTGGAGATTCCAGCCAATGCATAAGGCAAGGAAAAGAAATCCCTATTGGAAAGAAAAAAGTAAAACTGTCTTTACTCTCAGATGATATGAAGAAAATCTGATTGTTAACTCTACAAAAAAGCCATTAAACTAATAAGTGAGTTTAGTAAGATTGCAAGATACAGGTAAATATCTGCAAATCAATTGCATTTCTATATGCTAGCTATGAACAATCAGAACTGATATTAAAATAACAATACCCTTTTCAATAGTATCAAAATATCTGAAAAAGGGATAAACGTGACCATAGATGTGAAAGACATGCATGTTGAAAACTACAAAACACTGATGAGAGAAATTAAAGATCTAAATAAATGGAGAAACATACCTCATTTATAGTTTGGAAGACACCATATTGTTAAGATGTTAATTCTCCCCAGATAGATTCAACACAATCTCAAAAAAAAATCCCAATAGTCATTTCAGTAGAAATGGACGTGCTGATTCTAAAATTCATGTGGAGGGGCACCTCGGTGGCTCAGTCGGTGGAGCATCTGACTCTCGATTTCTGCTCAGGTCGTGATCTCAGGGTCGTGAGATCGAGCCCTGCATCAGGCTCCGAGCTGGGCATGGAGCCTGCTTAAGATTCTCTCTGTCCCTCTCCCCCTGCCCTCCCTCCCTCTTTCTCTCTCTCTCTCAAAAAAATAAATAAATAAATAAAATTCATGTGGAAATACAAAGGAACTAGAATAACCAAAACAACTTTGAAAAAGAACGAAGTTGGAAGACTAACACTACTTGACTTCACAACTTATCATAAAACGGTAGTAGCCAAATAGCCCCACACATAGATGCATGTAGTGGGCTGACTTGTGTTCCTCCCTTCCCCCAGAGCAAATGTCCACCTGGAACCTACGAATGTGATCTTATTTGGAAAAAGGGTCTCTGCAAGTGTAATTAAGTTAAGGATCGTAAGATGAGAACATCCTGGATTTAGGATTGGCCCTAAATCCAATGACAGGTATCCTTAAAGAAGCAGGGAAGATCCTGAGATATACTTGGGGAGGAGGCCAGATAAAGACAGAGGCAGAGATTGGGGTTATGCTGCCACAAACCAAGGAATGTCTGGAACCACCAGAAGCTGGAAGAGGTAAGAGAGAATTCCCTACCACAGGCTCTGGAGAGAGTGCTTCCTGCCAACACCTTGATTTCAGACTCCGGAGCCTCCAGAACTGTGAGAGAATACACGTCTGTGGTTTTAAGCCCCCAGGTTTGTGGTATGTTATTAGGCAGTCCTAGGAAACAAATGTATAACTGATTTTCTACAAAGGTGCAAAGGTGATTCAGTGAAGAAAAAAATAGTCTTTTCAACAAATGGGGCTGCAACAGTTGGATATACATATGCAAATAAATAAACTTGGATTCATGCCTTTCAGCATATATAAAAATGAACTCGAAACGGATCATAAACCTAAATGTAAAACCAAATCTGTAAATATCTGGAAGAACTCGTAAGAGAAAACCTTTGTGACCTTCTGTGAAGAAAGATTCCTTAGACGTGACACCTACGCGCGATCCATAAAAGTAAATACTGATAAATTAGACTTCTTAGAAAGAAGTCTTATGTTCTTCATAAGACCCTGTTAAGAGAACAGAAAGGCTGGGGCGCCTGGGTGGCTCAGTCATTAAGCGTCTGCCTTCGGCTCAGATCATGATCCCAGCATCCCGGGATCCTGGAATCGAGCCCCGCATCGGGCTCCCTGCTCAGCGGGAAGCCTGCTTCTCCCTCTCCCACTCCCCCTGCTTGTGTTCCTGCTCTCGCTGTCTCTCTCTCTGCCAAATAAATAAAATCTTTTTTAAAAATTTAAAATAAATTAAAAAAAAGAGAGAACAGAAAGGCGAGTCAGACTGTGGTGCGTATATCCAATAAAGGACTCATGTTTAGTTATATTTTTTTAAAACTCTCAAAACTCAACAATAAAAAACAACCCAATTTTAAAAATAGACAAAGATTCAAAGAGACAAGCCACCAAAGAACATATACAGATGGCAAATAAGCACATGAAAAGAGGCTCAAAATCATTAGTTAGGGAAATGCAAATCAAAACCACAAGATAGTACTGAATGTCTGTTAGAAGGTATAAAATTAAAGGCCCTCAGCAGCAAATGTCGGCAAGAATGCAGAGCAACAGGAATTCTCACGTGCTGCTGGTGGGAACATAAAATGGCACAAGCACTTTGGAAAACAGTGAGGTAAGTTCTTAAATAAATATGCACTTATCATACCATCCAGTTATTCCACGCCTAGCTATTTACCCAGAAGAAATGAAGGCATCTGTCCACACAAACTCTTGTACACAAATGCCCATCCACACTTGAATGGATAAACAGATTACAGAATTAAAAAGAAATGAATGGGTGATACACATGACCATGGATGAATCTCAAAAAATAATGATGCAGAGTGAAAGAGTCTGGACCGAAGAAGGACATAATGTACCCTTCTGTTTATATAAAATTCTTTTTTTTTTTTTAAAGATTTTATTTATTTATTTGACAGAGAGAGACAGTGAGAGAGGGAACACAAGCAGGGGGAATGGGAGAGGGAGAAGCAGGCTTCCCGTGGAGCAGGGAGCCCCATGCGGGGCTCGATCCCAGGACCCTGGGATCATGACCTGAGCCGAAGGCAGACGCTTAATGACTGAGTCACCCAGGTGCCCCTGTTTATATAAAATTCTATAAAATGAGAAGAATGGATAGCGGCAAAAAGTAGATCCGTGGTTGCCTGGGAGGGGAACAGGGGTGCGGAGGGGAGGGAGGGTGGGTGGATATGTATGTCCTGGTAGTGGTTTCACGGGTGTACGCATATGTCAAAACTTCTCAAAGTGCACACTTCCAATGTGGGCCATGTATCGTATGTCACTTAAACCCGATAAAGCTATAGAACAGAAAAGAAGAAGAACCGCTGTCTCCAGCATTCCCAGCATTGGTGCGCAATCACGGCCTCACGACGGAGGATGGAGGGAAGGGGTAAGAGGCTGAGGGCTCCCGCAGTCCTCACTCCCAGGCACCATGACTCCCAACCGTCCACACACCCTGAGGGCAGGAGGCAGCCTGTCCGCACTCCTCAACCCCTGCATCCGGAGACTGCCCGTGCTTGCCTGTGGTCTGGCTGGAGGGCAAAGTCAGCGGGGAATGAGGTCATTAGAGTCCTTGGAGCAAGATCCCGAGAGAATGAGTACAAACGTCAGAAAACATTTGGTCCAACAGATGCTGTAAAACCCCTTGGAGTAATCTTTTTTTGTTTCAGTAGTCTTTGCTGCCCAGCTGCGGCTGGATCTTTCCCCAGGACTGGGGGGCTCTGCTCAGTTGCTGTCCTCCAGTCATGGGGGGCGGTGCTATGAGGAGGAGAGAGTCCAGGACCCCGGGCTTCACCATGGTGACACCCCAACATAACGGGAGACCATACTCAGATTTTCAAGGATGTGATTTTTTTCCCATTAAATATGGTTGCTTGTTACATGTACATTCGTAGTTTCATAAGGCTTTTTTTTATGAATACGTTTTTAAAAATTGCTCTGAGGTTCTACTCAACTGGAAGGTAAGACAATTTGCAACCATCTTCCCAGCAACCCTGTTGCAGGGCTTGGAGGTAGTTTATTCCGTTATGAAATTCAGAAATGTCCCCTGCACTCGACCTGTCTGAGTTCGGCTCACCCTTCTGCTAGGTAAAAGACTCAGATACTCCAGCCTGCTGTATATACATGATCACAGATTCAAAATGATCAGAGTCCACATAATTGGCAGACTCAGCAGTTCTGCTGGGACCCAGGTGTTCGGGTCAACAAGCCTTAAGGAATTCCTCTGTCTCGGGGGGTAGATTCCCAAAGTCCTGGAACAACTCCCCTCCCTCACACTTCCCCATCCTATCCTATCGTCCCTGTCCCTTTTCTCTGAAAAGTGCATCTACTAACCTACCCCTTCCCACCCTGCTCAACATGAAACACTAGTAATAGTAAGTGCTGACCCGGGCCCTCAGGTGGCCAAGCACCAGTGTGAACCCTTCGCATACATCGCCCGGCGGATCCTTCCACCTGCTTCCCTTAGCTCTTCCCTTACCTTTGAGGAGCAGAGGGAGAGAAATGTCCCTCCCCAAGTGGCGTCTGCCCCCTCTCTCGGGGAGGGAACAGGGGAAGAGGGGGCAGGGATGGGAAGGCGGAGGGTCAAGAACCTGCGTGGGCACAATGGTCAACTCAGCACAGACCACCCCCCACCCCCATCCCTTTCCGTGTGTCTTAGCCATGACTGTGCCCTGACTTGGGGGTTAATTTTCTTCCCCACATTTCATCCCCCTTTGAGATAAGAAGTAAATTACCACTAAAAATGTCTTTTTCATAAACAATTTTAGATCGTTTTTAAGAATCCAGATAATACAAGAGACATGTAAATAATAAAAACAAGGATGAGCGGAGGAAAATATGTATCTGAATGTAAGCTTGACAGGAACATATAACATTTTATTTCCTCTCTCTGATTTGTCAGTGGCAAGGCGTATCTTTTGCTGGGGTGTTAGTGTTCTCACCCCGTTTGGTGAGCCCCAGAGGGGAAACCAGGAGAGCCAACGGGGGAATATCACTGCTTATCTCGGCAGGGGTCGTGGTGGGTCACAGTTGGGAGAGGGATCAGAGCCCACTGCAGAGGGAGGCCGAGGTCGAGAGCAGACCAGGAAGGTGTCACCCGTGCAGACAGGGCCAAGGCCCTTTGACCTCAGGGGAGGCCACTGTATCCCAGCCTCTTCATGACCCTGACATGCTGGTCCAACACCTGGATTACCGCCCAGGAATCTTGGGAAGGAGCTAGGGAAAAGCCTCAGTCCTCCAACGAGGTGTGTGGGCCCCACCTCGGCCTGTCTTTGGCTCTGTTGTGCCACGTGAGCAGGCCTGGGAGTGCTAAGGTCATGCCCCCACCCCCACGTCCAGCATCACCCAGTAAAGCTTCCTGGTGGAGGAGCGGGGCCGGGCAGGAAACGCACGTTCTGGGCCTGAGCTCGCTGAGTGTGCAAGTCTCCCTTGGCCTTTCTGAACTGCTCGGAGCGACTGTTCCCCAGGAGTGGTAAAGCTGGTTCGAGCACGGAGCTGTATTACAGCTTTGAACAACCTCCTACTCTCTGGGTCACAAATCAAGGTGCCCAAAGGGATGACCTAATCAAGAAGTCGGTGAGACAACAGGAACTCTAAGACCATACTCCCGCCCTCCCTGGTACTGGAGCTCTGGACTGCCTGGGCTCCTAGGAAACCTCTGTGGCCATCCCCGCCCCCCAGTTCATACCCATACCTATTGATCACCTAGTTCCTTCTCCTTAGAACTTCTCCTCCCCAAAAAGCCAGCAGGCTTCCTTGTTTGGATCCTGCAGAGGCCCTGAGTTTGCACTGTCTGGTGGGGTAATAATGGTGTTGCCTTATCTTAGGCCAGACTTCCTGGAGCAAGTTGGGGCCCACATTCCTGACAACTCTTGGCTTATAAGCCCTCAGGCCTCCAGGGCCTTGAGTGAGGGAGCCTCCCCGGTTCTGCTGGGTGGCAGAGAGCACTGAACCAGTCAGGCAGCCAGTGTGAGAGAGGGCTGGGGTCACACTGATGGTTTCTAACCAGTTCCTGATGCTCCAAAGCTTTGGGTAGGAAGGCCTGCTCTCCGTAAGCAGATAGAATAATAATTATAATAAAAGAATAACTAGCTAGTGTTTCCTGTCTTTGTACTGGATCCCACACGCACACGCATTATCTAATATACTATTCACAACTTTAGAAGTCAGTGGGAGAAGTTAGGTGCTTTTTTAAAATGCCCTTATTAAATATAAGAGAACAAAACCTCAGTAAGCAGAAGGCCAATTCTCAAACTGGACCCCGTTTGTCCCCAGAGCCATGTTCGTCCCCAGGCCCAGTGTTTCTCAACTTCCAGGCGCATCAGCAACTCCCGGGGGGCCCCACCCCTGAGTTCCAGATTCAGTAGGTCTGGGGTGGAGCCTGAATTTGCATCTCTCTAAAGGTCCCAGGTGGCACTGGTGATCCCAGGAGGCGTGCTTTGAGTTTCCCTGCCCTGCATGACACTTGTGACTCCCAACCTCCTGCAGAGATGCCCTGAGTCTCTGACGACCCTCTGGTGTCGTCACCTTGTGGTCTTTATCTAGAACATCCAGCCCCGGTGGGTGTCACACATCCATGCCACTGGGGCAAAGAGTCCCTCGGTCCTCTCCCAAAAACGGGGCTCGCAGAGGGAGCAGGCACACACTAAGGTCCCCATCTGCACTCAAGATACACAACTTTTCATGACCAGCAGAACACTTGGCAGCATGAGAAGGCTGTTCATATACACCGGAGCCATCTTTATGCTCACATGGAAGCAGGGGGGGTCAGGGTCAGGGTTGGCTGGGACATCAAGACCCCCAGCGAGCTGCTCCCGGACACCTTGCTCCTGTCATTGCAACATCCAGCACTTGGCTGACGCTGCTCATGCCCCGGCCTCCCACTGCCACGAAAGTGCCCCGAGGACCAGCCTTCTGTCTGCCTCCTGCCCCACAGCGTGCCCAGCATCTAGAACAGTGGCTGGCTCACCGACTGCGGACAAGCAAAATGAACGGAATGCCCAAATAAACGGACAGTGGACCAGCAAATGAATAAGTGAATGAACAAACTCAGAGTCAGGGACAGGCTGGGGAGTAGGAATGAGCGTGCCTTGCTGAGAAGCTGGAATGTTAAGTCGGCCGGACAGATACATGAGAAGAAAAACTGTTCTGGGACCCGCGGTGTCCCCCTCTTCCTTCTCGACAGAGGTCAGCTCTTTAAAGGCATGAAAGGCGCACATGGTGTGGCCCATCCATGCGGGCATCCGGACAGAGGTGTATTAGGCTGCTGGGGCTGCCGTTGCAAAGACCACTAACTGGGCGGCTTAATCAAGAAATTGTCCCCCAGCTCTGGAGGCGGAAGTGTAAGATCTGGGTGTCAGCAGAGTTGGTTCCTCCTTTAAATCCCTGAGGAAAGAAAATAGGTTAGGAGTGAAAGTGAGACTGTGGGAAAACCCAAGGTGCTTGGCCCCAAGCAGTGGACGTAGGCTCACACCCAGGCATGCTTTCGTAGCTGCACCTGCTCCCTGGGGTGCATAGATAAGGGCTGAGGGCTCAGGGGGCCCGGGGGGTGGTGAGGCCCACCCCGCAGGTGCAGCTGGAGACGGTTGTCCTCCCCCGGCAGGCTGCCTCGTGAGCCTGCCCACCGCACCCCTGGCCAGAGCCAAAGTGAACAAACGGCTCCTGCTGGCATTGCAGACTTCCCTTTCCGGCGCTTCCTGTCCTGGGTGCAAATTACAACACCGCCCCCTCCCTGCCACCTCTTCTGTGTGGCACAGGAAGAAAGGACCCGCTGGGGCCAGCTGAGGAGCTGCAGTGCCACCCCTTCTGGGCCTTTCCTCAGGCCTTAGGTGCGCTCACCCCAGACCTTTCTTCACTTCCTGCAAAGGCCCATCATGGCACAGGGCGTGGGGAATGGGGGACTCCTCTAACTTGCTTCTGTATTTGTAATTTCCTTTTTTCATTCAAGCAGCCTCAGTAAATGCAGTTTTAAGTCTTTTACCAACAGCTCCTAATGAAAGCAGGCACCAATAATTACGTAAAACAAACGATTCAGTGGAGAACTGCTTTTGACCCCAGGCACCATTCCTAATTTCATGGCTGTAGGCAGAATTTAGCCAGTCTGGGGTTCAACAGAATCCAAAGTCATGAAAGTAGACAGCTGCCTCCCACACACCCTGCGTGGCTGGGGTCCGCCTGCCGGGGACCCCCCCTTCCACCCCACCCTCCCGGCCTGCCGCAGGGTCATTTACCTGCTGCTGACTCCAGATCTCTCTCCCTCTCCTCCCCAGATCATCTGTCCACTGCACGAAGGCATCTCCGGTGGGAGGGCCTGAGCTCCTCCACAGGCCACCCCTCCTTCCGGCTGCTGTCCACGCGACGCGGTCATTCACCAGGTGGCGCATCCAGGAACCTGGGCGTCTGTTCCACTCCTCCCTCCCATTTATTGTGCACATTCAAGCCACATTGTCCTAGTCGTTCTATCTTCTAAACATGACCAGAGGGTGTCCTCTCCTCTCTGTGGCTGTTGTCTTGGTTTAGGGGCCTTCAAATGCTCTGGATCCCACAGTAACCTCTTCTTTGGATGCCCTGCCTCTGGGCGTCAAATCTTTCTCCGACCCTGAGGTGGTCGGTGCCACTGCACATCTGATGATGGTCCCCTTCCTCCTGCTAAGAACCCTTCAGTAGCTCCCTGTCACCGTCAGGATGGAGCATAACTCCCAAGATTCAAGAACTTTTAAGGCCTGCTTCAGCCTCTTGCTAGAGTAGCATCTTCACACACACCCAGGGCTGCCCCTCTGTTCTCTATGCCTATGGCACTACCCCCCACCCCGGCCTCAGCTCCCTGGCTAACTCCTACCTGACCTTCAAAACCCAGCTCAAGGGTCAATCAGGTCCTGAGGCTCGTTCAGGAGCACGTCTGTCCCCAGAGAGCAGAAGTTTGCTGTTACTCTTTCAGTCATGGGGTCAAGGTTTCTGTGTTTGGACACTGTGCATCTAAGCACCCCAAGGGTTTGGGTTCTCCAGAGTCTAGTCTCTCACCATCCACTCCTTCTCTCCCACCTCCACCCCCCTCCCCCCAAAAGAGTGTGCTGGCCCATATAGGTGAGGGTCCCTGTGTCCCTTCAGTGCTTTCTAGAGGGAGGGAAGGGCACCCTCATCTGGTGACAGGCAGGATGGCAGAGAGAAGGCGGGGCTGAGCGGGGTGCACGCTCAGCTTCTAGCAGGTTCTGGTCCCTGGATGCCCCTCAGAACCACCTGGGGGACTTGCCCAGATCACCGAAACCTGGCCCCTCACGAGAGACCCTGATGCAGGAGGTCCCAGGTGTGGTCCTGGCATTTTTGTTTTTAAGAAAACAAGCCCCATAGGGCTTCAGATCAACACTCAAGTTGAGAACCATAGGATATTGAGATCAGCTATGAGGCGTCACAAATACCTTCCTGCTAATCATACAGAGTTAAGGTGCCAACGTTTTGACGCATCCATCGTCTTCCGTATTTAAGTTAGAGCAGAGTCCACTCCTCTGACCCTGCTCTCCCCTGCATTCTCAGGGACAAAAGGCTGGCGGCCCTGCCCTGCAGGCCTCCTGGCCCCACGGGAACCTTCCCTGAGAGGCTGTCACCGACCAGCTGCTCACCTCTGGGATGGTTTCAAATCGGTCGAGCGCTTTCCTGGCCTTCCCAGAGCTTGGGCTCAGGTCTAATCGGGGGCTCCCAGGAAAAGGTGCCTCAGAAGCAGACGCTGTCCACATAGTGTTTCTGAGCAAAGCGAGGCTGGAAGTCATTGTTCCCGACCTGAACCTGCACGGGAGTCGCCTGAGCTCTGTGTTAAAGGGCAGGGCTGGGGTGTAGCCTGAGTCTGCCTTTCTAACAACCCCCCAGAGGATGCTGTGGTCGCTGTCTGGGACCCCACTCAAGGGTCTGTACCGCTTACAAACAACACTGCTCTGCCTATGAGCAGGCTGGGGTGCACAGTGACCTACTGTCCCAGTTCGCGTGGGACCGAGGGGTTTCCTGGGACGCGAGGCCTTCAGCGCCACAACCCGGGTCAGCTCCAGGCAAACCAGGATGCATGGTCGCCCTGCCCACAGCCTGTGTCCCTGAACAGGTAGCTTAGCTGAAGCCTCGAGAGCTCCTAGAAAAGACTCAAGAGTGCTTACAAAGTCACAAACGAGATGTTCTACGTGGAGTTCGGCGCAAAGCCCTGAGGGAAGGCAGATTAAAGTCATGGTCACGGGGAAGTGGGGTTGAGCGCTGAAGGCTGAGCTCTGAGTCGGAGAGGGAAGGAACAGGGATGAGAGAACCATCTGAGGCCGGAGTGCGGGGGAGGGCTCCCAGTCCTACACGAGCCAGCTTCGGGTGGCATTGATTTCACCTGATGTCATTTGGGCTCAGTGGTCAGAGGCTACAAAACCATTAAAAATTATGTTCAGATGTGTGCTGGGGTATCGGTACGAAATGCCTGTATCCAATTCTTATAGGCCACTTTCTTCCCCTCATGCCAACGGTAGCTGACAAGGTCTGGCACCTAAGTCCCCCTGGCCTCCCTGCCCAGGTGGTTTCTGGAGAATGCCACACAGTCAGTGGCCATTACTGGTGGGTTCGGTCCTGTCTCCACCTTGCCCCATGCCCTGTGATTTGGGCAGGAAGAGGGTCAGTTGTCCCCTCTTGTCCCCTCACAGGGTCAGTTGAGGCATGAGGGTCCAGAAGGTTCCCTGGAGACCTGGGACCTCGCTGCTCCAAGAAGCCTTTTACCACAGAGACTGCAGACAGTAATTTTGGGGACATGGTCCTACTCTGGCCTGTGAGTTTTTTTTTTTTTATAAAGATTTTATTTATTTATTTGAGAGAGAATGAGATAGAGAGCATGAGAGGGGGGAGGGTCAGAGGGAGAAGCAGACTCCCTGCCGAGCCGGGAACCCGATGCGGGACTCGATTCCGGGACTCCAGGATCATGACCTGAGCCGAAGGCAGTCGCTTAACCAACTGAGCCCACCCAGGTGCCCCTGGCCTGTGAGTTTTGTTTTGTTTTGTTTTTTTTAAAGATTTTTATTTATTTATTTGTCAGAGAGAGAGAGAGAGAGCACAAGCAGTGGGAGCAGCAGAGGGAGATGGAGAAGCAGGCTCCCCGCTGAGCAGGGAGCCTGATGTGGGACTCGATTCCAGGACCCTGGGATCATGACCTGAGCCGAAGGGAGACGCTTAACGACTGAGCCACCCAGGCGTCCCAGCCTGTGAGTTTTGATTCCTAAAACTCTGAGTATGTGGCTTTGGAAATGGTACCCTCTGGGCTGGGGTACAGAGAGACTTCTTAATTACCAAATGTGTTAAGATCAATGCAGCTTTATTTCTCTAGCAGCGGTTTGGAAATGAACTTCAGAGTTGGGCAGAACTGAGGGCAAGGCTGGCCCTGGCATTTTCTGGTGGTCTGACCTTGGCAAATTAACTTCTAGAGCCTTGGTTTCCTCGTGTGTAAAGCAGAGATCATCATAATACCTGGTCTTCAGGGTTGGGGTGCCTCAGTGGGCACCCAGTCAATGCCCAGAAGAGCAGCTACATTCTGGTCACTGGTCACTGTGTTACGGGCACAGTTTCACTGACAGCGACAGAAGGGACCTGCACGACCCCTGCTGGACTTCCTTTAACGAGCCACTTGTTATTAGCACATTATTAGTCATTGAAAGTTCCAAAATGCTGCCAAACTGGATGGGTTGGAAATCCACATTTGGTCAAGGAGAACAAAATTCTCAGTTCACAGACCTTAGAGAGCAGGTTGACTTTTTTTTTTTTTTTAACAAATATTTTATTTTTGAAGAATTTTCGTTTTATAGAAATTGAATTCCCATATACCCTATACCCAGTTTCCCTTACTGTTAACAGCTTTCTTTAGAGTGGTTTGTCTGTCACAAGGAATGAATTAATATTGTTACATTTTTATCTGAAGTCCATACCTGATACTGATTTCTGTAGGGTTTTTTGTCTGTTTGTTTACCTTAATGTCCTTTTTCGTTCCAGGCTCTTATTCAGAATGCCACATGACATTAGGTGTCATTGTCATGGCTCCTTAGGGTCCCTAGACTGGCAGTTTCTTAGTCATGCCTTGTTTTTGATGCCCTTGAACATTTTAAGTACTGGGGGCCCTTTTTTCCTCCACAAAGGAAGAAACAGGCCTAGGAGGTTGCAGAGCTGCTGAAGGGAATTATGGAACCCCCTTCTCCATAATCTTCTTGCTCTCATGATGTGCACAGCAAACCCCTTCCTCCTCATTAGCACAGGTAAAATTCTGCCACACACTGAAACGATCCAGGTTCTGCATTAATGTGTCACTGTGGGGACACGTCACTGGGTCTCGCTCCACGACTTGGATTCCTCAGGGGTCCTACGTCCCCTGACGTGCTTCTAGGTGCTCCCATTTCCTGCCTGGCTACCTGCTCCTATTTGCCTCCAGCCCAGGCCAGGGCCCCCCCGGCACCCTGCTGGGCCTCGCATGTCATGGATGGCTGGAGGCTGGGAGCAGAGACGAAATTGCAGAATGGGGGGGCACTGCCTCCAGCTGGGGTCCCCAAGCAAACGGGCGATGCTGAATTGTCTCGTTACCGCCCCAGCCTCAAGTGCCCAGGGCGGCCCTTCTCATCTATCTCAGGGAGTCCCCCAGCACTGGCTCGCTGCTGAGGGCAGGGCTTGCTGTGGTCCAGTCGTTCAGGTTTTGTCTGGCTTCTGTTTTTCTGTGGTGAGGCCATGAGGAGGCTACAGCTTTGCCATGTGTAGAAACGACCCTCGTCCCCAGCTGCACCCTTCCGCTGTGGGCACAAACACGCGTGCCCACAAATGCCTGCCCATGTGTGGCCGTCCAGGCTGACAGCGCTCCCACCGAACCAGGCTCATGCTGCCCCCTGACTTGTTCCCCCCCATAGGCCCTCGTTCTAACCAGACTCCTTGCAAGAGTGACATAGTTTCTGAGTGGTCTGGGGAGGTGTGGGAGGCTTTCTCAGAGATTAGTGAGCCAGACCTCCAAGAATCTGGAGTGTGAGTGGGCACATTTCTGCTTTCTCTTCAGATGAGAACTGGGATGGTGGTCTGAGGTCTTAGGCTTAACCATTCTGAGACTCAGTTTTCTTTCCTAAAAATGGGAATAAACCAACATTTCAATTATGGGTATGTGGTGAAGAGTGAAGAAGAGTGAGTAGCCCAGTGGGTGACATGGATGAGTGGCCTTGATCATTCCTGGCTCCCCAGGGGCCACATCAGTCATGCCAGGTGTAACTGTGGCCTCAGTTCACCAGACGCTCCAGGACGGCCCTCCGCTGCTGTCCAGGGTGGAGGGCAGTGTGAGGGATGCAACGTGATGACGTAACAGCCGGGCACAGGCCCGAAGAGAAATACATTGACAGTCACCAAGCCCTCTTCCAATTAGGTCCTGTCTCTGTGCACCACAAAATTGCTCCAGAAAAAACAAAAGTGCAAAGAGTACCTTTCAAATGAAACCATGTCTTAAGAACACTCTAGAAGACGGGCATTTAAAATAATCAGTAGCAAGTACTTTCATAAAGTGATGAGTGGTTTGTGTCACAAATAATCCCCTTCCCTAAACTACTTGTGTGGTAAATTCTGATTTCACGTGTTGGGTTCTCTAAGAACATTGTGCTTTGGGTTCAAATTATGTATTTGGGAGAAAGATGTATATGTCATTTCTCATAACATCCAACAAATGAAGAACTCTGGAAGAATATACAAGAGTCTAAAGTTCACTAGAGGCCATGCGGCAGATCTCCCCAGAGGCGTTTCCAGATGTTTCCTGAAAAAATAAGAGAGGAAGAGTGGGGTCTCTGTAGCGTGTCTCAGACCGGAGGGAGGCCAGTTCTGGAATTTGAGGCCTGTGAGGGAGGGAATCAGCTCGGAAGGGCCACAGAGCAGGGCCTCTCCTCCCCTCAGCTCCCCTCGGCTCCCTGTCCGCCCTGGACAGGCAGTGAGGAGGGAAGAGAAGAAAACAAGAGAGAGAAAGTTAGCACAGCAAAAGAAGGGTGACAGGCACCTGGGAGGTGTTTACAGCTGTCATCAATGGGGAAGTGAATTTAAAACCACCTGGAAAACAGCTGTGCCTCCCCTTGCTCCCCTTGCCTCGAATGCCCTCAAATGCCACGTTGGGAACCCGCCCGGGGCAGAGTGCCACCTGGGAGCAGGCAAGGCAGAGGGCAGGTGAAGGAGCCGGGCCATCTGGGGCAGCGTTTGCGGCCCGAAATGCCGGCCAGGGCAGGCAGGCTGGAGGCTGCAGAGATGCCTGGCATTGGGGGCGCCTGGCTGGCTCTGTCGGTGAAGCGTCTGTCTGCCTTTGGCTCAGGTCATGGTCCCGGGGTCCCGGGATCGAGCCCCGCATCGGGCTCCCTGCTCTGTGGGAAGCCTGTTTCTCCCTCTGCCTGCCGCTTTCCCTGCTTGTGCTCTCTCTCTCTCTCTGTCAAATAAATAAATAAAATCTTAAAAAAAAAAAACCCAAAACCTGTCATGGAGCCTCAGCAGTCAGCAGAACGTCGTGTTATGTTTCCCCCCACAGCCAGAGAATGACACGATGAACCACAGTCACTATCACGTCGGGTCAGACGCTACAACCAGGATCCCGTCTAACCCTGGCTGAAGCCCCGCCAGGGAGGCTTTGTGTCCCCCTTTCTCCAGGGGAGGCGCCTGGGGCTCCGGGGCCGTGGGTAAAGCCTGCCGTTTCACCCAACTTGTGCGTGCGGGGCCGGGCAGCCGCCCCAGGTCCGTTCTCGTCACGTCCCACTGTTGCGGGAGGTGAGCTCTCTGGGCTCCAGCCAGGGCAGCGAGGTCTGGTCAGAGGGCAGAAGCCAGGCCTCGTGGCAGAGCTGTTAAAACAAAACCTACACTAGACACTGGATTGTTGCCGTTGACTTTTTTTTTTTTTTTAAATCCCCTCTGACCTGGACAAAACCAGGCCAGCCACACAAACTAGCTGTCAAGGTCCTGATCGCTTGGTGGCTGGACCCCGGCTGGGGTTTAGGTTTGCATCTGCCTCCCACCACCCTGAGTCAATCAGGTCACGTCTCTACGCCTCCAGTTCCTCATCTGTGAATTCCCCACGGGCGGTTGCAGGACGGGGTGGGTGCGGGCCCAGGGCCTGGCCTGAGCTCCGTGGCCGGTCACCGTGGGAGACCTGCGGCTGCAGGCTTCCCTTTCTGCATCTTCCCTGGGCTGTCCTCCCTGACTAAAGGCCACGGCACTGAGGCTACCCTCCCGCGGGGCTTGGCCAAAGAGTGAGTGCTGAGAAACAACAAAAAAGGGTGTGGGGACTCTTCCTCCTGGACGGAATCCAGACTCAGTTTGGTTGCTGACGGGAGGCGCGTGGGAGTTCATTATGCGCCTTGACGGTGGAACAGACCCAGGCGGGTGCCTAGACCTTCGGTTCTTTCCCCTGAAAGTCAAAACAAAAGTTCCTCCTCTGACTTCCTGTGAACCCTCCTCACTGAGCAAAGGCAGGCCAACGCCGCCCCTCCCGAGGCCTCCGGTGGGGGTGGGGGTGGGGGTGGGGGAGCTGCGTGCTGCTCGTCGTGGTCTGTGCCTTTACCGTGGAACCTCATCCGTGGCCGCGGGGAAGGTGTATGCTGTGAAGATCCATGAGCTCCGTGGGGTGACCTGTCGTGAGCTGCAGGCTGATGGCAGGGGAGTGGGGCAAGGAGGGTGGAAGGCCACCCATTCTGGGGACAGGGCCAGGCAGAAAGGCAGGGCCCCACAGGATGGACACACACACACACACACACACACACACACACACACACTCTATCTGCCCTCACCATCTGGTCCTTCTCGCTTCTACACCACTCCACTTGAAAATGCTCCTGGCGGGGAGCCTGGGTGGCTCAATCAGTTGAGCGTCTGACTCTTGATTTTGGCTCTGGTCATGATCTCAGAGTCATGGGGTCGAGCCCCACGTTGGACTCTGTGCTGGGAGTGGAGCCTGCTTAAGATTCTCTCTCTCCCTCTCCTTCTGCCCCTCCCCCCCCCACTATTTCTCTCTCTCTCTCTCTAATAAAAATTAAAAAAAAAAAGAAAAAAGAAAATGCTCCTAGGTGGGTTACTTAGGCTCTCCAAATGGCCAAATCCAGTGTTTTCATTTCTGCCCTAAATTTATTTGCTCTTTCGGCAATATCCAGCACTGTGGACCATGCCCACACTTTTAAAAACCATCTCCCGGGTTGGAAGCTGGGTTACAAGTTATTTCCCTATTGCTTCCTACCTCTTTGGTCACTTTCCTTGGTGTCCTTCCCTGGCTCTTCTGCCTCCTCGTGCCCAGTATACCCTCCAGGCTCCCTGCCCATCTCCCTTATCACTCTGCCACTCTCGGGGCATATTCATCCCCACACCTGGCTTCTGTCACCACCTACTTCCAGCTCTCTGTCTCCAGCCCAGACCACTCTGCCGAAGCTTCATGTCTGACTGCCCACTGGCCAGCTCCCCCAGACGCCCTCGGGCTGAACATGAGCTCAGTGTCTCCCACCCCAGCCCACTCCTCCCCTGGCATTTCATCCTGCAGTGAGGACACCACCAGCAGTCTGGTCACTCAAGCTGGGAGTTGTCCTCCTTCCTCCCGTACATACATACAACTGTGCCTCATCTGATCTACCTCCCGGACAGGTCTGGGCCCCCCATCTTCTCTGTTCCCACAGCCATTCCCTCAGTTCCGTTGGTATCGTTACCCCCTGGGTTTCACTACCTGCATTCCTGTCCCCACGTTCATTCTCCACACTGTTCCCAGAGTGACCTTCCTAGAGCACATTCTGGTAATGAGCATCTGCTCAAAGCCTCCACGGGGGACTCCAACAGAAGGCTGCCTCCGCCCTCGGGTCGTCCTGCTCACCTGTCTGACCACCTGTTTCACGAGGTAACCACCTGCAGCCCCTCCCTTACCTCCCTGCTTTTACCCACAGTCCCTTTCCTCATAATTCCCACTCGTCCTTTAGATGTAGTTCAAATGCCGCCTTTCCGAGAACATTCGCCCTGACTGGCACTCCCTGCCATCCTCATCAGATCCGGGCTCCTCCTCCTGGGCTCCCAGAACGTTTAGGGAAAGCTCTCTGAGCATGATGATCACGCTGCATAGGGATAGCTGATTTACACCTGTCTCACGTTTCCAGGGGGACCTCTCACCGTGTCTGTCGTTCAATCAGTGTGGCTGGTAAAGGTAAAGAAAGAAGAGAGGGGATGTTGAGAAATCTAATGCAGACATAGCTACTTAATAAAAACTGTCACCTGGGGTCAAACCAAGAGCTCAACAGCCCAGTGTTCTGGCTCTGACAGCAGTTCCGGTGAATGTTCTGGAAAGTGAGATAGAATCATAACTTTCCAAGCTGGAAGGGTCATTTAAGGTCATATAATTTCACGCTCTCCTTTTATAGGGCCCAGAGAGGTGGAACGGATTCCCTGGATGACAGCCCCGCAAAACAGAAAGGGGCTCCTGGACATCAAACCCCCTGCTTCTACACTTTCACTCTGCTGCCCCCTGAAGGGAGAATCGGGAGTGTTCTCTCAAAGCTGCTGAAGTCCTTTAGAAACACATTATGGCCTCAGCATCTGAGATTAGTTTTAACATTCTTCTTTACCAATTTACATTCTCAATATTCTCAGAGATAACGGATATCCTTAACTTACAAGTATCATGAAAAATCATGTAAAATTTGTGAATGGCTCTCTTCGTCGGAAAGTTTATACTGAACACAAGTCAGCCTTGGGTACACTCTCCCTCCTTGAAATGTGGTAGAGCTCGGAACCAAACACTATTTGGTTTTCAAAGATAAACTGCTTCTCATCATATTCTTCCCTCGCTGCCTGACGTTAAATCCAAACCTGTCTCTTAGCTTGCGTCTTGCCCTTCTGTTTATATGAAATAGTGTATCACTATTAGGGCCAGTCTCCATAACACCTCATTCTTTTTTTCTAGAACATGGTTATCTACTCAGCACATATGATGTCATGCGCATTTTTTCGGAAACATATTTTAGCTTCTGATTTTTATAAACAAAGAATCTCTCCTTTTTTTTTTTCTTTCTAGAAACCTTTATTAAGCCCTTTAAAGAATTTCCATAATCCCTGACTTCAGACTGCTCCTGGGAATTGTGGAAAGAAAACACACAAAGCATTTGTCTGAGGTTTGAAATGTTCAATATGCAAATCTCAGAGTTTCCTGTCAGGACAGGCCACTGCAGGTGGACTGGTGTGCATGGTGGACTCTCCTCATTTACTATACAGTGATTTACAGCCCTCTAGTGGGTCTTTCGTGTAACATTAAAAGGGAAGCTGAGGGCATTGAGGTAGGGCTTTGTTCTTTTGTTGTCCCTTCATTTGTTCCTCCCTCCCTCCCTCCATTCATTCATTCATTCATTCAATGTACAAATGCCAGTGGAGTGCCCACTTATGTTCCAGGTACGTTTTAAGAGCTGGAGATGCGGCAGTGAACAAAATAGACAGCAACAAAATCCTATGCATTAGTTACTTAAGACAAAGAAGACAACGAGTAGAACACATTTGGGGCAAAGATCAGGAGCTTGATTTTGAACATGTTAAGTTACCCACTAGTCTTCCAACGAGCTTCTCTTCAAAATTAGTTGGTGTGTCTGAGAAGAACCCTGCAGAGCACTTGTGAGCAGAACACCCATAGTGCAGATAATCTCTTTATTTGGGATTTCACCACATTTTAGTTAAAACTAACCACATGAGCAAGAAGACTGTGAAGACAGTGAATTGGACCCTGGGTGTGAGTGAGAGGTTCAAGCCTTGGCCCCGTTCTCATGGAACTGCTCAGCTCTTAGTTCTCTGTTAAATGTTATCTTGGTTTCTGTCTCGGTTCTCTATTTTCTTAATTCTGACCACAATTTGTAACGGTTGAGTTTCTCTGTACGGGAAGCACACGAGTACATCTACCTCCTCCACCTTCAGGGCTGCATGTGAGTCCTACTCACTGGGGTATCTTCGGCACCTGGCAGGGTCTCAGTTCATATTTGTTGAAGGATGAGAGTTTTTGTTGTAATAGGTCAGAGAAGATAGATATACGTGGGAAGCTAGTGATATAGACTAGTATATGGCATATTCTGAATGAGTAGAAAACACAGTTAATTCCTCTTTTAGGAGACCACCGTGGGTTGAAGGCAGTCGGAAATTTTCAGGGAGGAAACCGGGTGCAACCCGAGTCTTAAAAAATTGGTGGAAAATGGAGGAAGGAGAGAGGAAGTGAAGGGGGAGGGGGTGTTTCCTGTAAAGTGTTCCTGATTGGCCTCCGCAGGCTTCTCTGCCTCCAGTGGGCTATGCTGGGCTGTCCTGCCCCTTACTCCCACCCAATGGTATGGACTAACTCTGGCCGGTCGTTAGGGTTTGTTATGCCATGCCTATGTCACTTTTTTCTTCATCATTGTGATCACGGCTCCCCTGCCTCTTCTCTAATGAACATCTAGCATATCAATGCCTATCATCACACCTGGCACCTAGTAAGTGCTCAATAAATATTTGTTGAATGAACATATGTATCTAGACGTCACTCTCCATACTCCTGGGATGGCCGTCCCCCAATATTCTCTGCCACGGGCCTGGGGCATTTGAAACATGAATACTTCAGGGCTCATTCCAAATCCTTGCATGATTAGTAATAAGCTACTTTCTCATACTTTCATTTAACAAAAATTTATCACATGCCTCCTTTTACAGGACTTATGTTGGCTGCAAGGAGCTTGGAGCTGAGCTACTGCCAGACCCATGTAAACAAATAATGATAAATAATAAGGGAAGTGTTGATTTATGTACAAGGTGGTCTGTGAACACTGTAGATGGGAGAATTGCTTGTTTTAGCATGCTAGAAGAGGCTTCTAGGGTATAGGAAAGAAAGCTGGCATTGAGTATTGAAAGACAAGTTGTGTCCTCTGGACAGACATGGGGGGGTGAGGGAGTAGTTAAGGGAGTAGGGTGAACAGTATGCCAGGCAAATGGAGTAACAGGTACAAAAGTGATGGGGGGCGGGCTGAGAAAGTGTGCCAGGTTTGGGGAACTGGGGCAAAGCATGAGAGCAGAAGAGTGGCCAGAGAGAAGGTACAGGACTGGACTGGGGGAAGGCCAGCCAAAGAGCCCCATGGATGTCACTCTTGAAGAAGTATTAAAATAAAAAAATACAATGCCAATTAACTCAAACGCTTGTGGCTCCTTACATAACTTTTGAAACCTAAATTGTTCCTATTCCCTTGAGGTAAGACAGTGTCCTTGAATGTTACTTTAAAAATGCTTCTGGCTGGCAATTCCAATTATGCTATATTCAGTGCATGTAAGAAATTCCTTATTTTTAACATAAAGAGGTTTGTAATTCTTATTAACAGAAAATCCCTTTCAGCTCCATGCTGAACGGATATTTAAAGGAAATTGACCTACTTATGCGCTGCCAAACTATTAGCCTTCTGGTAACGGACTATTCCTCCACCCAGGGCTGGCCCCCTCTCCCAGGTAAAAATGGGACTCTTTGATCTGAGTAGGTGAGCTGGGCACCCAGAAGAAGCTCTATCTTAGGAAGTATTGTCAATTAATTATGTGTTTGGCACCCCAAATAACCTATGTGGTAGTCTTTTCTAATAAAAAATTTTTTTGTAGGCGTCTTAAAGGTAAACCTGACTGTCTCTGCCGGAGAGTCACCATATTCTCCTGGGTGTTCCAAAATACCAAGGAATATTCTACACTGAGGTTTTGCATACATCCTGTGCATGTTAAACAGGACTCTAAATGTAGTGTTCAAAAATATAGTCTCTCTATGATGACTACACCCTAAAGTCATGTGTAAGCTAACTGATTCTTCTCTTCCTGGCTGTTGGACCTAAAGCAAATAATCTAACTCTTCTGTGCTTCTGTTTCCTCATGGGAAAGAACACCAATTCCTGCATTATAGGTTTGTGTTGAGGAATAAATGAGACAACACATGTAAAGTGCTTGGCACAGTCCCCAACCATGGTCTGCACTCGTTCACGCTTTAGTAGAGGTTCTGTACTTTGCATCCCAGCACTCAGCTCCCAGCACGTCTTCAGTGACCCCGCCAAGGCTCAGCGTTCAGAAACCTAAGAGGAGGGCGTGTGCAGAAGAGAGTGGGTATTGTGAGGGGTCAGAGTGCAAAGGTCAGAAGGTAGCTGGTGGCGGCAGCGTGCAAAGAAATCCAAGGAGAGGTCTCCGGACTTCGATTACCTTGGCGACCTCAGCGGGAGGGACAGACTTGCGGAGACCCGCCTACACCCGCTTTCTATCCCCCGCCTCCCTTTGGTTTAGCTCCACCCCTTTCTCCCGACGAGGGCGCGGGGCGGGGCGGGGGAGGGGAGGCCGACGCCGACAGCGACGCCGACGCGGTTGCCTAGCGATACGCCTTTCCCAAGATGCCTAGGATGTTGTGTTCTTTCAACCAATCAGAGAGGCGAAGCGACCTCACCGCGGGCCAATAGGCTGCCAGGACAGGGCCCGCGTCGGTTAAACCGGACTGGAGACTGGAGCGGCTAGATAGGTAGTGTGGCTCGCAGTCCGAGCCGGCGGAGCGACCTGCAGGAGACCTGCGGCGGGCCGGGCCATGCCCACTCGGGCGGAGGACTACGAGGTGCTGTACACCATTGGCACGGGCTCCTATGGCCGCTGCCAGAAGATCCGGAGGAAGAGCGACGGCAAGGTGAGCGCGGGCCACCTCCCTGTCTCCGCCCCTGCAGCGGTTACGCCCGCCTGCGGCGAGCGTCCTCGGCCCCTGGGATGGCGGGGGAGCGAGAGGCCTGGGGCTGTGGGTCTCCAAGGCGGGGTGCCTGGAAGAGTTCGTCTCTTCCAGGTCTGTGTCTGCCCTGGGTCGCTCAAGAGCTGGGAGACTGCGTCTTTTGAGATCTCTCTCTATATTTTTTCCTTTCTCTTCCCTTTTCCTCCTTTTTCCTGCTTTGACTTGCTAAGGGCCTCCCATTAGTGACAGGTAGCTGAGTCTTGAGGTCTTTTCAGAGTAGAGTAGTCCTCTTGGACATGGGAAAGAGGCAGGACCAGCAGAACCTGGAGATTTTGTCGTGCAGTCAGAACTCATTTAAAATACCCATTCTTCGGATTATTGGATTCTTATTTCCCAGTTGTGTGGGTAGATCTTATACAGGAAGAAACAATGGAGAGGAAACTGCCTGACTGCTGATGGAGGGATCTTTACAAGATCTCTACAAGGTCTCTCACCCTGGAAAAGTTTGACTGGTTGGAATGATTAGGAACTTTGACTACCTCTGCTCCAGCTTTGACCAAAGTACCTTCTACCACCCTGCCACAACGCAACTGAGGGTAGGGTGTTGGAGGGGGCCTAATGTGCCTCATCCCCCTCTCTCCCATTGCATCATTTACTGCTTGAAATTTAGGGCAAAGTTATGGAAATAGACGCAGGGGTTCCTAAGTTCATTGAACTAAATTAGATGATAATGACCGTGTGAGCTATTTAATAGAGAAGTGACTTTTAAAAAATTTTTTAATTTTAGAATGTTCATTCTTTGTCTTTGAGTACAATGAGTTCATTCATACCTTGGAAATTCTTACTTCAGGTATTAGTTTGGAAAGAACTTGACTATGGCTCCATGACAGAAGCTGAGAAACAGATGCTTGTTTCTGAGGTGAATTTACTTCGTGAACTGAAACATCCAAACATCGTCCGTTACTATGATCGAATTATTGACCGAACCAACACAACACTGTACATTGTAATGGAATATTGCGAAGGAGGGGACCTGGCTAGCGTAATTACAAAGGGAACAAAGGAAAGGTAAATTAATCTTTTAAACTTAAGCTGAGAATGGGCCAAGTTTCATTTCTGTTAAGCATCCTGTTGTAGGATTGGGGATCAAGTACTTAGTAATGTGGGAGATTCTACTTGTATTTGTTTAGTGGATCCTCAGTACTTTAGAAAATCCCTGGTGAATCAACACCCATATCTCATATTGAAAATAAGAGTTTATTTCCCTATTTGTACACTTTGAAAACTAGATACTTCACATTATCCCGTCTTTTTAACGGTTTTGTTCAGAAGTTATATGCTGTATAACTGCTTTGGTTTCAGACAATACTTAGATGAAGAGTTTGTTCTTCGAGTGATGACTCAGTTGACTCTGGCCCTAAAGGAATGTCACAGGCGAAGCGATGGTGGTCATACCGTGCTGCATCGGGATCTGAAACCAGCCAACGTTTTCCTGGATGGCAAGCAAAACGTTAAGCTTGGGGACTTTGGGCTAGCTAGAATATTAAACCATGATACGAGTTTTGCAAAAACATTTGTTGGCACACCCTATTACATGTCTCCTGTAAGTACTTCAGAATTTAGTTACTTTTTAAACATCCTAATGCTAAGCATTCAAATGCAGGAAAATTGAGGTTTTGTTCATTTGTTTGCTTAGTAATAGACAATAGCCAAGAATTAATAATGTTGCTCATTTTAAATTTACATTTTTCCAGATGGATCATCAAACTGTTAAATTCCTCTATGTGAGCAATTAAAGTGAAGCTTTTTTTTTTTTTTTTTAAGATTTATTTATTTATTTGAGAGAGAGAGCGAGCGTGCAAGTGCATGAGTGGAGGGAGGGGTGGAGGGAGAGGGAGAGAATCTCAAGCAGATTCCCAGCTGAGTGCAGAGCTCAACTCAGAGCTCAATCCCAGGACCCTGAGATCATGACCCGAGCTGAAACCAAGAGTCAGACCCTTAACCGACTGAGCCACCCAGGCGCCCCTAAAGAGAAGCTTTTATTGAATGACTTTCATGTGCCAAGTGCTGGGATTACAAAGATGAAATGGGTTTTGTCTCTGGCCTCAAGAGCAACATTTCCCAAAATGCCATGGGTCCTGTACACCAGCTTGGACTTATTTGGAGGGTTTGTTTAAAATGCAGAGTCCTGGGCCCCAAACCCGGTTCTTGCACTCTGCTTCCCTCCACCCCCCTTCCACTTTTCATTTTGGACTCTGCCTTTTAACAGACTCTCTAGATGATTCTTGTGCGTGCAGATTCAGATCTCACTTGAGAGAACGTGTTTTTAAAGTGTTAGCTCCCTGTACTTGTGTTTTTTTTTTTTTGTTGCCTTTTCTGGCAATGGAGCTGAAGCCCACCCACCTTATGTATCCCTCCCCTCTGTTGCTGGATATTTTGTTTCCAACATTTCTTACCCTTCTAAGGAGCCCTGCTCTGCATACCTTTGTGTGAATTGTTCTTTCTTCCTTTTTGGTTATTTCCTTGGCATGTGGCTCTCAGAACAAAATTGCTAGAGAAAAGGATATGAACTGTTTATGACTCTCTAGATATTACCTGGTAGCTCTTTTTTTTTTTTTAAAGATTTTATTTATTTATTTGACAGAGAGACACAGCGAGAGAGGGAACACAAGCAGAGGGAGTGGGAGAGGGAGAAGCAGGCTTCCCGCTGAGCAGGGAGCCCGATGCGGGGCTCAATCCCAGGACCCTGGGACCATGACCTGAGCCGAAGGCAGACGCTTAACGACTGAGCCCCCCGAGGCACCCCTACCTGGTGGCTCTTGAAAAGCTTGCAGCAGTATGTGCTCTCACCGATGTGTTGTATATGAAATCTGAGCAGATCAAGATGGAGATTTATTCACTTTTTTTTTTAGCAGTTCATAAACATTTCCAGGATTTTCCAAATCTTTTTGAGTTATTTTCACCAATCTGACTATAGTATAAAACTTTGCAAATTAACAGTTTTGTTTTTGACTAAGATTAGACATTGCCAGAACTGTGTCATTTTCTCAGTGTATCAGATTCCAAATAGAAAGCCTTTAACATAAAGGAAAATTATCCAGAAGTGGTTCTTGGAAAAATTTGAAACCTGTGTAATTCTTTTGTTCCTTTTCCCTCCTGCCCTTGTAATCAGATCAGTGCATCCCTCCCTAATGCATTAATTGTCAGGAAGTGGTATCAGACTCACCTGCTGGGAGTTTAAAACACTAAGAAGCTTCCTGAAGGTTTTGGTACTTGATTCTGTGCCCTCTTGAGAATAAGAACTATGGTAGACTACTACTGTATGTGTGGGAGACAGGCAAATGATTAAACTAGAAAATGAGGATCGTAGTTGATACTGTGATTTATACTGTGGACTAAGGGGAAAATATATAAATGGATAATTCAATTAGCCATTTTATGTCTATATCACTTAAATGTGGGCCAGATATATGTTTTGGTTATTCTGAAATTTTCTCTGGTTCTTTTAAAATGGAGTTTCTAGATTATGAATGCCTTGAGGGTAGAGGTTTGAATTATCAGCGCCTGATCTATTGTAACACAATAACATTTGTGAATGAAAAATAAGTGATTGATTTATATGGGACAAAGTATATTAGGATAAGATCATTACCTTTTCTCCATTATAAATTTGAAGATAAAATACAAAGTACTATCTTTTGTTATTATGATGCAAGATCTGACATAAACTGAATGAGCCTTTTGCATTTGATATTTTTGTTACAGATATAAAATATTTATAATATAAAATTTTTTCCTTTTTTTTTTTTGCTCTGGGTCAATATTACCAAACTTAAAATTTCCATTTTTGTCTCACGTCATTTTGTAAGTTTTAAAACAATATCAACTTTTAACTCTTCTTACAATTTTACCCTTTTCTCCCCCTTTAGGAACAAATGAATCGCATGTCCTACAATGAGAAATCAGATATCTGGTCACTAGGTTGTTTGCTGTATGAATTGTGTGCATTAATGTAAGTATGATGAAGATAGATTTCTGGTCTGAAGTTTACAGTCACAGAGGCTTGTCACCTTTCACTGGGTTCAGCTTTTTGAGCGTCCATATGTATTCAAGTCTGAAAGACTCATACCTTGGGTTAAAATTAAGATAGATGGGCAGGTTAAAAAATTATTTGCAAATTAGAACCAGCCCTGAGGCTGGTTCACACTTTTAACCTGGCTAGATGCATCCCTTGCTAGACTGATGCTTAGCTCAAGGGGAGAGCACATAGGTCAGGCCTATGGAAATGAAACAAAAATCTAGGGGAGAGGTCTGGGAGTCTGGAGAACAAGAAAGAGCTCCCATTCTTTTCCTTTTTTGTTTCCCTTCTAAACTATAGAGCAGTGTTCTCGGCCAGGGAGTGGGGAAACAGTTTTGCCCTCCATGGGACATTTGATAATGTCTGGAGACATTTTTGGATGTCACAGCTAGGGACAGCTACTGGCATCCCATGAATAGAGGCCAGCAATACTGCAAAACATAGTAGGATGCATAGGACAGCCCCCCTAACAAACATATGACCCTAGATGTCTAATGCCAAGGTTGGGCAACTTAGCTGAGGAGGACAATCCCAGAAGAAGCATATATACAAATTGGAGCTTAAACTGTGCTTTTGATTTGGTTCCTATTCCGTATTTTCATTTTTACATTAAAAACATTTTTCCCCCAGGCCTCCATTTACAGCTTTCAACCAGAAAGAACTAGCTGGGAAGATTAGAGAAGGCAAATTCAGGCGAATTCCCTATCGTTACTCTGATGAATTGAATGACATTATTACAAGGATGTTAAATTTAAAGGTAAAGAGTATAAGATTATATTGTTTGTTTCTATCTCTCAGTTACATTGTGGAGTAGTATATTTTCTCTCTTGGAGCATTGAGACTGAAGAAGCATTAGCTGTATTTCCTTAGCTAAATCTACTCTGTTAACGCGAGTGAAAACATGTAAATTTGGCAAATTGTGCCTCCTTGCTGGCCTACCTTCTGTGCTCTCTTTATGTCTCCTCCCTCTCTCTGCCCTGCTAACAGATGGTAGCAAAGCAAGATTGCAGAAAAGCTCCAAATCCTCAGTTCCCTTGTCTACCTCAGTGTGGCAGGTGGCAAGGGAAGGGGCCACAAATGACTTCATTACCCTGTTTCTCTCTCCAAATGAGAGATTAGAGACCAGAGATGGGGTTGGGGAGGGCTGGCTAGAAAGAATCGAGGGGACATAAAGAGATTAGGTGGAAAAAATCTGGCCATGGGATGGGGAGGGAGATGTCCTAGGGTCAGGTTGATGTAAAACAGGAGTTCAATGCTGTGGAATTACAAAGAAGGATAATGGTGACCTAACAGGACTGAAGGTCAGTGAGAGGATCTCACTTAAAGTAGTAGTAGAGATGCAAGGGTGGGGCATGCCTTAGAGCAGACCTAACAGTGCCACCAAGCAGCAGCTCAGGAATTGAACTTTTTTTAGAAAGGCTAAGGGGGAACAAAGGTAAGCTCACATCTGCATTACCTTGTGGACCCAGAACCTCATGGGTTAATAAAGCCCCCAGTGAACTTAACCTTACCAGGTGTTTTAAGACCCATCCATAAAGGAGTCCTTCCTTTCGTCTTGGAAATGTATGCCGTTTTTCATGGACCTGCTCTTTTAGGATGAGTATTGTGTTATGAAATCTGACTATAACACTGAACATTTTTTCCCCCAGGATTACCACCGACCTTCTGTTGAAGAAATTCTTGAGAATCCTTTGATAGCAGACTTGGTTGCAGAAGAGCAAAGAAGAAATCCCGAAAGAAGAGGGCGTCGATTAGAACCAGAGAAGTTGCAGGACTCCAGCCCTGTCTTGGGAGAGCTGAAACTAAAGGAACTGCAGCTACAGGAGCGAGAGCGAGCCCTCAAAGCTCGAGAAGAAAGGCTGGAGCGTAAGTCCAAATGGGGGCAGAGCTCCGGAGAGCTCTGGAGGGTTCTTTTGATGTGTGTGAACTGTTTGAAAGGAGTATTTGACACGTGTGTGTTCTACTAGAACATTCTTCCAAAAACTTGAGAAACCAAAGTACGTCTTGTAAAATAGTAAATGAAGCGTGCTGGCACCTTCCTGCTGAGACTCCTTTTCTGAGCTCGGTCGCTCTGACCGTTGGTTGCTGACGGAGATGACCCTAACGCAGTAGCCATTACACGTCCCTGCGGAGCTACTTTTTCTTTCCCTTCCTTCATAGGTTTATACCCTAATTTTTTTTCCCATTGTAAAAGAGGGTTTTCGCATTTGCTGCCCTCCATAATAAAAGCCATCACTTTCAATTTCTGCTGTGACTGATCCAGCACAGTCCAGGTGTAAAATCCTGTCGTGTGGGGGACTCGATACGTTCGGGCAACTCAGTAGAGCACAAGGTGTTCTGGGTCCGTAAAACATTCTGATGAGTATTAACTGATCAGGTGCTAATGAGTTCTTGATGTTGAAAGTCCTCTACTCGCCTCAAGTACGAGCCGCTACCCAGGTTTTCGCCCGATGCAGGGTAGTAACAGCCGTGAGGCTTCTTGTCAACAGTAAGGGACGAGAGAGGGAATTACGACCGTCTCCTGCCACCCTCGCGGGTCACCGGATTTTGCTTCTGCAGCTTCATGCCCAGTGCGGACTATAGATACGTTTCTGTTTAAATGAACTTACAAGCATCCAACGCATTCGTCTGTTTTTACTTCCTGATGACGGTCGTTCCTGATGACGGTGGTATAATGCCTTGAGATACGCTTTCTGCGGAAGTATAACCTGTGCTTACCCAGAAACCTTTTCTTGATGCTTCTGTCAAAAGATTTTGTAAAACAAACAAACCTTTTATTAAAACTTTCCCCAGTGTTCTGTAGTTTCTTACAGCAACTGAAATCTGAACTTTCTGAATTCTGGGCCATGGATTAAAAAATGGCCTTTGTTGCTAATCTAAAGAAGTACCTCCTAACTGAGTTGTGGTTTTTTTTCTCTTCACCCAGAAGAAGAAGGAGGGTTTGTTCTGTGCGGTCCGGTAATGCCCAGAAAACAGACCGTTGCCCATTCTCAGTAGAGAGCAGAGATGACTTTAGTTGTTTATTTTCCCAAATGAGTTCCTCTCAGACAACGTGACCAAAGGTTGATACTAACTTCGTGTTTGTGCTTAAACCGGTCCTTACGAGAAAGCCTAAGACAGCACGCCACACACTGAAGTGCTGAATTAAAACCTAGCACAACAGGTTGCCCGGGGTTTCTGGCAAGAAAACTTTCCCAGCGCCAGTGAGGTGCGCCGGTCTTAGTGGTGAGAAGTGGCGCGATGACCAGTTGTGAACTGTCTTCTGCCCGCAGCCTCTGCTTAACATGGTTCTTGTCCCCTTGCCTTTTTAAAGAGAAGGAACGGGAGCTTTGTGTTCGGGAGAGACTGGCAGAGGACAAGCTGGCTAGGGCAGAAAGCCTGTTGAAGAATTACAGCCTCCTGAAGGAGCAGAAGGTCCTGTGTCTGGCGAGCGGTCCAGGTATGAGAATCGGCTCCGCCAACAGAAGCCCCACGGAGGAAGGAAGGGCACCAGTATTGGTGCCGTGGGGCTTTGGTAGCCCTTTTAATTGATGAATTTTCCCATTTTAAGTTGGAGTTAATTGAATATACACATTTCGATGGAAATAATGATTCTGTGATAGCAGTGATTTACTTCATGGGTTCATAGACTTGAGGCAATGAGTCGTCATGATTTCGTCTTCAATTTTATTTACCTCCTCAAACTGCGTGTTTTTTGATACTTGTTTTTAAAAGTTAGGACATTCTTAAAAATATTGTGCATTTCAGAATTTTCTCTAGGTATATTATCAAAACTCGACATTTCTCTCCATTTTGAAGCAGAAATCCCAGCATTTTACTCCTGCCATGTGAGCAGATCATACGTGCCACCTCCTCTACAGGAAGTATGGCTTATGAGGGGTGATAAACCGACCGTAGAATAAGCCATCACTTTTGGATCTTTGCTAAGACCCCTTCACATTGAAACGTGTGTTTGTCGAAATTCGGTTGGTTGGTATCTCCGTGCGCTGTTTGTGTTCCTCGCGCTCCTCCGTGTCGTGTGCGGACAGGGCCCTGCCTCTGTGGGCCCTGTGTCCCCGCTGTGCTCTGAGAGTCGCAGCTGGGGTGCACGGGCCTTCTCTAGTCCACAGATACTCTCCATCCAGCTTAATCTACTCTTGAAGATGATAGAAAATGCACAGCACTAAACCTCTTTTCTCTAAATTTCTTTTATGACACAAATTATTTTTTATAGAGTGTTTTTGTTGCTTTTAAAAATTGTGTATCTGAAGTTTCCAGTGAAACTTAGGCAGAGTTCTTATGGCCCCTCCCGCCACGGAGGGCAGCACAGGTGAAGACTGTCCTTTCCATCTGGAATTGAGAGAGAATCCGGTCACTTCAGTGAGCATGGCAGCGTTTTGTATCTGGAACAGACCAAAAAACCTACTTAAGTTAGTTTGATGGTTATAACAACATTATAGAGCTAAGTGATGGAAGTAAATGAAACAAGAATTATATAAAACTTGGGCTTCATCTCTTCGGAAATATCATTTTTCTCAATATTGCTACCTACCATTTCAGTATTTTTAGAATGTTTATTCCAGCTTTTCTCTTTATGCCACCCACAAAGACAAAATAGGCTGAAATTATGATCACTGTGGTAGAGCGAGGAGACATTTTTATCTATGTGAGATTCACGCATCAAACCCGTTGTCCAGAATTCTCGAAGGTCCTGCCGGGTCTGCTCCTCCGGGGAAAGAGCTTATTTACTTCTTGCCCTGAGAGTCTTCGAACAAAGGCTGAAAAGAGCTAGAGCAGGATGATGTGTTTCAGTATAGGATACAGAAATAGGTGTATATATATATATATATAGAGAGAGAGAGAGAGAGAGAGAGGTGTGTCTACCTCGATGCGAGTCATGGTAAACACTTAAAATGAGCTGTAGGAATCAAGGACC